>NC_034590.1:135818318-135890120 GCF_900095145.1 Mus pahari | reverse complement strand
TTTTTTTTTTTTTTTTTTTTTTTTTTTTTTTTTGAGTTTCATCCCCAGTTGTAGCTTTTCAGTACCATTGAGCTGCCATTTAATGAGCACCTACTTAGTGCTAGTCACCTCGAGGACTTGATTTGAGTCCCGGATTGACTGGATTTCTGCTTGCAGGAGTCTAGTGCACACGAGTACGGCAGACTGCTTTATTTAGATGGCTCTGGCTTTTGATGATCTCTGGCACTGAGGGAGAGATGTGTAATACAGATGCACACCCTGCTATTCAGAGAGATGCAACAAAGGGTGGGATTGTCTTCTCTGCGTCCCTTCGGGGATTCTTTCAGGGAAGAAAGCATGTGAGCAGATACTTCCTCATGTCAGTCACCATAGAGAATGACTGGGAATGCATTTACCTCATTCTGCACTGGCAGAGTAGGTGCTTAGGGACACAGTGGTCATGGGTCCCTGAAGTTAAGCATGGGAATCAAGTGAAGGGTTTTGGGTTGATAAGGGAGGTGAGGTCTAGAAATCTAGGTAGGAAGTGCCAGATAGTTGCCAATGAAAAGTCTGAGATGCAGAAAAGGTGGTACAACTCTCTTTGGAAGGCCTGGGATGGCAATAAACCAACCTTGGGAAGGAGAATCACAGAAACTCCTAATGCAGTAATTAGTGGTTCGGCTCTCCTAACAGCCCAGTGAGCTGCGTTCAGAGTAAAGGCCACTCCACTCCCAACATGGTAAGTGGTCCTCTTTTTGAGGTTTGCTTAGGACTAAGACCAGTTTCATCTTTGGATCGCCCTATGGGGAGTTCATTTGAAGTGACTAATGCCTGAATTGGCTTTACCCATAATCCTAGTTCCTTGCGTACGGACAGCAGATCACATCTAACCAGCTGTGTCCTGTGTGAATGGTGAGAACTTCTTGAATGTATCTGAGTGCTTGGGCGATGACAATGTCCCCACCATTAGCTTTCTTTTCACACAATATTTCCCCCTCCTGAGGTTATCTTTTAAGGAGACAGATTCTTGAAAGTAGGTGTGTGGGGGATTACTTTAGGTCACTGTAGCTCTGTGTACAAGAGTCGTTGTTTAAAAAGACATTTGATTAGGCTCTGGCTTGAGATGTGGGAGCCATAGGGCAGCAGTGGATTTGGGGAGGACCAATGATCATTCGACTTTCAACATCTCCATTAGGGAACTCCTTGCCTAACCTCTAGAACAAATCCCATGAAGCAACCTGGCCATATTAAAGCTTTATCTCAAATAAGAGCTGTCTCTCAATAAAATGCCTCATTGGTTATATCCTTAGCAACAATCAGGGATGCAAAAACTTGTGGCCCCAGTGACCATAGTCACTGTGAGATAAAGTGTTGTGAGATAAAGGTGTTTTGGGTTTGGGGCTATCTTGTGCATGGTTTCCCCAGTCTTGGGTGGAGGGAAGCTGAAGTATCCTGTTAGCCGGTCTATTGGCAGTCACTGGATCCCAAGCCCAAGAGTCAGGGCCATAGACTGAGACATCCAACCTAATACCAGTTTGGTGAATGTAAGCACATCAGAGTTCATGGAAACTTGGTTTAAGAATAGAGAATGGGGGCTGGAGGGATGGTTCAGCGGTTAAGAGCACTGACTGCTCTTCCAGAGGTCCCTGAGTTCAATTCCCAGCAACCACGTGGTGCCTCACAACCATCTGTAATGGGAGCCCATGCCTTCTTCTGGTGTGTCTGAAGAGAGTGACAGTGTACTCATATACATTAAATAAACAAATAAATAAATAAATCTTAAAGAAAAAAGCACAGAGAGCCATGTAGTGGCCAGTTAACCAGTACAGGAAATGTTGTGATGCCCTGTCCTCCTCCTTAGTAGCAGCTCTTACACCTGTGACATTCTAAGGAGGTGTTAGCATTAACTGTGAAAAAGAACTATCTATCCCTGTGTCCGGTATTGTCACGGCTAGTGTTTACTTGGGAGGTACCTGGGAAAGCAGTCCGTAGGCTTGCAGGGTTTTCGCGGAATGCTGAACTGTGGGTTGGAGTTCTTCTCTTTCTCTCCACTTGATTTAGACTTGTGCTTCTAAGAATTTGACAATTGCACTAATTTCCTAAGCACCGGGAGGTCATTGTATGCTTGGGCCATGGTTTTGCTGATCAGACGATAGAAGTGTGCTGGGCAAGAACCCTGATACTGGGCTGCACCACACGCAGGTCTCTGTCCAGGTGGTGGTGGTGGTTTTTTTTTTTTTTTAAATGACAGGTGCCTTTTACCTTGGCCATTGTCCCCAAGTCTCTGAGAAAACACACTAAGGACTTTGACACCCCAAATACTTAGCCGTTTGATTCCCCCACCCCCCGCAGTATTTTTTTCTCAGTTGTGGTTCATAAAAACTTGCAGTACGAAAGATTTTTTTAATGTAATTAATTTTATTTGTATGCTGCTTTGTTGGCATGGATGACTATATATCGCTTACGTGTCTGCTTCCGGAAGTGGGGATTGGATCTCCTGGGACTATTGTTACAGATGGTTTTACGAGTAGCCATCTTGGGGCTGGGTCCTCTTCAAGAGGAGCAAGTGTTTTTTTTTTTGGGGGGGGGGTGGTTCGAGGCAGGGTTTCTCTGTATAGCCCTGGCTGTCCTGGAACTCACTTTGTAGACCAGGCTGGCTTCAAACTCAGAAATCTGCCTGCCTCTGCCTCCCGAGTGCTGGGATTAAAGGCATGCGCCACCACGCCCGGCACAGCAAGTGCTTTTAAGACAGGCTTTCTCTGTGTAGCTCCAGCTGTCCTAGAACTCCAAAGACCAGGCTGGCCTTGAACCCAGAGATCTGCCTGCCTCTGCTTCCAGAGTGCTAGGATCAAAGGTGTATACCACCTTTAATTAAAATCATTTAATTAATAAGTTAATTTAAATAATGAAACAGCAATAATGAAGTGACCAGCCACTTGTGGCAGCCACATGCCTTTACTCCTACTGCTCCTGGAGGGACAAGTTTGCCGATCTCAGTGAGTTCTAGGCAAACCTGGGCAACATAATAAGATACTGTCTCAAAGTAAACACAAACAGAAAACCAAAACCACCAAAACCACCACTACCACCAAAACCAACCCAATAATTCTCTTCGACAGGAATTAAATTCTATCTTTTTTTATTAGCTTTTTGGATGGGACATGCTCTGTTTTTCAGTTCTTGGACATTATTATCGAGTGAGGAGTGGAAGGTGGTCCCACTTATTCGAAGACAGCCAATCAGCGGTCCCACTTATTTGAAGGTTGGGTAGCTTAGGATGAAACAAAAATAAATGTGAGGTAAAACTGCATTAAGATTGGTGAACCTTCCATCCCATCATCAGCCACCAAACCCAGACACTATTGCACATGCCAGCAAGATGTTGCTGAAGGGACCCAAATATAGCAGTCTCTTGTGAGGCTATGCCAGTGCCTGGCAAACACAGAAGTGGATGCTCACAGTCAGCTATTGGGTAGAACTCCAATGGAGGAGCCAGAGAAAGTACCCAAGGAGCTGAAGGAGTCTGCAACCCTATAGGTGGAACAACAATAGGAACTAACCAGTACTCCCACAGCGCATGTCTCTAGCTGCATATGTAGCAGAGGATGGCCTATTCGGTCATCACTGGGAAGAAAGGCCCCTTGATTTTGCAAACTATATATGTCCCAGTACAGGGGAATGCCAGGGTCAAGAAGTGGGAGTTAGTAGGTAGGGGAGGAGGGGTGGGGGGAGGGTATAGGGAACTTTCAGGATACCATTTGAAATGTAAATAAAGAAAATATCTAATAAAAAAAAGAATCAAAAAAAATTTGTGAACTTGGCCAAGCATGGTGGCGCATGCCTTTAATCCCAGCACTCAGGAGGCAGAGGCAGTCGGATTTCTGAGTTCAAGACCAGCCTGGTCTACAAAGTGAGTTCCAGGACAGCCAGGGCTATACAGAGAAACCCTGTCTCGAAAACCAAAAAAAAAAAAAAAAAAAAAAGCTTTGTGAACTTATTTTGGTAAGTCAGTAGTAGATTGTGCAAATTGAAAGTGTGAAGGTTATTGCTATCTGAGCCTTGGGCGTCACTGTGTAAAACACATGTGACTTGGTTCAGGAGAACTCTTGAGTATATATACCTTCCCAACCCCCCATACCTTCAAGAGCAGCACATACAGAGACGTCCTGGGAGACCAGAAGTGTTGAGCACAATGGCCTCTGTCTTGAGCCTCTGAACAGCCCCCATCCCCCTCCCCCCATTTCTGCAATTCTTCTGACCCTGTTTGCCCATGGTGTGTCTATGAGGCTCTTTTAACATCTGGCTGGATTCCCTTCCTTTTTCTGCTTTCTCCAAGTAGGTGATACATGGAAACATTGCATGGCCAAATGCTGTTCATTCTTTTGTGATAAAGTGAAGGGGCGGGGAGGAGGTACTCCCGCTCTTCCAGGGAATATCACTTCGTTTTCAAGTGGGGCCTGAAGAACACAGATCACCAAATAGCTTGCCACGTGTAAAGGGTTTTTAATGTCTCAGGATCTTTACAAGATGTGTTGCACGGAGGGATTTTTAGTTCTCGCTAATGAGTTAGCTTTATGGTGCTGAGGATGGGAACCTGTGTATATACTTCTGGTGTATACATTGAGCTGTAAAGGGGGCTCTAACAAGGATGCTGTAGGAACTGCAGAGGTTGGGGTAGAAAACAGCCCCTTGCTTTGACTTAAAAAGGACAGTTGAGATGCACACACTGATGTGCATGAAAAGGAAGAGGAGACACTGAATCACAGGCGTTCTCTAGTTGTGTGCCTGTGGCGCCATTTGTGAGGTGTCCTAAGCTAGTGACTTGTATTTAGCCATTTCATAGCAGTACATGCTATTTGTTGAGTGCCGCCTGGCAGATGGTTACAGTTGGGTCTTTAACATGATACAGGCTGTCATCCATCTATAGTAGGGTATACTTTGTAATGTGCTTATTTGAACTTAGACTGATGTTTTAGCCTGACTAGACTTTGATGGGTGTGGCTTTTATGTTTCTCCTCCCCCTGTTCTGTGTGAGGAGTAAATATAGTAATGGTGAAAATGTAATCTTGACACATCTCTGAATGAATACCTCCCATCCCCTTTGTTGCTTCAGGAAGCTGGGGGTGGATCCCAGGGCTTGGAATATCCTAAGTACCTGCTGTGCCAGGTACTTATTAGAGTTAAAATTATTTTATTATATGCCTGCACTTATATTGCACAACAGTGGGTACCTGTTGTTCCTTGGAGGCCAGAAGTGGCTTGTCAGATCCTCTGGGTCTGGGCTTACAGGTGATTGTGAGCAGAGAATGAAGTTCTGGGAACCAAACCTTGGTCCTTGGCAAGAACAACTAGTGCTTTCAACTGCGGAGACACCTGTCCAGACCAGGTTTGTAGCTTTTCTTGGTGGTAACAGTTTTTAGACTGTACACCAGTCTAAAAGTCCAGTTACATTTTTGCCATCCTAGTAAAGGAAAACTTGGATAGTGATACAGAAACTTTAGTTCCTTGAGTTGAAGGTAAGGCAAGTCAGGTGTTGTGTGACTACATTTTTAGTGGTAAGGGTACCACTGAAGTCCAGCTTGGCGATCCAGTGAGTTTTATTGGGGTTCCCTACAGGAATATGGATGGACTCAGGAATATTAATGACCCCATATGGATGAGCACAAATCACCCCAGAATAATTGTATCACCAAAGCTCACCCGGGCATGGGTGACAGCTCACAAAGGCTAGGAACCTGGACCACACTGGACAGCCTTCAGTGTGTGTGTGTGTGTGTATGTGTGTGTGTGTGTGTATGTATGTATGTGTGTGTGTGTTTACCTCCCTGCCTAAGGAGCCTGCAGGATGGAATGCTTGTAAGCTCTGAGTTGACTGTTACAGGACACAAGGAGATAATGCTTTCTAGTAGTATTTGCTCCTTCTAGGGCTTGGAGCTTCTAGGGCCTTTGTTCTTAGGAGGAAGGAAAAAGAAATTTGTCAGCCGGCCTCATTGCTTTAATGTTCTACTATAGCAATTTGTTTACGTGATCTGAGAGTTGATCCTACTCATTTGGCTCAAGTTCAGTTTCTTCTTTTTGCCTTACAAGGATAGCAGGCGCACCTGAGAACCTGGGTGGGTGGGGTTTCACCCTGGAGAGTCATCCCTGTAGCTCTGAGACATTTCCGGTCACCACCACTCTCAGTTTCGGAGGACCCAGCCGAGTAGAATGATGAGATTACTGAGGGAGTTTCTGAGGACTTCCTGGTGTGCTCAGTTTCAGAGGAGCAGGCTTCCTCTTTAGCCCTCTTCAGTCTGGAGTCAGCGGCTCCGCTGTGTGGGATTGGCTGGTGTACACCTGCCTCTGTTTACTCCAGCCTGTGCATACCGCCAGTCACTTCCCATTAGCTGTGAGCCCTGCCCTTGTGTGAGTCAGAGTGGTAGGCACAAGGGCTGTCGGGGGCAGGGCATCAGACTTAGTCACTGTGTACTTATCAGATCGACTCGATTTGGGAAGGCATGAGCTAGCATGACTCAGACTAGTGGCGGACTTAATTGAGAGAATTCCTCATATTTCTATAGCGAATGGATGATAGTTGATGAACTAAAAAGTCTTAACCAAACAAGTGTAGAATTGCTTCTGGACCTCCCTGTGTACTGTTGTTGAGATGGGGTTGTGTTTAGCTCAGGTTGGTCTCAATTAAAATTGTTACTGTGTTGCAGAACTTTTGGTTTAGGCCCTGAAGCAGCAGGAACTGGGGTGCTAATTAACTGGACACTTTATGTGAGTTGCAGACCCCAGCTCTGCTTAGTTTTAATGGCTAATAAAATCATCTGTGGCCCTTAACTTCCCGGGGTTCTCAGTGCTTAGGTGTAAAGTTTAGAGAACATTCTTACGGAGTTTGGAGCAAGCTACTCCAAATTACTTACTCTTTCAGCTCTGTGTGTGTGTGTGTGTGTGTGTGTGTGTGTGTATTATTTTCTTATTTTTTTCTTTTAAAAAGACATCCATTGGATTCTTTCAGAAAAACATTTAAAAAAGACACTGTTTAAAGGCAAAGGTCTCAGGGTGCCTGGTAGTTGCTTAACTCACAGAGCAATGGAAAGATCTGTTATTAAGTTGCAGCTTGAATAATGTACTAGCCAGAGCCAGCAGATTCTCTTCACTCTTCAAGCCAGTAGCGTCTGTCTCCTCTTCCTCCCTTTTCCAGATTTTATTTTTAATTTTTTTTCTGAAATTATTTTTTGCTTGATATGTATGGTGTTTTGTCATCTTGTATGTCTATGTACTCTGTGGTTGTGTGTGCCTTATACTCTCAGAGGCTAGACTAGAATCTCCCATCCCTGGAACCAGAGCTAGAGACTTCCTTTTTCCTCCATCCGTATATAGGTCTGGCTGTGTGTCCTGGAGCTATATAGTCTACGTGAGATCCTCCTGATTGGTATTAAAGTTGTGTATCACCATGCCCAGTTTATAGACACAGACTTGTTAAAAGGAAAAGTGTGGGCTACAGCCCCCCCCCCCCTGTAGGTCAGGGGTAAGGGCTAAGACAGCTAGAGGAAGAGGGAGAACAAGGAGGAAAGAAAGAAGAGGGGAGAGGGGTATTTGTCTTGGAATGGGATAAAGGGCTGCCTCTGGATGGACAGGGGACAGGCAAATGATGGTTTATAAAGGTGAAATGGAAAACCCTGTGCTAAGATGAAGTGTTTAATTTTAATTGTGCATGTTAATTAGGTGCCTGAAGGGAGCTTTTGATTGCTAGACTTGACAGCTGGACCGTGGTAGTCAGTTTCAGGAAGAGGAATTAGCAATAAGGAAATAGACCTTGGGGGTTAGCCTTTGGAATGGATAACAGTCTTGTGTGTTTGTTTTTGTTGTTGTTTTTAAGCAAGGCAGAGGGAATGGGGAAGAAGGGCCAGGTCTGCTAGAGCCATGCTTGCCAACTCAAGGTAGCCAGAGTCCCTTCAGTTGTGAGCTGCCCTGTGGGTCCTAGACAAGGAACCCAGCTTCTCTGTAAGAGCAGCAAGTGCTCTTAACCACTGGGTAGTCTTTCCAACCCTTATTATTTAAAAAATAAGTTTGGTTTACTTTTAATGTGGATGTGTGCACACACATGTCCCGGAGGCCTGTAGAGGACGTCAGATTCCCTGGAGCTGGGCTTACAGGCATTTGTGAGCCCTGTGATGGGGTGCTGGGAACTGAATTCAGGTCTTCAGGAAGAAGAGAAAGCGCTCTGAATCACCCCCTGGAGCTGGGGTTCTAAGCCTGCTGTGGCTCCTGGGAACGGAATTAGGGTCCTCTAATGAGCAGTAAGCCTTCCTTCCTCCAGCCCCACTCCAGCCTTCTTGGAGGGCTTCTTGAGAATCCATTTTCATTTTTTTCTCCACTCTTTCCAGGCAAAGCTGCTTGCTGGGGTGGGGGAGAGTGGGGTGGGGCCCCCTGGGAGGGGGGGAGCATCCCACACACCCTTGTCTTTTGCCATAGACTCCCCCCCCCCCCAGGGTGAACTTTTTGCGGGCATGAGCACAGAAGGGGCTCCAGGCTGCAGTTAGGAGCCTCTTGTGGCTCCCCTTCCAGCCAGGGTAGAAACCAGACTCCTGATTGATGGCTGGGAGAGGAACTTCCTCTTCAGGGACTCCTGTGAAAGTGCTTGCTCTCTGTCGCTTCCGCTGGAGTCCAGCACTTCTGAGCATGTCCTCCAGGAAGGCACTTCTCCAGCCTCAGGCTGCTCTGGTTAGTGTCTGGGTGAGTTTTAAGAGGGGAGAGAGATGTGTGGCATCTTAGACACTCCCTGAAATTTCCCAGGTACGAAACTGAAAAAGTTTGTTTCTTTCCTCTTAGTGTTATTGTTACCGGGGCAAATCAGGCAGCTGGAGACTCTTGGAAAGTAAGAGGCCCCCAGGTGGTCCAGAGTTGCATATGGCCTGTGTCAGGATTTATTTTCTTTCCTTTTTGGGCTGCTGGGAAAAACTCAGGGCTCTGTTCCTGTTAGGCAAGTGTTCTACCTCAGAACTACACCCTCCGCTCTAAGCGAAGCTTGTTCTTTGTCTTTCTAAGATAGAATTTTAGAGTTTTCCTGTGTGGCTCTGGCTCTTCTGGAAATCACTCTGTAGACCATGAACTCAAGAGATCTGCCTGCCTCTGCTTCCAGAGTGCTGGGATTAAAGGCAACCTGGCCTAAGTGAAGGTTTTAATCTAAAGTCTGGGAGGCGTATTAGTTGGATACACTGCTCAAATGCCCAGTTTGGCCGCTGACTCTAGGGGGGAGTGGTTGGAATGGGAAAGGAAAGATACTCCGAGCTTTCTTAAGAACTGGAGTTTAAAACAGTTTGGAATGTTTCCATACAGAAAGAATTTACCAAAGCAACAGAAGAATCCAGGAAAGATCTGCCCTCTACAGTCTACAGAGTCATTATCAAACATTTTCTAGATTGTCATGTTTATGGTGTTTGTTGAAGTATAATTTATTATATAGATTTGTGTTTAATTTTCAAATGAAAGGCTTAATGATTATTTTTTTGGGTTTGGTGCTGAAAGTAAGGGTATTTTATTGTGGTAAAATATACTATTAAATTTAATATTTTAAATATATGACTCAGTACTTGTTCTGTGTTGTGCCATCTAGTCACAGGCTTCCAGGAAGTCAGTGGTGTGGTTACCATTTGGATAGAAAGGTGGACATTTTGTATCATCATCGAACTGGCCCCACCAAGAGAACCTTATTGGATTCCCCTCTCCAGGAACTAGTTTTGTTTGACATGAAGACGTCAGTACTTACGTCTTCCTTCTTTCCAGGGAATCTCCAAGACATCTGTCTATGTTGGTGTGTGAGACCCGCTAGTTCTTTTGTTGCTTAGTAACATTCCATGAAGGTGCATGTGCATGTTCAACCTCATTCCACGTGTGCATATATATGCCATGTCATTCCATGTGTGTGCACACTCAGCATCATTCCATGTATGTGCACACTCAGCATCATTCCATGTGTATTCACATTCAGCATTTTATTCTTTTGATGGATTTTTTTAAAAGTTGCTATTATGAATAAAGCTCTTTTAAAAAATTTCCTGCACATTATTTTGGGCACGTATACATATCTTTCAGGTGTGAATTCCAAGTATTAGAATCCTTGTGTTGTGAACTGTGGATGATTGTGTCAATCTGTAACTGACGTCCCATAGACCTGACCATGAATTATTCTATATTGCTGCTGCTTTCTCTGATCTTAAGCAGTTTACTGTTTTATCATGTCCAGTCTTTGTGTTTGTAAACCAGGCATTAAATGCAGAGCCTATTGATCAGGGTTTAGTCAGGAGAAAAAAATATATATATTTGTTATTTCTAGGAAAGAGAAACTAATGCAGAATATTGGCATTGGCAGTCCCCCAAACAATCGAAGGCTGCTGGCATAAAAACCAGGGTTCTATCACCAGCATTCATATTTGCCCCACAGACTCCTGTTGTACAAGGCTTCTGAGACCCTTCCTCAGCCTTGGCAGTCCTGAGGCTGGTGAGAGGAAGAGAGGTGGGGAATCCGCTTGCTGCTGCTGGCTAAGGAAGGAGGAACATGGAAGGCTTCTGCTATCTTTCATGCGTTCAGATCATCCATGTGTACTTCCCTGGCCCGGGGTTCTTCACCCAGAGATCTGGAGGTGTCTGGCCTCTGGTCAAAGAGCTCTCTGTGCTAGAAAGGCCTGGGTGCCTCTTGGGATTGCTCTGAGGGACTCAGTAGTCAGTGGAAGTGGCTGTCATTTCTTATTTCCTTCATCATTTCAGGGGAGCACTAGACTTTCTGGTTGCACACTCCCAAGGCTGTCCTTTGACTTTATAGTCACCTGATACAGTCCAGGTGACCTGTAACGGCTGCCTTCTCCATCAGGTATCCTACTTTTGGAAGGGCCTACATCCCGTGGTTTAGCTCTGTTTCCTGCCTCCCATCACACTATATTGCTTATCTAGACTGGTCTCACATTCCGTGTTTGGGGCTACAGGCATGTGCTACCATTTCTGGCTCTGGTCACTTTGTCATAGGAGGAGTAAGCTTGCAGAGGTACACTCAAAGGCCTACGGTTGTTGCTTAGTGGCAGAGCAACTGCCTAGCGTGTACTAGGCCCTGGATTCATCCCCAGAACTGGAAGAAAAAAGAAAACCAGATAGCTGTGGGATCAGGCTTGTAATATCAGCACTTGGGAAAGCTAAAGCAGGAGAATTAAGAGCTTGAGGTTAGCCTGGGCTACCTAGCAATTTTAGGCTATTGAGCAAGACCAAAGAAATAATGATTTCCAAGTTTACAAGTTAATGAATAGAAGATGGCTTAATTTTCTTAACTTAATTTTTTGATGAGTAACTTTTCAACCCCAGTGAATACATTGTCTTAGACATCCTTCTCATTTGATAGTAAAAGTGCAAGGTAGTATATAAATTTGATTTTTTTTTTTTTTTTGTAATGGGATCCACTCGTCTTTAACTTCTTTTGAATTTTGTCAAGTGAAATGGAGAGAGATTATATTTATCCCAGTTTGTGCTTCAAATCTCATGCTGACTGAATAGTCCACAGTACTGCTTTGAGAAACTGAGTGCTAGGGAGAGTAGACATGTACGTGAACGCACTGGGCAGCGTAGGACCTCTGACTCTACTCCAACCCTGGAGTAGTTGGAGCTGCCTATTTGCAGAGCTTGTGTGGATGTGAAAGTACCAGAACTATATTCACAGAATCCCATTTTATCCACCACCCCCCCCCAACTCCAGACTTGGAGTCAGCCAGAGCTCACAATAGATGGGCAAACAGTTTACAGTGCCTGAGACAATGAACAAAGGGTCCCACTGTGCGAGAGTAGAAAGAGAGTAGAGAGCTTCAGGGAAACTTCTGGGGAGTGACCTAATTCATTCCCTCGGCACCCCCTCCCGGCACCCCTCCCAGTGCTGGAGCTTAAATGTGTATATGTGTGTATATTTTATTTTTTTGCTGGGGATGAGACCCAAGGCCTCATACATGCTAGGGAAACATTTGACTACTGAATTCCATCTCTAGCTCCCTGCACATACACATGAATATGCGTTCATATTCTCTCTCTCTCTCTCTCTCTGGATATTTATAAATATTTAGGCTTAGTGTTATAACTTGAAGAGGGGTCTGTCCTGTTGCTTTATATATTTTTTTGTATAGTACAGTATTTATCTTTATTTATTTAAAGTCAAGTTCTGGAGTTGACTGATCTTCGCCGCACAAAAGTCAGGAACTTCAGAAAGGCAGCTCAGAGTCTTCCTCAGTCGCTGCAACTTGCTCTCTGTCCGGAATGAGGCATCTGCTGTTCAAAGATAAATTTCTCACTGGGCTTTTCTGCTGAAAACGATGGTCAGACAGAACTGGGTTAAAAATAAATTTAGCTTGGGCATTGCCAAGTTTCTAAGTGTCGTGTTTGTGATTGACTTCTCCAGCAAACAGAGGAGGTTATGCTTGGGTTCCACGCTCTTGGCAGAGAGGACTCGCTGTCATCTGGATAGCACTGGCATGTCCCCTCTGGCCTCTGAATAGGAAAGAGCAAAGAACATCCATCTAGTGTGGGTTCAGACCCTCACTAAAACAACTCGGGCTGGAGAGATGGGGTGGAGATGACTTGTTAATTAAACGCATTAGCAGTGGGGGGTCTCCTTGACTCTAAATCACCGCTGCGCTGCACTGTCCCCTGCATCATCTGGAGTGTAATTTGAAGACTTAAATGTCAGGGCTGGTTCAGTTGAGCGGTAGCACATCCCTCCTGACAGTTCCCAGCCGTACGCCTTTCGCTTCGTACTTAGGATAGCGATTTATGGATTGACGCGTTATACGTTGGGAAGCTGACTGTCCCTGATCTCGGTTGTTCCCACCTGGCTACTATCGTTCACGGTGTAAACAGCAGAAGCCCTTAGATTGTGGAGAAGTTGATTATAACTTGCTCTTTGAAATGGTGAATTACAAAAATGTCCTCAAAAGTAGAAACCCAAGTATTCTTAGAAATGTGTGTATATAATCAGAAGATCAGAGAGTTTTTTTTTAAAGTTATATTTTATGTGTACATGTGTGTGCCTGTGTATAGGTATATGTACCAACATGTGTCCAGAAATCTGGAAGTCAGAAGAGGGTGTTGGATCTCCTGGAACTGAAGATACCGGTGGTTTTGGGCAGCCATGTGGTGTGTTGAGAACTGAACCTAAGTCCTTTGTAAGAGCAGCCAGTGCTCTTAACTAAGGAGCCATCTCTCCAGCCGGTCTTTCTAGTCCCAGTGCTGAGGGTTTTAAATGAGGGTCTGAACCACCCTGGAGCTACATAATCCTATCGGAGGGGGCTTGCTGTTATATTAGGAAGGATCTTTTGGGGAGGTGGGCAGACTTGCATCTTTGCAGTCCTAGGGCAGATGTAGCATAGTTACTGCTCGGGGAGTGAAGGAGTAGGAAATGAAGAGAAAGGAGAACCTGGATCCTAAGGACTGGGACTTCTTGCTCTCCTCCCTACTCCTCCCTACTCTCTTGCTTCAGCGTCTCTTCCCTTCTCTCTTTTAGATTGACAAATAAGAAGACGTGTTTATGGCATACAGATGTCTCTCTCTCTCTCTCTCTCTATATATATATATATATATATATATATATATATATGCACACACCCGCATACATATGTATGAATATGTATGTATATATGATTAAGGCTGGGATGCAAGTCAGTGCCCCACCCCACTTCCTGAGAACCACCTTGCAGAAGGCATCTTTGGAGTGACAAGTCTAAGATGCTCCTGAGTGAAGCTTGCAGGCGGCTCGGAGTCCATGTCCAGGTTTGAGTGAGTCCATGTCCAGGTTTTCACTGCTGCGGTGAACAGTGGGAACAGGTTCATTTCAGCTCAGTTTCCAAGCCTTGGACAGAGCTCTGCATGAGATGCCTCCTCAGATACCCACAGGACAGGGTGAGGCGCCGCTCTTGCCTAGTGCTCTCTCACACTACGTTTGGTTGTGTGTGTGTGTGTGTTTTTTTTTTCTGGGAAGCTGGGGCAGGAGGACTCAGGGCTTAGTAATGGTAGGTCCTGGGTATAAAGCTCACTGAATGTTCCGGGACAGTTGGGAAGGAGGCATTGTATTCATTGTATGAGCTAGGAAACCAGGGCTCAGAAACAGTGAGCACTTGCTTGATGTATGTTACGGGGAAGAAATGTGAGCCCAGGTCCACTTGAAACCGGCAGGTAATCTTGATTCCTCCAGCTTCTGTGTCTTACCTCAGACTAGGAGGGAGCAGGGGGAGAAGGTCTTCTAGCACGTTGAGCTTTCAGCCCAGGGCACCTGTGAATGCAACCTATACATGGTAAACATATTTAATACAGGCCCCCTTCCCTCCATCTCAGGATCTCAGGAGGGCCCTAAACTTTGTAGCTGAGGATAGCCTAGAACTTCCCATGTGCTGGACTGACAGGCACAGACCATACGCAAAATTTATGTGCACTGGGAATGGAACCTAGGGCTTCGTGCACTCTTCACAGGTAATCTACCAACTGAGCATGTCGCCAGCCCCATGATAGGACATCTGCTTTGATTTACTACTACTACTACTACTACTATTATTATTATTTGCTAACTCAGTTGTGTAATATTCAGATAATGTATTTTGTAAATGACAGTGCTATGTCTCAGGACAAAAGGTTACATATTCTGTTGATCTCTAGACATATAAACTTTATTCCTAAAAGTATATAAGATGAAATTTTTTCACTGGGCAATCATCTGTAAAAATTATACATTAGTATTCCCTTTTGTTTTTGTTTTTGTTTTTGTTTTTTTTTGAGACAGGGTTTCTCTGTATAGCCCTGGCTGTCCTGGAACTCACTCTGTAGACCAGGCTGGCCTCGAACTCAAAAATCCGCCTGCCTCTGCCTCCCAAGTGCTCGGATTAAAGGCGTGTGCCACCATGTCCGGCTGTTTTTTTTGTTTTGTTTTGTATTGTTTTGTTTTTTAAAAAAGAAACAGGTTTTTTTTGTATAGCCCTGGGTGTCCTGGAATTCTTTCTGTAGACTAAGCTGGCCTTGAATTCACAGATTCACCTGCCTCTGCCTCCTGAGTGGTGGCATTACAGGCATGAGCCACCACAGCCTGGCTGACAGATAAGTATTTTTCTGTTTTAAAGATTATTTATGTATATGAGTGCTCTATTTGCATGCCAGAAGAAGGCATCGGATCCCAGTACCAATGGTTGTGAGCCACCACGTGGGTGCTGGGTGTTGAACTCACCCTCTGCAAGAGGAGCCAGTGCTCTCAACTGCTGAGCAATCTCTCTGGCCTGATACAGTATTTTTTTTTTTAGGGGGGTTTCGAGACAGGGTTTCTCTGTATAGCCCTGGCTGTCCTGGAACTCACTTTGTAGACCAGGCTGGCCTGGAACTCAGAAATCCACCTGCTCTGCCTCCCAAGTGCTGGGATTAAAGGGGTGCGCCACCACACCCGGCTCCTGATACAGTTTTTTTTTTGTTTTTTTTTTTTTTTTTTTTTTGGTTTTTCAAGACAGGGTTTCTCTGTGTAGCCCTGGCTGTCCTGGAACTCTGTAGACCAGGCTGGCCTCGAACTCAGAAATTCACCTGCCTCTGCCTCCCAAGTGCTGGGATTAAAGGTGTGCGCCACCACACCCGGCCTGATACAGTATTTTTAAGAGCTGTTTGCTTCCAGAGACTCTGTGTCTCCATTACTTTATAGGTTCCAGAGACTCAGAGATGATTAAGACACAGCTTAGAGGAGGTAGATTACATAGACACCTGGCTAAAGCCATACCTTTAATTACAGAAATATTGTCAGCCTAGCGTGTTTTCTTCAGGTCTTCATGGCTTCCGGTAGACATAACTGTTATCCCTCAACCCAGTTTGAAAGCTATTATTAACATCAAGGTGCTACAAAATGTGGATTGAGAAATAGAAAAAATAACTTAACCTGTGCTTGGAAACTTGCGTGTTGGGGGTCACAATTCTGTAAGTTGTATTGGGGTCAGAGTACAGCTCTTTTTTTTTTTTTTTTTTTTTTTTTTTTTTTAGGGGGGTTTCAAGACAGGGTTTCTCTGTATAGCCCTGGCTGTCCTGGAACTCACTCTGTAGACCACGCTGGCCTTGAACTCAGAAATCCACCTGCCTCTGCCTCCGGAGTGCCGAGATTAAAGGCGTGCACCACCACGCCTGGCCAGAGTACAGCTCTTAAAACTGAGATGTCTCCAGAGGGTTAGGTCCACCAGACACTAAAGCAGACCTGTCTAAGTTCTTCTCATCTGCCTGGAAGCCTGTGTTGGTATAGTGGGAGGTGTTTGTTTGTTTATTTGAGACATGTCTTAACATGTAGCTCTGGCTGGCCTGGAACTCACTATATAGACTAGGCTGGCCTTGAACTCACAGATCTACGAGCCTCTGCCTCCTGAGTGCTGGCATTGAAGGTACATAGTCATGCCACTGCACCTGACTGTAGTGGGAACTTTGACTAGGGATAGTCGATTTTGGAGCCCGGCGATTGTGGTGATGGGGCAGATACAGAGCATCAGTTGCTCCCCTAGGATCCAGGAAGGAGGTGCATGAAACCTGGGCCTGCCCAACCAGGGGCCAGAAGGGCGTGGGAAGACTTTCCTTGGAGCTTAGTTGAGGCTGTTTGTATTTCTTTCTGGTTTTCTCACAGTCTGGTCCTCTTCCAGAGTTAATGGGTTAGTGGTGTTTGCATGGGCAGCTTACAGTTGTTGCACGTTTCTCAATTCTAAGCTCTGCTCTGCCCAGTCGTGGACATGCAGTTATGACTGGATTCTTGGCCGGACTGCATTGAGGGCAGAGGCAACAGCTGGAGTTTAGGTTTCCTCTTTAAATGTGTCATCTAAGGCTTTGGGCTGTGAACGTCACTTCTCTAGTGTCCTTAACCACACTCTGACTTGGGATCAAGACACAAAGAGTTGGTGGGAGGGTAAAGTGTTTGCCTCGTAAGCTCAGTGACCCAAGTTCCCATCTCCAGGACATCTCTGTGTAAAGGTGAACGGGGAGAAGCAACCCCAGGAAGTTGTCCTTTGACCTTGTGTCTGTGTGCTTGAGTGCACATACACGTCACACAATAAGTTTAAAGTTTTTTTTTTTTTTTAAAGAATTTATTTATTTATTTATCTTTTACTTCTTTGTACCTCTGTTGTTTCTTCCACAGAGCCAGTGTCTCTTGGAACCCCTATGTAGTGACTGTTCCTGACAGGAGTTAATGATCTACCTGGGATTATGTAAAGCAAGATTTTGCTCTCAGCTAGCTTTCCCTTGCATTGTGTGTTTAGAAGCTGTGAACAGTTTGATTTTTAGTTCAAAGGCAAAACAACCCAGAATTTTCTTGCTACCCAAACCAAGGGAGCTTACCTAATTTTGGTGGATTATCTACGCACTGAGAATTTATCCCTTGATAATTAAACAAATACATAAACAAAACCATGGACAACAGTATTGCCACCTAATGGCTGTGCTGTAAGGGCAGATGAGCTCTTTGAGGGTGTAAGTTCCACAGAAAGCAGCATGGCGAGGGCCCTGTGTCCTTTTGTAGGTGGGCACTGTAAGTGATGGCCTGTATGTCAGTCAGCCGGCCTCTTACTGAGCTGTGCAATAGATGTCTTCCAGGAACTGCCAAACCTCAGCCTGCTACTTGCCTTTCTTCTGTTTTCCTGTCCTCTTAGTAAGAAACATTCTCAAATGATTTTTGAATTAAAGTTTATTTAATTTTAAAAAAGTGTGTGTGTTGCACGTGTGTGCACACATGCATGTCCTGGTGTGCATGCCACAGTGTGTTCCTGGATGCCAGTCTCCAGCTTCCTCCACCTTGCTTGAGATAGTCTCTTATTTATTGCTGCACATACCAGGTTATTGCATGCATCAATTTAGCTGTCCCACGGGCTTCTGGGAAATCTCATGTCTCTGCCTCGCACCTAGGAATTCTGGGATTATCAACACATGCTAGCACATCTGGCTTCATATGGGTTCTGGAGATCCAATCCTAGATCCTAAGTTTCTGTGGCAAGTGCTTCACCCATTGAGCCACTTGTCCTTCATTAAAGGGTTACATTTTAAATGGTCATGCTTGTACCTGCCGTAGCTTACACTCTTGCGTGTTCAACTTTCTGGGGTTTCAATTTTAAGTCCGGTGTCTGAAAGTATGTGATGGAAAATTCAAGAAGAAAACAAGCTTTGAGTAATATTTATTGCATTATGCTGTTTTGATTATTATTATATATTTTAAAAAGCAATTCTACTTGATTCTTAGTAGTTGCAATTTCTTACTGTTCCTTGATTCTGAAATTATATTTTATCATGTACATACACTATGGATGGGCAGGAAGAAACATTATCTTTAGGATTTTGTGCTGTCGGGGAGTTACAGGCATGTACCCGGAGTCTTGGGATGTGTACCCTAAGGATGAGGAGGGTGAGCTGCCCCAAAGTTCATGCCAGAAAAGCAGGATGTGTGTGGCTCAGTTCCGGGCCAGGGCATAAGGCTAGAGGGGAGAACTCAGGGCTCAGCTGCTGTGTTTCACTGATTCCACCTCATTCTGAAAGCCAGTTACCCTTTCCATCTTCCTTCACACTTGTGTGACTGTCACGACCCTGTTCCTGCACCATCTGATGGTTCTCACGGGCAACCACCTGCTTGCCTGCTTGCCCGGGATGTAATTGTTCACGTGGTGCTCACAGTTGCGCTCATCTCTGTCTCGTCTCTAGTGTGGCCAGACCCGGGGGGGGGGGGCAGCAACATTTGTAGGCATTTTCAATCTTAAATCATAGCATTGACAGAAGAGGCTGCGTAGCCAGTCTCCACCAGGGAGTGCTTGATTACAGCCTTGGAGCAGAGCACCAGGTCCCGATCATCTGTCCACAGCAGGTCACTCTTGGCGGCTGCAAGGAGCTCACTCACTCGAGGGTCTTGTAGTCAGTTGTCTCCTTCAGGTTTGCAAGGCTGGAGTTGACACCGGGACTGTACATATAGGTCCTTTGGCCGTTGGATGTCTCACTTTGCTCTGCAAGCTGGTGCTTGTGCTCAGCTGAGGCTCCTTCAGCTCCGCAATGCATGTCAGTTGCTGCTGTACCAGGGAGTGAAGGTGCTTAATGCACTTGTGGCTTGGTAGCTCATCTTTGGGCATCTCTGGGCTGTACTGGCTCCTCCGAGACTCCACTGCCCATAGGGCAGGTGAGATTTTCACCAACACCCCTTGGAAACAGGTTACATCATACCTCATGTGTCATCTCTCGAACACAGGTCCTTCTAGGTGGTGGGGGCAGGTTCCCTCTCACAGAGCTCCCACCCCTTGACACCTCTGCCACGCAGGAGATGCTCCAAGTGTTCCATCTTGATGATTATTCCCCGACTGAGTCTTGCTTGCTAGTGACAAGTTTCATGGCCAAGGGATTCGTGTGATGTCACAATCAGGGACACTTGCCCTGGATTAAAGCCTGGGTTCTCCCGTTGAGGGACCTGGCCAGGAAACTCACTGGCTTGCCATAGCCTTTCCTAGATGGCTTCTGTCAAAGGCCAGGCAGTCAGTGGGTGGGGTGGGTGCTAGGTCTCAGTCTTTCTCCATGGAGGAAGAGGGTTGAAGATTTTGACCACTCATGACGAACTCTGTAAAAGCTTTCATGTTCTGCTGGTACATATTTGTGCTGATGTGCATGGGTGTTAATCATAACATCCTTTCCCTTTTTCTGGTACTATTTGTGAATCTGAATGATCTTGTGAGAGCTTTTAGTGCACTCAATAAAAGCCCATTTCTAATTTCTTCTCAGTTAATTTTGAAATTTCGTATTTGGTAAGAACCAGCAGACGGTTTTTTTCAGTTTCTGCATTCCTGCGCCCCCTAGTGGACCTTTGTACCAGTTACCAGGCAGTGGCCTTTGCCAAGTTTCTGGTAAATGTGGGTATCTGGTAAAAGGTGGGTGTCTTCTTAAGGTTCTAAGGTCATGTGCTCATTCTATTAGTTTTGTTGACAGCCATGTAGGGACTCTCTCAGAGGAATTTAGTAAAATGTAAGTTGGAATTGAAAAAAATGTTGGCCCCTGTCTGCAGACTCTCTCATGCTAACCTAAATCAAAGAAACCCGTGCAGAGACAAAACTAGCCACTCAGCTCGTGTGTTAACGCCATGCAAGATGCTAAGATTTATTTTACGTGTTTGATTATGTCACCTGCATTGTATGTGTGTACCATGGTTGGCCCTGTTGCTGCAGCCACGATTCGGCAATGAGCGCTCTTAACCACTGGGCCATCTCCACAGCCTCCTACAAGATGTTGGCACATAACAGTCCAGGATCAGGGCTATTTTCAGCTCCTGGAGTCTTTTGTTTGTGAGAACTTTGTCATCTGTTTTCTGAAGCCATGGTCATTAGCAGGACTGGCTATAAGCCCCGTGTCTTCAGCAGCTTTGACTCAGCCTCTCTCTGTGGAGGAAACCTCACTGTCCCTTCCCTTCCCCACCTCTGTCACCTCCTCTGACCTGGCCCTTAACCTGCAGCTCTTCACTGTTTCTCCTTTAGATTTCCTAATTGGTTTGGTGGGCCCTCATCCTTGTATGGCGCATATTCACTTATGAATCTAGTTACGGCTTTTCTCTTTCTAGGTGATGATCGTAGTCTTTGAAAATTTTACACAATGTGTGTTATTCATATACATCACTTTTTTTTTTTTTGACTTTGTTTTTTGAGACAGGAATTTACTAGGAATCCCGGGTTGGCCTCAAATTTTCCTGGTAGCTCAGGCTAGTCTTCTTGAACTCACAGTAGTCCTCCTGCCTCAGTCCTCCCACCTCAACAGTAGTTCTAGTATTAGAGATGTGTGTCATCATGCTTAGCTAAAATAAGACATTTGAGATATATCACAAATACTTTTGAAACCGCAGGCTTTGACAAAAATCATAGGGTAATGGTTTAAAATAAAGTTAATGAGTCATTTTTTTTCTTCTGCCATTTGAACCCATGCCAGAAAAATGCTTCTCCACTGAGCTGTATGCCCCAAGGTCATTTATAGCTTACAAAAGTATCATTTGCTAAATTTTGTCAGCATATCTACATTTTTCCCTTGGGGGTTTGGAGGGACAACCTTAATATTATTAAAAGCAATCTTAAAATGCTAAACTGTTTTCAAAAAAGTCTTTTTATCCCCTTTGTGGATAAAGCACAGGAGACATCACATTGGGTTCACGATAACCATAAACGGCTAGAGCCTGTCTCTCATATTGATTGATTGATTGTTGGTTGATTGATGATTGATTGAATTTTGAGACATAATCTCACTTATGTTGCCCTAGCTGGCCCAGAACTTTCTGTGTAGATCAGGCCTCAAAACTTTGGTGATCTCCCTCCCTCTGCTCCGTAGTGCTGAGGTCACGGGTGTGTGTCACCGAGGCAGGGGGAGCATTGGCTTTTGACTTACCTACCTTTTGGCAGAGGTGGGGATTGAACCCTGAATCTTGACATGTTGGGTAGCAGCTGTGACAATGAGCTCAGCACTCAGAGCTTCTTTTGAACGCAGGGCAGCTTTTTACAGTGTTTAACCATTAGAAATGACTGTGATTTTAATCCAGACGTCACTAATCGTGGAAATGGAGCGAGAAGCTGTCCATTCATGTATGTGTCATATTTTTGTAAAGATGTGTTTTATATGCATGAGTATTTGGCTTACATGGATATGTGTGTACTTTGTGTGCCCCTGGTGCCTTTGGAGGTCAGAAGAGGGTGTTGAATGCCCGGGAACAGGAGTGTGAGCTCCTGGGAACTGAACTTAAGCCTTCTGGAGCGGCAGTAAGTGTTGAGCCATCTTTCCTGCTCCTGTAATATGTATTGTAATAGTAAAGCATTGGAAACCACTTAAGCCATTGTTAAAGTTAACATTGTGTAGTAGGTATGGCTATTTAGAGTTTTTAACCAGTTAAAATTAAATTAAATTTTATACATTCAGTTCTCTGGTCACAGTGGGCCAGTAAGGTTAGTGGTCTCCACTTCGGACAATACAACTATGGGACATTGACAGGGCAGAAAATTCTTGGGTGCAAAAAATGTTAAGCACGGAAGTCTCCAACATTAATATGCTGTGCAGGGGCTCTAATGGACCCCAGTAAGTCCAAGGCAGGATGGAGAGTCTGCACTTCCGGCAGCTTCTGTCGATTGATACTGCAGTCCAAGGGTGTATTCTCCACGTTCCTGGGTCCCTTCTCCAGTGGGAAAAGTATGTCTGTTGCAGGCACCAGCTTGGCAGCTGTAACCAGGCTCGCTGATAAAGGACAGAAGCACAAGGTGTCCCTTTTTCCATGTGAGCCATCCTTGGAAGGTGCCACAGGTCTGGGAGGATCAGTTTACCTTGTGTGTGTCACACGGGGCCAGCCCTGCAAAGCAGCACTGAGCCCAGCAGCACTAATGGGTGCTTTTGACAAGGCAGTTATAATTTTCTTTATCTTAGTGTCTGTTATGGGGTGGTGGTTTATTTGTGTGTTTGCTGTTTTTAAAGTGAAGCTGTATTTTAATGATAAACAGGCTGAGTCAGATTGAAAATTGCACGTTAGACAGGGCTGGGCCTTTGTTGCCAAATTAGCACCTTTCTTTTGGGCTTATTAATGGCTTCTTTGTAATTACAAATAAGGATGGTCTGTTTAAATTATGCCTTGCAGCTTAGTGTAGGAGAACTGTGAACATAGAGGTCTTAAGTGTAATTGTCTGCATGTGTGTGTGTGTGTGTGTGTGTGTGTGTGTGTGTGTGTGTGTGTGTGTGTTTGTGTGAGTGAGTGTGTGATTGAAACAGAATGAATAATTTATGTTAACGACAATTTTTTCCTATCTGTATTAATTAATTTATTTATTTAGTGTGATTGTGTGTGTGTGTGTGTGNTGTGTGTGTGTGTGTGTGTGTGTGTGTGTGTGTGTTTGTGTGAGTGAGTGTGTGATTCAAATGGCATATTTGCAGATTTGGGGTCAAATTCTCACTGGTCCCTGTTATGGGACCACATCATGAACATTCAGTCACAGGACCCATGGGTCTGAAGTCCAGTTACGTTCACCAGTAGGGTTTTCAGGCCATGGTGGGTATTTGGTGGAAGCGCTAGCTTCTTCAGTGGAAAAGAGACAGGCTGTGTGGTCCCATTCTGGGTTCAGTCCCTAGCTACTGTTTACTTATATGACTGCCACCTAATTTCTTTTGCATGGGAGAGAGAGCGCACACGCATGTGTGTATGTGCTTGTGTGTGGATGTTGGGGGAGGAGTTTGTGTGTGGATGCCAGAGGACAATACTGAATATGGTTCGTGTGGAGCTGTGTACCAGTTTTTGAGATAGGGTCTCATCTGGAGCTCACTGAGTAGGCTAGATTGACTGATGAGCCAGTGAGCCCCTTCCTGTCTCCAGCTCCCTGCTCCTGGGATTAGAGACCACAAAGCCCCACCTGGCTTTCTTACATGGGTCCTGAAGATGGAAGTCAGGATCTCCCGTGGAAGCATTTTACTGACTTTGCCACTTCCTAGCTCAAGTTCCTAACTTCAGTCTCCCTTCTGTATAACCTGTTTGATACCCGGAATCCAGTGCCTGCACTGTCTGAGGAGTATCTCACAACAGCCATAGTGGGGTGTGAAACAGGCAGAGGAAGAGTCAGTGACTGGCTCGTGGCAGATGGTAGGACATAGGTTTGAGGCCTTGCTTTCAGATTGTATAATCTAGGAGATAGAGATGTTTTCTTTGGAGACCTGGTTTCATGTAGTTCAGACTAGCCCCAGTTGTTACTCAGCAGAGGCTGGCCTTGAACTCCTGATCTCTTGCCTCTACTTCCCAAGTACTAGAATTACAGGCGTGTACAATTATACCTTGTGATGTGTTGTTTATTAAGACCCATTTTTATTGATGTAGTCATTCATTTACCCTATAATCAGAGATGTGCAGCTAATAATTTCTTTTTCCATTCACAGTGTGTAGCTATCATCACACACACAGACCATTAATCTTGCTCTAGGCGACTACTCTTCTTGACTTCTTATGCAAAGAGAATCATGTGGGACATCCTTTTACAAGGTTTTAATATTATTGAAAGTTCATGTGTGTCGTAGCATGTGTAGTTATGGCCTTCCTTCTTATGCGCAGACAGTAGCGTATGATAAGAGATTACTTTTGTACCCAGCTATCAGTTGTGCACACTTGGGCAGTTCCCATTAGTTTGTTTCTCGATATAATGCTTTTAGTATACATGTTTTCTGTTCTTTTGGGTTCCAGGGTAATCTTAGTACTCTTATGAGAAGAATCAAGTAGTCCATTCTAGCCTGGGTGTAGTTGCTGCGCAGTGTCGTGACAGGTAGTTATGGAGGCCACTTGATCTGCAGTGGGCATGGAGCGCACTTTGTACAAGTGCCATGTCATCTAGTCTTCATGGTTCTCCAAGGGTCAGGATCTTGAACCCCATCTTAAAGCTGAGGCAACCGCCCCGCTGTGTGTGTTCTTTACAGCATAAGGATTGAGCAGGGAGCCTCTCTGATGGCTATGCCTGCAGAGTACACAGCACAGCCAGGAGCAGGCACGAAGCTTACAGGTGTGCTGAGGAGAAAGAAGTCTTGTCTGGAAGTCTATGATGTTTGTTTGCTTGTTTTTGTTGTTTAATTTTTGAGACAAAGTCTCAGGTAACCCAGCTGGCCTGAAACTCACCACACAACCCAGCCTGGTCTCAGATTCCTGACCCCGTTCCCTTAACCTCTGAAGTACTGGGATTGCAAGCCTGGACCATCACAGCTAGCTCCAGAAGTCTGGTTTTGGAAACTTAAGTGTCTTAGCTCGTTGTGAAGAGACACCATGACCAAGGCAGCTCTTAGAAAGACAAACATATAATTGGCTGGCTTACAGTTTCAAAGGTTTAGTCCATTATCAATATGGTGGGAAGCAAGGCAGCCTGCAGGCTGAGTTGGTGCTGAAGGATCCAAGAGTTCTACATCTTGATCCAATTCCAAAGGCAGCCAGGAGGGGACTCTTCCACACTGGGCAGAACTCAAAGCCTGCTTGCACAGTGACACACTTCCTCCAACAAGGACACACCTCCATGTATGTATGTGTGTATATCTGTCCATGCACATGCGCTCAGTGACCAGAACAGGGTGTTGCATCTCCTGTAGCTGAAGTTCCAGGAGGTTGTGATGCTCCCAAGATTCTGATAATTCAACTTGGCTCCTTTGAAGAAAACAAGTACTCTTAACTAGCCCTGACTGTCCCGGAACTCACTCTGTAGAGTAGGCTGTCCTTGCACTGAGACTCACCTGCCCCTGCCTCCTTCATGCTGGGATTAAAGATGTGAGTCACCATGTCCTGCTCACCCCTAACCCTTTTTAAACAGCATGGTTACTTTAAAACTAGTGATTGTGCCCTCAATGTGTCCTCATACCCATCTGTCATCTTGTCCTAATTCTTTATAACATAGATGTATCCCAAAATGTAGGTGTGATGGTTTGTATATGTTGGGCCCAGGGAGTGGCACTATTAGTAGGTGTGGCCCTGTTGGACTAGATAGGTCACTGTGGGTGTAGGCTTTAAGACCCTCATCCTAGCTGCTTGGAAGCCAGTATTCTGCTAGCAGTCTTCAGATGAAGATGTAGAACCGTCAGCTCCTTCTGTATCATGTTTGCCTGGATGCTGCCATGCTCCCACCTTGATGATAATGAACCTCTGAACCTGTGAGCCAGTCTCAGCCCCAGTTAAATGTTGTCCTTATAAGAGTTGCCTTGGTCATAGTAACTGTTTATAGCAAGAAAACCCTAAGGCAATAGGATTAGGTTAAAAAGCAAAACCTCTTTAACTGCTGTGCCTCAGCAGTTGGACAGAAATGCCCATCATTCATGCTGGAGAACTGCCAGAAAGCCTTCTCTAAAGCTGTTTTGAGAAATAGGTCTTTCTGTCTTGAGACTTTGCCTCAAGCGGACTGCTGCTTCAGTGCCCCGGGCTGCCACCTTCCGTATGTACCTTTACATGGTCTCTGTTCCTTTTAGAAAACATGGAGTTGGTCCTCTGGTCACACATGCAGTTCTACCAGAAGGGTGTTGCTGTGGACCTCAAGGGGATGGGTACTGTTTAGAAAGGAACACTCCATAAAGGTTACCATGGCGAAATCGGAAGCGTCTACAGTGTCACTCAGCGTGCTGTTGACATTGGTGAAAACAAGCCATGTTTCAGGAAAGATTGTGGCCAAGAAAATTGTTATGCAGATCGAGCCTATGAAAGCCCTCAAAGAGCTGAGATAGCTTCCAGAAATGGGTGAAAGAAAATGACCAGAGGAAGAAGGAAGGGAAAAGAAGATGCCTGTGTTCCGCCGCAGCACCAACTCGCTCAGCTCAGGCCCAGGAAAAAAGCAGGCTCTGAGGACCACTGGGAAGGTGGAAGCCTTGTCCCCGTGACCTAATGTCTAAGAGATCCAGATGTGCTCTAGGCTGTGCATGTGCTTTCCTTACTAAACAGAGCTGGTTTGTTCTTTTCTCCCCAAAGGGGGTAAAAATCCTACTCATTGTAGGATGAAGAATAGTTAGAGTAGGTTTTCTATCTTGGGGGGAGGTGGAGTAGTTTAATATCTTAGGGGGAATGGTGCATGTTGATTTATTTGACAAGCGTTTCAAAATCGTATCTCATCAGCAGAGGTTTTATTTTTCAGACATAGCCTCATTTTATAGCCTTGGCTGGCCCAGAGCCCTCTGAGAGCTTCCTGCCTCAACCCCCTGAGTGCTGGGATTATGGCTTGTGAGGTGTAATACCCTGGGCTATAGGAAGGGACTCACAAATGTCCCAGGTAGAGGGAGGTGGGCTGTGGCTAGCAGGCGGTTCTTTGACAAGCTCTCCTGATGTCCTAATGATCTGGCTGACGCGGATAAAAACGCCACAGGGATGCTGTAGACAAAGCTATGACCACTTAGTGGGTGATGTCATGGGTTTCCACCCCAGTGTCAGGTCTGTGGAGGGCCTTGATGATTTGTCTATGCTCCTTCCCCTTTTATTTCAAGGCAGGATCTGAATATGTAGCCAGGCTGTCCTTGAAGAGTTGGTCCTACTGCTTCTGTCTCTTTCCCAAGAGCTGGGACTATGGGCATGGCCAGCATCCCTGAACCACCCTCCTTCACTCTTTCTTCCTTCTCCCTAACATCTTCTCCACCCCTCTCTTCATTTCCTTCTTTATAGCCACTCTAATCTTCATCAAAGGCTCAGTGTGTGGAATGTTCCCATCACCTCCTGTAGTTAGACTCAGGTTCATCTGTGACAGTGGCGAGCCATGGAAAGTCTTTGGCCTCAGCTTTCTTAACTGTAGAAGGGGGACAGGTGCAGCTAACCCATGGAGTGCGGGCATCCACTGAGAATCTGTGTAGAAGCCCTCAAGTGTGATGCTCTGCTCAATGCTGCTGCCTGCCTGCCTGCCTGCCTGCCTTCCTTCCCAGTCTTTGTAATCATCTTGTGGCCTATGGCCTGAGTGGATTTGTATTTCCAGGGCTCCCAAGATGTAGATGAAGTGTGTTTGACATGTTCACGTAGAGAACGTGCTAATAAAGTGGACTTCCCAGCCACCATCTTGAACATACCTCACAAGTTCGTGACCTTGGATCAGAACATGCTGGTCCCTCCACACCGAACACCTTTCTAGTTTGTCCTCCTTCAGCCAGGAGCTCCTGTGAACTTGTGGGAGAAGGTGCCTCTGTGGTTGATGCTTTCCTCCACCTCAGCTTTCTCTAGTTCACTTGATGTCCTTGCTCTTACTCCTCAGTTTCCCTGCCGCAGCCAGTCACTGAGCTGGTTCCCACCTCAGAGAGACTTTGTATCTATCTGCTGGTGCCTTTCTCTAGACTGGCTTATGACTGATTAGTCCTTCCCACTTTCATATTCATAGCATTCATGGGACATGGTGGCTATGCCTATGATCCCAGCTCGTGGGAGGGAGACAGAAGCAGGAACATAGTTCGAGACCAGCCTGGGATACAGATTCAACTCCTGCCTCAAAATAAAATCTAGATGCCTATATAGAGAGAGACAGCATGGAAGAGTTGCATTTACTTCCTCAGTTAAACCTTCCTTCCCTCTGAGTGAAGGGCTTTTGGTGAATATCCCTCAGTGTTTGCAGCAGGGTCTGCCATCATGTTGGTACTGGCAGAGTTTATGTTGAATAAATGAGCTTTGTATTGCTCTTCTGTTGCCCTTACACCTCCCCATTGGCTGGGACTGCCGTAGGAGAGTGACTCAGTTGTTTATCATAGTATATGGATGACTGCTGTATGGCAAATGTTTCCTGACTATATCAGGAATCTATGATTCCTAAAGTCTATGACTGCAGGTGCTCTGAAGCTCCTGATCTTTGCAGACAGGCAGGCAGCTGTCCTTCTGACGGAACCAGTGGAAGTGCCTTTGGCAACAGGCTGTGGTGGTTCTGACATTTCCAAGGCTGGCCTCTGCTGCTCCACACAGCTACAGGGGATTTGCCTCATTTGTGACTCTTGCTGATCCTCTGAGGTACGGGTAGGAAAGGGCATAGCACATCCGGTGTTCTAGAAAAAGAATTGTACCTCAGAATTATGGCTTTACAGCTTACTTCTTGGGGCCCGGAGAGATGGCTCAGCATTTAAGAGCACTGGCTGCTCTTCCATAAGACCTGGCTTCAGTTTCTAGCACCCACACAGTGGCTAACAAAGGTCTGTAACTTTGGTTCTGGAGCTTCTTATGTTCTCTTCTGGCCTCCATGGGAAACCGTCCATTGCTGTGGTCTAAATTTAGATAATGTCCCAGTTTCAGACAAACCAGGATGTATTTTCTTTGCTTGCAGACAGCCCAGCCTGTTGACATGACACTTGGGGTTGGTAGCAGGAGTTTTCTGGGACTGTCTGAGATCACACCTGGCCTTGGGTTGCAAGCCTAGACATCCCGGTGTTCAGAATTCCAAACTATACAACAAACAGTGGCAGAGCTCTTTGTCATTTATCTACGTTTATGGTAAGGTTGGGAGAGGCAAGAACTTTGCTGAGCAAGTTCTCTGACCCTGAAGGTGGTACCTTCTGGGACCAGCTCTTGTTGTTACCACCAAGAATGTACAGTTTCTCTTGATGCCTTTTGATTGGTTGACACCAGTATTTCTAGCAGGTCAGTTTATCTGATGATTTCCTGCTCTTTTATACTTCTGGGATGGAGCGTGTCAGGAGACAAGTTTCTTCTCCGTTCCTTTCTGTAGCCTTGTTCTTGTTCACAGTCATTCCCTGTTCCCCTGGTTCCAGGAGTCCCTTGCACACTAAATCCTGTAGAAGCTTGAGTCCCTTATATAAAGGAACTAGTACTATAGATCTTCCATGTACTTCCAGCTAGCTCAAGGTTCCTTATAACACCTAATGTAGTAGAAATGCTACTTAAAGCAGTACTATTATTTAGGGAATAATCACCCAAAAAGGCTGTACATGTTTGGTACAGACAATTTTGTTTTGTCTTGTCTTGCTTTTATTTGTGCCGAGACAGACTCTCAGCACAGGGTACAGATGGACCACCCATTCCCACCGCCTTCTCCTACCCAGAGCCAGGAGGGAAAGGTGGCCTTTTTGTTTTTTACTTTGTGGGTGTGTCCTAAATTTTAAAAGGTTATTTATATTTTCATTCACGTGCATGTCTGTGAGCGTATGCCACGTGTGTTCACGGAGACCTCTGATTTTCTGAACTGGAGTTATAGGCACTTGAGGAAATATGAGTTCTGGAAATCAAACTCAGGTCTTTGAACTACTGAACCATCTTTCTAGCTCCTAAAACTGTTTTTTTGTTTTGTTTTGTTTTGTTTTGTTTTTTGATTACACTCAGGATTTGTGGATATGGAAGGCTAGCGGTATCTAATAAGTTATAACTAAATACCAAATGATTGCGTGGCTGGAAGAAATCCATTCCCCAGTTCCGCTGTCCTCCTTGCGTGGGAGAAAGGCAGGAAAAAGACGGCTGTTGGAGTGGTGTGAACCCAGACAGCTCTCTTTTTGCCTCACAAGTAGTGCTTTTCAAAGCACTTGGCGTCCCCGCTGTATGGATGTGTCACTGCGAGATGACAACAGGATTTGCTGGGAATGTGGGCTACTATTGTATCCGCCTTACGTAACCACGTGGAGCAGTGGAAATGGGTGAGCAGCCCAGAAGGTAGGCAGTGGCCAGCCCTGACTCCGCGGAGCCATGAGGGCCGCTCAGGTTCTCCAGAGGATGTGGATCCAGGCAGTTAAAAAGTTGGAGAGATGGAAAGGCCATGTGAGTCCCTTTTAAGCTTTCTCCTTTCTTTGCCCTGCTTCCTCTGCCGGAGGGGAACAAGCCCTTCACACAGTGGCACAGTGACTCCTTTATCCCCGGATTTATTTGTGTCTTGGCAGCTTTCAGTAACAAACTGTGAGATTGCAGAAAGTGGCTTGCGGTCAGTGGTAGAATTTTAAGTTCTCGTCTTCCTTTGAGCAGACCTAGGTGAGATTGATGGCCGTTTCCTGGGTTTGCGAGGCAAAGACTGCCATTTCCCATGCGTTGGCAATCTCTGCAGAGTTTGGCTTCTTGGATGGGTACAGGTTAACATACCACTCTGTGTGCGCTAGAGAATTTTGTGTTTGGGAATCAAACACTTAACCTTATCTTGTAGAAGCCCATATCCCTATGTGGGAGCTTCCACATCACAGGGGAGATTTCTCACATTACTTTTAGCATACATGGTGGCGTGGCATGGGTATTTGTTCTTCTCAGTCTGTCTCACTGGGAAGCAACCGTGTATAGACACAGAGCTTAAAAGTTGGCCGTTCAGGGTCACTACAGGCGGTCAAGACTTAGTTATCTGCCTGTGGCTGTCTTTAAATGTTTCTTTTTGTGTGCGTTGGGAGGCAGAGTACATCGTGTGTGTGTAAAAGAGCCTTGTGTGTGGAGTTTAGGAGGCTGGTCTAGTGTGAATCTTCAGGAGCTGATGTTTGAGACAGGGTCTCAGAGAGCCGGGAGCTTGCCACAGCTAGGCTGGCTAATCATGGGGCTGGCTAGTCATCGGGGCCTTCTGTCCTCACTTGCCCAGTGTGGCGGTGATTACTGGGTGATTTTTTTTCCCCCCTCAGTTCCAGGGTTTGAACCTAGGTCCCTCCATCTTCCCAGGCTTAAAGGACAGTTATCTGTTTGGTCAAGGTTTTCCCAAGAAAATGAGCATACAAATAACAGAGTAACTCCCCGCCCCTGTTCAGGGCCGTTCTTAAAATAACCTTTACAAAGAGTCCCCGTGTGTAGTCGGTCACTGAGTTCCGAATTTTCCGTGGCTTCTAGGAATGACTTGTTCTAGTAAGGAGGGTACCTTCAATGTTCCTTCCGTGGAATGTGAAGTCATCAGAGAAAAATCACAGAGTTGCACGTGGAAGCTGCCTTCTGGTGGATGCAATTTTATCCCTGAGGTTGACAAGGTGCCTGGGCCCCTTCATGGAGTCAGATCTTTGCGGAGATTGGGATCGCAGATCCTTCTGTGACTTCCCTGATCAAGAGTAGATGCCACCTTCAGTTTTCTAATAAAGTTGACTTTAGCTGAGGGGTGAGACTCCCCCCCTACCCCTGATGCTCACCTTCATCTACTCCCCTTGCTCCTGTCTTCCTCCCTGTCCCTGTACCTGTCCACTGTTCACACTGCCCCACCTTCCTTCCCCCAGTAGGAGCTGCTATATGCTCCTTTTCCCCTGCAGAATTGATATTGTATTCAAACGTCGGAAACCAGGTACTTCCTAGGACATTATGTCTTCAGTGAGAAGTAAGCACCCCTTGGTGTCCAGTTCCCCCCCCCCAACTGTTGGACTTATGAAATGATTAGTATCTACAAAATGCTTATTAATGCATTGAACGTATGATGTGTTCTCCCATCCTCACAAGATGTAACACCCAGTTTCCCTTGTGTCCCACCTCTTCCTCCCTCCCTGGCTACTTCATCTTCAGTTTTGTATGTTACAGTCCTTTGATTTTTTTTTTTTTCTTCTTCTTTTGAGACAGATTCTTGCTGTGTAGCCCCCGCGGGTCTGAAACTCACAGTTTCTGTCTCTGCCCCATGAGTGCCGTAATTAAAGTCTTATGCCATCACGACCAGCCTACTGTCATTTATTAAAATAGAAAAACGGGGCTGGGAGTATAACTCAGGGTAACACGTGCTGCATGTGTATAAGACCTGCATGTGTGTAAGACCTTTGGTTTGATCCCCGGTGTGGCGAAAGAAAAGAATATCCCACCCACCCTGTTGTAAAGAAACATCAAAACAAAGAAAAAAAAGTCAGTGGTTATGCTAAACAGTTTGTGGGGGGAAAGGGGAGGGAGGAATGTTCCATCGTTTCTCCAGTGACCTTTCAGAACGTATTGTATTGTGTGGATCCAAGTGAATTCTAAACTTCAGAACCCTGCCAACCCCACCACCCCACCCAGTCCCATGCACAGAGAGCCACAACTTTGCCTGCCCTCTTACAGCTTCTCACCTCCCTATCTTTTTGACCCTAGATGTAATATAAATTGTAGTTTTTTAATCTTTGAGAATTCTGATCTCCTGGAGCCAGATGGCATGAGCCCTGGGAACAAACGTCCCAGAATTGAGCCCACTGGGAGAGGGAGGGAGGAGCAAGAGGCACGAATACCTCTCAGTTTGAGTAATCAGTTAAGTCACCCAGCGGTTGGCTGCTTCATCTTCTATGCAAACAGAATTGTGGCTTCCTAACCTGCTGCTTCCAGAGGGCGCGGGTTATCTGGTCAAGTGTATCAGTTGGCATTTCTGTCTCTGTGAAATACCCACAATATCTGGGTATTTCTCAGTACCTGTTCATCTGTGTGGCTCCCAGTGCAGGATGAGCCTCCTGATGCTTGCTCTCAGCCCTCTGTGTGACACCTCCTGGCTTGCAGGCCTGGTGCTATGTTCTGAATAGTCTCTTTGCATTCCTTTATAGCTGCTGTCTTCAGCTGCAGAGAGTGTGCAGCTCTTCTTATTTTTAAAAATTAGGTTTCAGATTTGTTTGCTTGGTTCTTTTGATGGAGGAGGTCTTCTAATTTCTTAAAACATGAATTGTTTTATATACTTTTGGGTTGTTATTGATGTTTCTAATACTGCCATTGATCCCATAGTTTGTTTCTTGTAACTTCCAGTATATGTGTGTGTGTGTGTGTGTGTACATACATGCATGTGTGGTATGTATGTACATGCATGAGTGTGAACTCAAGTTTTTTACATATCTGAGTTTTGTGAAGCCTTTGTTTAAACATGTCCTTTGGAGAAGAGCCTTGCATTTTCCATGTGGTGACATTATCAGTGCCACTTGACATGTTTTGGGAGAATGTGCAGTCGCTTTCTGTAATAGGACTCGTTTCCAAACCGGAATTTCACAAGCCCAGAGTGAAGTGATAATTTCTAGTTAACATTCACACTATTTATGAACTGGGCAAGTGGCTCTGTGGTCCCTGTGTTTATTTTTCCCTCTGCCGCATTTCCTCTGATCATCCATTCCTTTAGATGTTGTACTTATCTCTCAGTATCTGACATTTCTAGTTTTCTTGAGACTACATGCATTTAATGGATCATTTAGTCTTAAAGTAGCGCCACTGCACTGAGGGCCTCCCTGGAACATCTCTTGGAATTGGGTTAGCAGAGGAAGTCCCAGAAATCTGTTCTGTACCAACTAATAATGAGGGAAAGCCGGAAGAATCTGTGATCACCGTGGTGCATGTGTGGAGGTTAGAGGACAGCTTTCAAGCGCCAGTTCTCGCTGGCCCCAAATAAGATGCTATTAACACCTAACAGTGGTGTTTCGGAGTGGTTGTAAAAACAAACACTCAGAACTTAACACTTATTCCCCTTTTAGGGCTTCTCACTGTGTCTTTCATTTAATATCTTTGTAACAAGACTATCCTTTCCTAGAAGGTTGTATATGATTATAGGCAGCACGTGGGGAGTGTGAGCTGGACCCGTGTGGAAGCACATCAAGTTAGCGTAGGGCTTCTGGCATTGGGATGTTCCGTGTTACTCATGGTACCTTTGTCGTCTCACAGGGCCCAGGCATGGAGGAGGTGATATGGGAGCAGTACACTGTTACTCTGCAGAAGGTGAGTTCTGCGTGTTCTGTGCATCCTCCTTTTGGCTCTTTGTTTCACAGTTCATGGGTCTTACTCACTTTTGCCTACAGAGTTGTTTTTAGTCTCTCTGGGGTGGGCAGGGCATTGTTGGAAACTGGCTAGTGATGGTGCCTGAAGAGTGACATCCAAGGTTGTCCCATGCACTGTATACACACACACACCCCACACACATACACACACATTGTACATACAACTTACCCCCTACACACACATACACACACACACACACAAAACTCTACCCCTACACAACAGTATACACAGTCTATCCCCTACACACACACAATGACACACAACTATACCTCTATACACACACTGTACACACAACCCTACCCCCTATACACACAACTCTACTCCTACACACACACACACACACACACACACACACACACACGCACGCACAGTGACACACAACTCTACCCCCTCCACACAAAAAGTTCCTGTTTACTCTTTGCTTGGGATTGAAAGTAGAACAGTACGTATATTTCTGTTTTTTAAAATCACTCCACAGATGTTACCTTTTACTTTTTAAGAAACTTTTTATTGATCCTTTATACATTTCATACCATGCACTCTCGTTCCTCTCATCTCTCCGTCCCTCCACGTCTACGTTCCGCCCTTGCAGTGTCTCCCCACCAAGACAACAACACAGCATTCCGCTGTGGAAGCTGTGGTGTGTCACAGTGTTGTCACACAGTAACAACAAACAGCTTTTCTTGCAAACGTTCATTGCAGTGAGTCATTGGTCTGGTACGAGGCCTCTGGCTTCTGCTGCACTATCAACACAGGATCCTCACTGCGACTCCTGGGATATCCTGTTGTTACCCTGGGTTGTGGAGGTCCTGCACTCTGGTTCTAGAGGATCAGCTCCTTCATGAGCTCCAGCAGTTCATAGATGGGCTGGATATGGGGGTGGGCCAGCTCAAAGCTTTTATTCTGAGCCTGGGTGGCAGCTGGGTTGGTCATCCTGACACCTCTCCCGCGCCCATGCCATTGGGGCCCAGCTCTCCTATACTGCCCAGGCCACACCCTCAGGGCTGGCCCACCTGTGTCCCCCACCACCAGGATCAGTTAGTTCTGTGCTGCTCAGGGTTGCCACCTCTCAACACCGGCTCTCCTGAGTGCTGCAGCCAGTGAGGGCTGTGGCCAGCTCTGCACAGCCCTCAGATAGCAGCACGGCCCTAGGCTGCAGATGTCCGATGGCCTTTGTTGGTCACAGAGTCCCGCTGTTGCAGGGCCACAGACCCAAACATGGCCTTTGGCAGAGCTCACCATGCCCTCAGGTGGCACCACCCATTATTCACATCACTACCCCGACTCTAGTTTTGTCTCTCTCCACTGTGCACACACAATCCAGCTTCTCTCTATTCCATCCCTCCACCACTGACTTGCTCATCTTTGTGCCACCCGGGCCTCTGTTGTCTAGGGATGTCTTAGACAATTCCCCTCTGGTGCCTCATGGCACCAGGTGGGAGTCATCTCTAGATGTCACTCTCCCAGCCCCCTTTTGGTTTCTCAAGACAAAGAGTTACTCTGTGTAACAGAGCCCTGGCTGTTCTAGACTTGTCTGTCAACCAGGCTGGCCTCGAACTCACAGGGATCCACCTGCCTCTGTCTCTGCCTCCTGAGTAGCACCACCACACCTGGCTCCAGATGTTACCCTTGTTGATTACATGAGGAAATACATGCAGCTTCTTTTATTCCATAGATGCTGACATGTAATTGCTTCTTAATAAATACATGTTATTTGCATTTATGGAGCTCCCCAGCTCCATAAACACCAGCTTCCTGTTTAGGTTTCATTTTTAAAGTCAGTGAAGTTCTTTTCACTCTAAATTAAGATGCAATTGCTGTCTTGTTTAACTTGAATTTTTTTTTTTTGGGGGGGTTTTTCAAGACAGGGTTTCTCTGTACAGCCCTGGCTGTCCTGGAACTCACTCTGTAGACCAGGCTGGCCTCGAACTCAGAAATCCACCTGCCTCTGCCTCCCAAGTGTTGGGATTAAAGATGTGCGCCACCACTGCCCGGCTGTCTAACTTGAATTTAAAGATATGCCATAGTGCTGTTGCTCGTTTGTCTGAGAAAGGGTCTCGTGTAGACCTGGCCAGACTCCAGTACGCCATGGAATCATGGCGAGCCTTGGATTCCTGATTCTGTTTCCTCCACCTCCCAAGTAAAGTACTGGAATGACAGGCATGGCCACATCAGCTGAAGATAGACTTTAAAATACATTTTCACACAGAATTAATTTTTTTTTTTGAAGTCGTTCCAGCTCGGATCAAACGATGAAGTGAATGGATCTACCTGGCATTAATACATACAGCACATCCCCGTTTAGACAAAAGACAGCCTTCCTTCCCCTGCCTCTTGTGATAACATCAGCCTGGGCTGTCAGTGTTTTCCAACTTCCTCAAGGCTGCTCCCTTAGATAAGCAGGTTTCCCTTTAGGAACCTGTCAGCTGACCACCACGGCTTTATTTTGTTTTTCATTTGTTTCTGTAAGCCCATCTGTTCCTGAGCTGTCTCTGGTTATTGATTTGACCTTTCTTTTTATTGAGTGCTTGTCATAAATCCTGAAAGCCACTTATGGCAGGATTTTTTTTCATACTGTTTTTTTTTTTCTCTTCTAATTCTGACGAGCAGGATTCCAAAAGAGGATTTGGGATTGCAGTGTCCGGAGGCAGAGACAACCCCCACTTTGAAAATGGGGAGACGTCAATTGTCATCTCAGATGTGCTCCCTGGTGGACCTGCTGATGGCTTGCTTCAGTAAGTAGCCCCAGTCCCCGCCACCTGCCAGTCCTGCACGATGACACTTGATAGGGGTGTTCTGATGCCTGCGCTTATTTATGTCTGAAGTCTTTGAGTGAGAATCAGGGTCACAGCTAATGCATTCTGCTTTAACAATCACCCAACTTTGGGGAACATCCAAACTTAGAGGGAAGAGGGGCATCCTGTGTGTGGAACCTCCCACCTCCCATAGGAAGATAGAATGATCACTGTGAGCTTTGGAACCTCGTAAATGTTCTGTTCCCCCTTTTCCCCCTTCTCCCTCTCTCCCTTACTTTGTTGACATTGTCTGTAGCCCAGGCTGGTCTCTCAAATCCCCACACGGATGACTTTGCATTCTAGTTCTTTTTTTTTTTTTTTTTTTGAGATAGGGTTTCTCTGTGTGGCCCTGGTTGTCCTGGAACTCACTTTGTAGACCAGACTGGCCTTGAACTCAGAAATCTGCCTGCCTCTGCCTCCTAAGTGCTGGGATTAAAGGTGTGCACCACCAATGCCTGGCGCATTCTAGTTCTTTTGCCTCTGCTTCCTATGTGCTGAGTTTACAGATCTACAGCACCAGACACAGTTTATGCAGTGTGGGGAGTGTCCCAGGACTTCATGTGTGCTAGACAAGCATACTGACTTAGCTACATCCTCAGTCCCTGGGAACCATCTCTGAATGTGTAGCTTATATCACCGTGACAAAACACTTGAGAAAATAATGTAAGAGAAGCACGTACTTATTTGGGTCCCCCTTCTCAGAGGGTTTAGTCTGTTGTGGTAAGGGGAATGTGCTAGAACGGAGCAGCTAACAACATGGTGGCTGGGTAGGATGGGGTCACCCACATTCAGGGTGGTCTAGCACCCCTTAATTCTCTTGAAAACATCCCCCCACACTAAGAGAGGGCTTTACTAACTTTCTGGGTGCTTTTCAATCCAGTCTAGTTGACAGAATTGACCACCCGAGTTCCCACAATTCTCAGTGTCAAGAGTTTTATATATGTCTTAGTATACATTGTTTTAGAGTTTAATGAAGATGGTTAGGAATGTATCTCAGTAGTAGAGTACTTAGCATATATAAGGCCTTGGGTTAATTGTTCGCAGAATCCCCCCCCCCCAAATAAAAACCTAACTAATATCCCCCCAACAGATTTTAATAGGAAAATTCACTGATAGTTAAACCCAAGTTATCCAACTGTCAGCCTTCTGTTCTGAAGAGATAACCCACTTTAAAAGATAGATTCTGAATCCTGTCGGGAAAGAATTTAAAGGTAACTCTGTGGCTATATCAGCCTGATCATTAAAAAGTTGAATCTGTGTGAGATTTAAAATCTCTCTGTTCCTATCCTGTTAGTTGGTAGTCCTATCAAAGTTAGTCTTTATTTAGAGTAATATAAAAATTTAAGGTAACATTGAATGAGCCTAAATAATAGGATTCTGTGATTTTAAAGTTTCTTTGAGAATCTTGAGGTGATGAAACCCAGTCTGATTGTACACATTTGTAGTCTGCGTGTTCAGGAGATGGAGCCAGACACAGAGCGATCAGTAGGTTACAGCCATACCTGGCAAAACAGTGAATTAAAGCCAGCTTGACCTACATGAGACCCTTTCTCTAAACAGTAAAAGAATCTGAGGCAAGCTTTCGACCTCTTTTCCTGCTGACATTACCCAGATGAATGTGTGCCCTATTTCACGGCTTACAAGTGGGCTTTTTGCAGCACGCAGGATGATCACTGAATTCCTGTTGCTGTCTATGCCGACTCATGCTTTCCAGAGTGACCCCCCGGGTGTGGGTAGACAGAACTTGTACACAAACATGGTGGGTCTTAATAAACATCCAGAAGCCGAGTGTGTGGCTTACGGTTTCTTACCTCTGAAGAGCTCAGACCAGGTTGGCCTGACTTGTGAGCCGTTGCACCCCGAGCCCTTCAGTACAGTTCTTGGGCTCATTTGCTGCTTCTGTTTGGCTCCCCGGGGTTCAAGGTGACTGATGCTTGATTTCTGTCTACAGAGAAAATGACAGGGTGGTCATGGTTAATGGCACCCCCATGGAAGATGTGCTCCATTCATTTGCCGTTCAGCAGCTAAGGAAAAGTGGGAAGATAGCAGCCATTGTAAGTCCTGGGATGGCTCAGTGCGGTTGGTACATGCTTGCAAGCCAACATCCTTAAGCGTAGACTGTAAATAAAAAAAAAAAAAAAACACCTCAAAAATTTATTTTTTTTATGAGAACACAAAGGGGCTGCAGAGATGGTTCTGTGGTTAGGTGCCCATATCGTTCTTGCAGAGGACCTGGGTTTAACTCTAGAGCATTTGTTTTCTGTGCCCAAAGAAAACAGCCATTTGCTTCTGAGCATTTGGACAGAGCTACATGACCTAGGGCCAGCCTACTTCTTGCAGCCTTGATGGTTTTCTAGGCTGCTGTTGCAGATGTGGTGAAGCTGTGTCGAAGCTAACCTGTAGAGGGAGGTTGCAAGCATCCTTCCTAATGACTGCTGCACGCATCTCCTAATAGGGCCATCCCGACAACAAACCTGAGAACACCAGTAGCTGTGCCGTACCATCTAATGCCCACTCTGTATCGTAGCATGGCTTGGACAAGTCTTCCCAGGCCCGAGTTAACTCACGGTCCTTTTTAATCTAGAAGGGGTGTCTTTCCCCCTCCTCTTCCTGTAACTCGTGCAGGAATATAAGCAGTTATATACAGAATATCTCATTTGACATCCATGAACTGACCAGAGCCTTTGGGGCTTTGCTTACTTGGTCAGAAGTGGATTTGGAGGTGTTCAAAAGCACTATATTCAAAACTGCAGTCATTTTTCTCTCATCCTTGGATCCGGACAAGGGCGTGGAGGGTTGGCAGGGATACAGATGTTTAAGGGATGTAGGTTTTTTGTTTTGTTTTGTTTTTGTATGACCCTCCCACACTCACACACCGAGACTAGAGACTGACAGTTTTAATTAAAACTGGATACAGGCCCACTGCCCTCCCAGGTGTCTCTGTACCAGCCCGCATCATCTACTCTTATTTGTCTGAATAGGTGGTCAAGAGGCCCAGGAAGGTTCAGGTGGCCCCGCTGCAGGGCAGCCCCCCTCTCAGTCATGATGACCGGGGTTTTGAAGTGATTGAAGAATTTGATGGCAGAAGTTTCCGCAGCGGCTACAGTGAGAGGAGCAGGCACAGTAGCCAAGATATGCTCAGCCACAGCTGGGAGGGCAGCAGGGAGAGGGGGCGTCCCCATCAGCGCACACAGAGCCGGGAGCGGGAGCGCAGCCGTGGCCGGAGCCTGGAACGAGGCCTGGACCACGAAGACTACGGGCGCAGCCGTGAACGCAGCCGTGGCCGGAGCCTGGAGCGCGGTCTGGACCGCGACTTTGTGTCCCGGGACCACAGCCGTGGCCGTAGCATCGACAGGGACTACGACCGAGACTATGAACGCTCCTATCACCAAGCCTATGAGCCGGACTACGAAGGCGGCTACAGCCCACCATATGACCGCAGAGCCCATCCAGAGACCCGCTACGAACGGAGCCGCAGCCGAGAACACCTACGTTCCCGAAGCCCCAGCCCCGAGTCTAGGTCCCGGCATGAACACAAGGGCCAACATGATCCCGACAGGCCTATCGGGGTCCTTCTGACCAAAAGCAAAGCAAATGAAGGTAGGCACACGTGGTGCGGGGATACAAGCAGTACCCGCAGCAGCATCACCTGGTGCTCGCCTGGCACCTGCCAGTGTTCGGCATCAACCTGAACTGGCCAGCACCTATGGGCTCGTGTCGTTATCACTGCCATAAGAGAGTCAGAGATGCAGAAGGGTCCATTGATTTGGACATAGCCAGGTCTTAAGAGATGTTCTTCTCCTCCACATTGTAAATGTAACTTTCATTCGCCCAGGTGATTTTGCTTACTGCCTCCATCTGTTAACCTAGGCCTAGTCCTGGAGGCGTCTAGCCTCTCTGTACAATCTAATCTAGGCCTAGAATGCGTTCAGCCTCTGAGACTTACTGCTGAATAAGCTCACCCTTTTCTAGTTCTTTCTAAACTCTGGCTGGTTGGTTCAAGTCAGCTTTTCTGGCTCCAGCTCCTCTCTAACCTGACTGATTGAGTCTGGCTTCTCTTTTAAGTTTCTTACTGAGTTGTTCTGCTTGGCCCCAGACCTACTTTGGCAGTCCCTTTTAATCTCCTGCCTCCTTCTCATTCTCGGGCTCTTTCTGTCTTCACTTGTGTCTAGGTTGTTCTCTCCGCAGCCTGTCCCCGTAAAACTGCCTTTCTTTGTCTTCTCTCTGCACCGCCCCTTAAGTAGCTTCCCTTTGCTCTCTCCTCACCAGAGCGGGCGGACCCTGTTCATCAATCTTTCTCTTGATTCGTCACTTTGTCTGCCTCTCAATCAGACATCGCTCTCAAACATGGGTGCTTCCTTCTCCAAACTAACTTTACCTTCATTGGTTAGGATTAAAGGTGTGTGCTAAGAGCCGAGCCACACCCTAAGGATAGAAACCGGCCTTTTTCAGTAAATAACACAATCTAGGGGTTCACGGTGTGATCACACATCTTACGACACTTGCTAAAGTGAGGATTCTCAGTCTCCCACCAGCCCCCCCCCCCCAGAACCAGGAACTATGGGGTCTGGTGTGTGAACGGGCTCTGCTGGTGAGCCTGGTGCTTCTCGGTGTGGGAAAACTAGGCCGAAGCTTATCCTGATGGAGTTCTTCTGTTCTAGGCCGGGGATGGTGTTAATAGTCTCTTTCTTAATCCCCCCAAGACCCTTGGAGGTAGGAGGCCTCATTCCTGTGTTATAGGTCAGGGGTTTTGGTATGTATGTGGAAGCTGGCTCTGGCTTAGTCGGCTTGCCCCACACTGCATTCCTGGAGACGTGGGTACAGTTAATCCCATCCAGGATTCATTGCATTCTGTGTAGCGAAGCTGTTGGTACTGTCCGTCTATAGGAGGGTGCTGCAGCAGAGCCAGCGGGGAAGCTGGGACTCCCCCCTGGGCTGATCGGAAGCGAGGAGATGAACAGGAGCTGAGCCATTTCCAGTCTGGGGTCTTGTCTGCCTACTTTTGATTCTATTACTAGTCAAAGAAGAGAAAGGAGTAGAACCCCTAATACAGAGTGAAAGATTCATTGTTCTTTAGCTCGGGATTTGTATTTTGTAGTAGATTTTAGATGAAAAGAGTCTGCTTTCTAAGTTTTTCCTACTCAAGGAACTGGAGTGAGGTAAGGGCAGTAATGGGGTACTGGGAGCATGGAGCGGGGGTGGGGGTGTAAGCCGAGATTGCACCCTTGCTGAGGAGAGGAACATCCTTGTCAGCAACTCTGGGGACATGAAGATCTCAAGACTTTATAGCGATTAGTGAGGAGATGGCCCTTCACCGGCCCCCAAGCCAGATCCAGATCAAAAGGTGGAATACAGACAAGTTTTGAAGGAGGTCTCCTGCCAGGAGACCTCCCTCCATGAAGTCTGACTCAGAGGGACATTGCTTTTGAAACCTTTCCTCATTTCCTGTTCCTCCTTTGCCGCTTCTTTTCTGTCCTGTCATAGGAACAACCGTATCAGGCATTATAGAGACACCTTTGTATGAGTCAGGAGTCTCCAAAGGAACAGAACCGATAGAATGAACTTGTGTGTGTGCCAGCATCTGTGTCTGTGTGTGTATGCACGTATATGTAAAGGGGTTCATTAGAGTGGTCACAGCCTGTGTGTCCTTGATAGTCTTAACAGTGATGGTCTCATGAATGTCACAGACAGGCTAAGCGTCTGGTGGCTGTATAGTCCACGAGACTGGATGTCTTATCTCAGCTGTCTGGTGTCTGCTAGACTCTGGGAGGGATTTAGTCTACATTGGAGTCTGGCTGTAACAACAGGGGAAAATGAGGACAAGCAGACACAAAGCCAAGGCTCCCTTCTTCCATGCCCTATCACGTGAGCTGCTACTAGAAGATGGAGTTCAGACTTAGGGTATCTTTTCACTTCAAACAATACGATTAAGAAAATTCCTCAATAGCGTGATCAACAGCTTGGGCTTTAGTTGATTGCAGATATAGTCAAGTTGACATGCAAGATTAGCTGTCCTATGCCTACATATAAAAAAAAACTTAAACAGAAATCTCATGGAATATTACTTATTCTGTGTGATGTACTTTGAGTTTCCATTGAAGTGAAAATTTAAAATATGGTTAGAAACGCACTAAATCAATTCAAGACCCATTAATGAATTGTGATGCATAACTTAAGGAGACACCATTGGGCTAGAGAGGTCACCCGGTGCTTAGGGGTACTCGGTATTCTTCCAGAGGGTCAGAGTTTGGTTCCCAGAATCCATGGCAGGCAGCTTCTAACAGCCTCTAATTCCAGCTCCAAGGGATCTGATGCCATCTTCTAACTTCCACAGGCACCCACACATAATCCCCTCACCCCAACACACACACACACACACACACACACACACACACACACACACACACACAGGAGTAGAAAAGGAAATCTTCAAATAAAGTAAGAGGAAGGGATTATCCTATGAGATTGTCCAGGACATAACTGGTCTTGATTAAGTACAGAAATAAAGGACTTAATATTCCTCTCCTGATGAGCTGTTTTTCTTTTAACTATTTTGTTCTCCAAACTTGGAAAATATTAAACAGTTTTTGGTGGTGATAAAGATCAAGCCCAGGGCCTAGCATATGCCAGACAAATGTTCTTGCCTGATTGCACTTTTAACCGCCACCAACAAAATGCCCCTCTTATGATTTTACTCATTTATGTTTAAGTGTATAGGTGTTTGTTTTGTTTGAATGTATCAAAGTGGAACTGGAGTGGCGGATATCTCTGAACCACCATGTAGGTGCTGGGAATCGAACCTGAGTCCTCTGGAAGAACAGTCAGTGTTCTTATCCTTTGAGTCATTTCTCCAGCCCCTCCACTGGAAAAAAAAAAAAACCTGTTATTATTTATAATTTTGTCGATGGTGAGGGCCGTGTGTACTACAGTGTTTGTGTGGAGCTCAAAGTAGAACCCTGACAGTCTGTTCTCTCCTTCTGTGGGTTCAGGGTTTTAACTCACTTTAGGCTTGACAGCAACCATCGTTCTTCACTGAGCTATTTTACCTTTTCTTTTTTTAAGATATATTTATTTTTATCTTATATTTTAATGTTTTGCCTGTGTGTGTGTGTGTGTGTGTGTGTGTGTGTGTGTGTGTGTGTGTGTACCACATGCATGCCTGGTGTCTGAGGAGATCAGGAGGGAACATCAGATTCCCTGGAACAGGACTTACAGATGGCTAGGAGCCACCACATGGATGCTAGAAACTGAACAGGGTCCTCTGCGAGAGTGTCAAGGACTCTGAGACTACTCAGCCCTCTTTCCAGCCCAGGATCCCGCTTCTTTGCACATTAATATTAACTTATTTATTCATTTTACATCCCAATAGCCACTCCCTCCCCACTTCATGATTCCACTTTTTAAAAAGAAAAAAAAAAATGCCACCTTTTAATAGTTACCCAATAACCTAGTTATTTCTGGGTAAGTCACGAGAACCTGGTCACATGAAAATGAATCTTGTAAGAATGGCTGTAATAGGTGGGAGCAGCTGTAGACTAAGAATGAGCACCTCCGGTTCCTGTCAGCAGGCTCCTCGCCGTGTCACAAAGTTCATTAACTGGTGTTTTGTTTTGTTTGTTTTGCTTTTAAATTTAAGGAGTGTTCATACGGATCCGAGTGAGCCTGTTTGCAGACACTCCTGTGTTACCATGGGAGCATTAAGCTCTTAGGAGGAGAGGTGAAATGTTGCTATGTAAGAAAAGTTGATCAAATTTCTCTCCTCTGTGCACTCTCTAACCATCCACAGGAGAGATGCTGTAGCCTTAGGATAGTGAGCCGTGTGCAGTGCGCAGTACTTCTTGTTGTTTGTGGTGTAAACCTAGAGCCTTGCAAAGGTCAGATGCTCACTGTACCACTGAGGACCACAGCAGCTAAGCACTTTGTACCTTTGTAATAAGATCCAACGCTAATAAGTTTACTGAAATTGATTTTTTTTTTTTAAAACTACTACTTTTGTGACCACAAGAAGGGGCATTCTCTATGTAATAATATTTTTTCTGAGGAAAGGGACTGGTTTGTAAGTATGCAGTTTTCTGTCAGAACACTAGTAATGATAATTTAAAAACTGAATGAACGTCTTTGCTCTCAAGCTTTGATGGCTTTCAGAGTCACTACAATTCACTCTTAAAATCTGTCTTCTTACAGTTTAAAAATAAAATCAGGAAAGTCTATAGAAGATTTGCAGTGTTAAAATACATGCATCTCTTCTAACTGCAGTGTTGTTTTTCTTTGAGAACAGTTCAGAGTGTAGCCAACTCTCCCTGCCAGGCCGTTGGCTTTGCCCCAGCTCAAACCCTGGGCAGTGTGAACTGTCACAGAGACATACTATGCCCACAGCTTCATGTGGGCAACCTTAGGGTCAGAGCAGACTGTTGTTACCAACTTTTTAGTTGAAATGTTCATTTTGCATCAGACATCCACATAGCCTCTGCCTCGTTAACATTTTTACAACATTGTCTTCTTTGCTCCTCCCTCGTTTTGTGTGTTTGTTTGTTTGTTTATAGTTTTCTGAGTCAGTTGAGAATGTGTGTGTTCCCTTTCTCATTTTCTAGAGTATGGGCTCCGGCTGGGGAGTCAGATCTTCATCAAGGAAATGACCAGAACAGGACTGGCAACCAAAGACGGCAACCTTCATGAGGGGGACATAATTCTCAAGGTAAGACATGGCACAGTGTGTGCATTCCTAGCAGCACCTGCACATCTGCAGACCAGGTCAGAATCTCTCAGTCTGAGAACTGAGGTAAACTCGGGAGGAGTAGCTCGATGAGGTGATCTTTGCCATAAGAACAAAAATAAACTGAGATATAAACAGGGGAGAGATATACAGAAGAGCTGGAGTGTTCCCTACTACTTATGAGCCATGCTCTCTCTTTAGCCCCTGGCCCCCCCTAAAAATACTTTTAAAAGGAAAAGGAAAAACAAGCCTTAGGGTCTGTATTAATTTAGTAATAGAGGAAAAACCTCAAGGAATACTTTCTCTTCTTCCTGTTGATTTAAAATTGAAGTTCCTGTTCCCCTACCAAGGAAAGAAAAATCTGAGAGCCATTGATCTATGATTGCTTAATGTGTTTGATAGGGTTTTTTGTTTGTTTTGTTTTTGTTTTATTTTTTATTTATTTATTTTTGAGGCAAGGTTTCTCTGTGTAGCCCTGGCTGCCTTGGAACTCACTTCATAGAATAGGCTGGCTTCGAACTCAGAGATCCACTTGCTTCTGCCTCCCAAGTACTGGAATTAAAGGCGTGTGCCTCCACTAGCCGGCTATGCTTGATAGGCTTTTTTTTTGTTTTTTTGTTTTTTAAAGAAAAAACTTCTCCAATCAGGAAGCGTGTTCCAGCAGTAAACCAAGCTGTAGACTTGAACTTGGTTGTTAAATAGATTAGCAGAGCAACCTAAATATTACTCTGACTCCTTCATACCTGTTCTGGGCATGTGTGGTTACATTTCATTTGAAGGATAATTGACATTCATTAAGTCATCCTGAAGTCTGGTCTGAGTGTCTTAGCAAGTTCTTTCCAGTTCTATAAAGGGAAAATAGGAGTTTTGAACTTAGCTGCGAGCAGTTGTCCTACGTATGAATAACATTGCCATTCTTCATATACGCAGATCAATGGCACTGTTACTGAGAACATGTCTTTAACTGATGCTCGGAAGTTAATAGAAAAGTCTCGAGGAAAACTGCAGCTTGTGGTGTTGAGAGACAGCAAGCAGACCCTCATCAACATCCCATCCCTCAACGACAGCGACTCTGAAGTGGAGGGTAAGAAGGAGCCTATGTGCTGGACAGGGTGTCAGGAAGCCAGTCCCCAGGGGAAACGAAGCCTTCCTTCAAACTTAGATTCAAAGAGAGAAGTATTCCTGGTCTTTGTTTGTTAAAGCATCTTTTGAAATTAGATTTCTAAGAGGTAATTCTGCCACATATAATTAGGCCACTGAGAACCTAATGGCATAAACAAAGCATTCACGACCAGCCGATGAACTAAACATACCACTTAGACATTTGCTGTGTGCTCGTGCAGATACTGATAAAGTATAGACTTTTTGTGAGTCTTTAAAAATGATAGAAGCCAAGCATGGAAAAGCCTCTAATCCGTCTCTCAGCAGGCAGAGTCAAGGCCAGACGGTCTACCTAGCAAGTTTCAGGCTTTAAAAAGAAACGGCTATGGCCACACCTATGCTGGTGGCTCTGCGTTCCTCTCTCCAGGAGGCCTTTCTTTATCTTAACTCTAGTGTGCTTAAAATCTGTGTTAAAAACTCTTAATAAATTACAACTCTGCTTAGCAGCAACAGCAACAACAACAAAAAAGGCAGGTAGTCTTCTGACCTTTAGAAGGTGGCATGGAGTGTGTAGACACTGTCAGTCAGTCAGTCAGTCAGAATGGCTCAGTATTATGGTAGTTGTTGCTTACTAATATATGTTCCTGTTCCTGGTTGTTACTGTTCGCTTGGTTTGAAACTGGGATAAATGCATTTGTTCCAGCTCCACATGTTACTTGCAAGGGGAGGAATCAACTGCCCTTTCATACTGATAAACACTTAATGTTGAACTACAGGGACCAGCTCTAAATGTTTGTGAATAATGTAAACACTGGTTATGAATGCGGGTGTGGTGTGTCGGGGTTGCAGAGTTAGGGTTGCCGCCTTACCTTCACAGGGTGTTTTAGAAAAGCAACACGAGAAGGAACGCAGTAAGAGGGTTGCTATACTCCTTCACATGCGTCTCCTCAAAGCCACGCTATCTAGAGAATGGGCGTTGTCTTGTAATACTTCCAGGGGAAGTAGCTCAGGAGAGGACTTCCATCCTGTGTCCAAACTCCCAGGGCGTGGCTCCTTCCCAGGCCCCACAGTTGGCTTTCCCACTGGTCCCCTGTTTAGATTAGGTGAAAATAGCCTGGTGGGGTGGCAAGATGGCTCAGCAGGCCAAGGCGCTTCCCTAAGATTGTTACCGTGCACCAGCTTGCCTTGTTTGGAAAGTTAATTTCCTTTCTGGTCTATCTGACATCTAATTGGTTGATCTGGACTGTGAGGACAGGACAGGAAAGCAAAGTGATCGTAGCAACCTGGTGTGGTAGTGTATGGTGTGGTAGTGTATGGTGTGGTATAGTTCTTTTTTTTTTTTTTTTTTCGAGACAGGGTTTCTCTGTGTAGCCCTGGCTATCCTGGAACTCACTCTGTAGACCAGGCTGGCCTCGAACTCAGAAATCCGCCTGCTTCTGCCTCCCAAGTGCTGGGATTAAAGGCGGGCGGGGGGGGTGTGTGTGGCACATTTTCTTACCGTTCATCATGTACAGCATCAGTATCAGGCAGCTTGGTTCCAACAAGATCTCTACATGGCTTGAATACATATTAAAATGTGAGGAGCACCGGTCTGCTTGGCGAGAGGGGTTTCTATAGTCTCAGATTCTGGCAGTCATGGGTTGAAACTATGCGTGGGGGGTGGGTGGGTGAGGGAAGTGGAGAAAGGTAAGGTTTCCTTTTTCTTGCTCTATCTACAGTACAGTTAACCACAGTATATGATACGGCATTTGTGATATGTTATGTATTAGAGATAAAACATGCAGGAGAATATGGATAGGCTACATGTTCACATTTAGTATCTTATATAAAGGACTTAAGCACCTGCCGAGTTTGGTTGGGGAAATGGGTCTGGAACCAATTTCTACAGCAGTAACAGAGGGACACGACTTTGTAGCTGAGTCCTGGCCTCCTTAAAACACCTTTAAAAGCTAGTGGGCCTAAAGAAGTGTACAGTTCTGAATTTGACTGTCTATTCATTCAGTAATGTGTCTCTCTGAAAATTAGGAAAGCTGTTCTCCCTTCCCTCAGTAAAAGAAAAAACTGCCAAGCAGATAGCCTTCCGTCATGCTTCCGACTCGGAGACTAGTGTAATTTTGGTACTTACATATTTCACTGAACTGGACTTTCCTTATTTTGAAACCAGATATCTCAGAAATAGAGTCCAACCGGTCTTTTTCTCCAGAGGAGAGACGCCAGCAGTACTCTGATCAGGATTACCATTCCTCCACTGAGAAGCTGAAGGAGAGGCCGAGGTAAGGCCGGTGGGCCTCCGTTTCTGTTAGTCACTGGTGCACGCACTTGGGTGTGGATGACGACTGTGTTACCTGCTGAGACATGATCATGGTCTGTGCTTCAGCTCAAGAGAGGAGACCTCAGGCAGGTTGTCCAGGATGGGTGCCACGCCCACGCCGTTCAAGTCCACGGGGGACATCACAGCTGCGGGTGTCACAGAGGCCAACAGGGAGCCCAGGTACCAGGATGAAGCCCCAGGTGAGGCGTTAAGGTCATTCTTTTGTACGTGTATGTTATACACAAGCTGGTTGATGCTTCCAGCCCAGATCCACTGATTGGAAGAATTAAGTTCAGAAATATGTGTTTCATGTTTCTAAAATGTGGCTTGGAAAAAAAAAAAAGCAACATTATTTAAAAAGTAATTTGTCCAGTGGAGGAAGCCTTCTTTATTTTTCTCTTAATGTGAGAGGTAAAATCCATCCTAACATAGGATCAGAATGGGTCACATTTTGACGCATTTGAATACTTCCTCTTGCCCTCTGTCCATGTGATTATCATCATAACTCTTAATTACTAAGTATATCAATATTTCTATGTGGGGAAAACATAATATTTTCTGTCTAGGGCTGGTGAGATGGCTCAGCAGTTAAGAGCACTGACTGCTCTTCCAAAGGTCCTGAGTTCAAGTAACCCAGCAACCACATGGTGGCTCACAACCCCCCGTAATGGGATCTGACACCCTCTTCTGGTGTGTCTAAAGACAACTACAGTGTATTTACATATAACAATAAATAAACCTCACATACATAATAAATAAATAAATAAATAAATAAATGAATAAATCTTTTTTTAAAAAAAAATTATTTTCTGTCTATAAAGAGCCCAGCACTCGGAGGCAGAGGCAGGCAGATTTCTGAGTTCGAGGCCAGCCTGATCTACAAAGTGAGTTCCAGGACAGCCAGGGCTACACAGAGAAACCCTGTCTCAAAAAAACAAAGAAAAAAAAAGAGCCCTGTTTTTGTGCATGCGGGTGTTTCTTTTTTCTTTGAGAAACTGCGATAACTGTTAATGCCCAAGTTAAGCTTCATCTTTAAGTCTTTCTCCTCTCTCAGTAAAAGTAAAGACAGTTTAAGAAAGGAGTGGGCTAGGGAGCAGGGAAGGCTGTTGCTGCTGTTAGATGGGGTGGTGCAGTGTGGCACCATGGTAAGCGGTGGCACTTAAAGCCCGCGGAGTTTGCTCTTTATATTAAGAAACAAGCTCCCGATCTAGATAATGAAGAAGATTTTTTGTCTCACTTTGTTGTGATTGACTTACGTGGTATGGGGATTGGATCCACACTGTGCTGCATGTGGGGCAGAGCTACACACTTCAGCTGCACAGTCAGCCCACACTGAACTTCCTTAAAATCCAGAGTGCCTGGGGACTGGAGAGATAATTCAGGGCTTAAGAGTTTCCCATCATCCATTTGGTGGCTCCCAACCCTCTGTACCGCTAGTTCCAGGGGATCTGATGCCCTCTTCTGGCCTCCACAAGCACTAGGCACCCACATGGTGAGTTTGTGTGCATGGAAAAAAAAAAAAATCTCTCAGGCATAGAATAAAAACAAACTCTTTAAATCCACAGTTCCTCAACCCAGAACAGCTCCAAGAGTTTTTCTTCGTCCTAGTCCCGAAGATGAAGCAATATACGGGTGTGTACCTTCATTACTCTGACCCCCGCTCCTTCTTCCCCACTCGGCATGTGTCTTAGCTGAAGTCCACCACAGTGGTGCTGTTTCCATCCCCACCCCAATGGCGAGTTTCTATTCAGCCACCATTTAACCAATGCTTATTGCTAATGTTCACATCTCCGAGAAGAGCAAACTTTGGAATCTGGTGAACTTTACAGCTTTGGTGTCTGTCCATTTACTTACCTGACTAGTTGTCTTGAATATGTTGCATCAGTCAGATGTATAACTCCAAAGGGGTGGGGAAGCTCCAGAATATAGTGCTTCCGTAGAGACTGCAGGGGCTCGACGATCCTTGCGAGGTGGGGAGGGAGAAGGGACCATGTTGAGTGGTGTCTAGACGGCAGTTGTTGGATTAGGCCTGGCTTCCTTGGATCTGAACTGTCTTTATTTGACTAAACTTGTGGTGGAATGCATTTGGGAGGGCATCTTTCTATCAGATAGCTAGAACCAATCCCTAATTCCATATTCTCTCATCTTAGATGAGTTAATGTGGTAAATTTTCTTTTGTTCAGTTCGGGGCTGGTAGACATTTCCCATCACTGTCCCAGGGAGATTAAATTATAGAACAGATGAGAAAAATGAGAGGGAATTTGTGTAAACAGTGAAGTCACTCCTAAGCTAGAAAATAAGTCTTTAATCTCTCCACGAGAATCCTCCTCTTTAAACAGTATATTTTATCTTTTCTTTCTGAAACCAAACGCACTTCAGCCCTAACACCAAAATGGTGAGGTTCAAGAAGGGAGACAGCGTGGGCCTCCGGTTGGCTGGTGGAAATGATGTTGGGATATTTGTGGCTGGCATTCAGGAGGGCACCTCCGCAGAGCAGGAGGGCCTGCAAGAAGGAGACCAGATTCTGAAGGTAAGGAAGCCCCCGTCTTACAAGATGCTTTGAGAGATGTTTTTCAGTATAGGGGCTTTTCTTTATATTTATGTGCACGCACACACATAGACTTTGGTGGAAAATCCACAAGGCATTAACTGGGGGTCTGGTAAGCATTTCTGTGCCAAAAACAGAGGGCAGAAGTTGCAGAATCATCCAGGGAATCAGACCTCAGGACACAAGGGTGTGTGTGCCCGCTCTCTGCACTCTGCTGATGGGGTCCAGAGTGGGAGATCCCAGGCCTTGCTCATTAGCATTGCTAAGCTTTCCAGTGAAATTCTGGGACCATCTTTGGGTCCCAGAAGACGACCTGAGTGAACCCCGAGGCAGCACATGATCCTAGGACATCTTTTCAGCTTCCCATGCTAGTGAGGAAATCATTTCAAATGCCAGCACATACTAATTTGTACTCGGCGAAGGTACAAATGAAGAGAAAGCATACTTTCGACTACTGGGAAGCCAGAGGTTTAGATAGAGCCTTGCTCATTAAAGTTAGAGAATAAGATTTCTCTTGTGGAGGGGACAGTACATGTGAGTTTTAGGAAAGACAAGTGGAGAATTTACCTAGGGTTTCAGACCCCAAATTTCTGTATAAAACATTGTTAAAGACAAGGAGAATTGCTTCCATAGTCAGAACTTTCCTAGAAAGGTTTTTGTTTTGTTTTGTTTTTGTTTGTTTTCAGCTGTCACCATGGTGACCAGGTGGGTGTTGACTTCTCTTGCTGTAGTCCTCAGTAGAGGTCAGCCAACAGGTGGCCTTGCTAATCACTCAAGCTGACTGTAAAACAGTCTCTTTTTTTGTAAAAGGCTGAGAAAGATTGATCTCCCCAAGCTGGGCAGAGAGGCAGCTGCGGCACAGTGAGCCGGAGCTGATACCGAATCCTCCCCAGGCTCCCAGCACACCCAGCCAGGCCCTGCACACTGCTCTCAGATAATGAAAGGCGATATTTGTGTGTTGGGAAGGGCCGAACAGTCTGACCTTGAAGGACAGGAACACTGGCCTAACTAATCATTTCCACTGTAGTGTGTCAGCCCGAAGACACCAAGGGAACTGCTAGCTTAGCCTGGCCACTTTCTTTTTGTTGGTGGCTTTTTGAGAATGCCTCTGTCTTTCGTAGGTAAGGCCTGACGTGTTTAGTTCGCTGTATTGCCACTGAACCCAGCGGGTCTTACAGATAACAGAAACATGATTGCTTTGATTTTTTTTTTATTTCCTTTTCCCTGCTTAGTTTAACTGCTTCTTTGTTATTTATATGGCATGGCTGGTATTTCTCTTTCAACATATGTTATAGAATGGAAAAGACAATAACAAAACCAAACACATTTGCGGGGGTGGGGGTGGTTGTTAAGTCACATGGATTTTATATACTACTTCTCATTTGTGAGTGTGTGATGGGGGTGTGGGGAGCGAGAGGAACAGTTGTGCTGTGTCATGCATTGGATGTCAGAGGACAACTTTTGGGAGTCAATTCTCTCCACCACATGGATCTTAGGGGTCAAACTCAGGTCATCAGGTTTGGTGGCAAGTGCCTTAACGCATTGAGCCAAATCACTGGCCCTGGGGTTTTAAAATACAGCTTGCAAAGTATGTTTTAATTTTGACAATTATAGCTTTGTTCCCAACAGAAGGTCATAGAAATGGATAGAGGGACCCCTGAAATCCCGTGTGCCCTTTTATGTTTAAATAAACATAAATATGAGCATTTACAATGTACATAGAAAGCATTCATAGATGCAGATGACACAAGAGAGGGTTAGACAGCAAAGTTCTGTGACCTCTGTTTGGGGACAGAGGCGAGAATGACAGCACCTTACATGATAACATTGTTTTTCACAGAGGAGCTGATTGCCTTTGCAAATCACTCTCCTCTTTATTTTCTGCTCCCTCTTCCACGATGGTCTCCGAGCCTTGCTGGGAGGGGATCTAGAATAGATGTTTCATGTAGACCTGAGGATGCCACACTCTTCAGAGCTGTGTGCTCCTCACTCTTCAGGGCTAAGTGCTCCACACTCTTCAGGGCTGCAGAGCTGAGTGCTCCTCACTCTTCAGAGCTGAGTGCTCCACACTTCAGAGCTGAGTGCTCCTCACTCTTCAGGGCTGAGTGCTCCTCACTCTTCAGGGCTGAGTGCTCCATACTCTCTTACTTTCTGTATGTTTACAGGTTGTGGGTCTTTTAATTAGTCATTATTGACTGCATAAAGAAACTTCTTGGAGTCAGGTGTGGTAGGCTAGGATATGCCTTTTATCCTAGCACTCCAGGAGTCAGAGACAGGAGAGCTCTCTGAGTTCAAGGCCAGCCTGGTCTCCAAATGGAGTTACAGGACAGCTAGAGCTACACAGAGAAATCTTGTTTTGGAAAAAAAGAGAAGAAACTTTTCTGTTCAGTGTTAAGTGGTAAACTAATCTATAGATATAAGAATGAGAACTTAGTGATCAGTTTATTACCATTTCCACATAGCAAAATTTAGCACTGAGTTCTCCTATGACAGAGCCAGCCATAGGCTTTAACCTAGTTAATAGTATCAGATTGGTTTCTGAATCCAACCAGAACCTATGCCGGTTTCTACCAGTGGACCTGTGTACCAGCTAGTTTTTATTGTAGGGTTTCTTGGTGGCTTTTCTCCACTGGTAGCATGCAGTGAACCCTCCAGCACACTGAAAACCTTTAGCTGATAGGTAATGCACATCCAGCTCAGTACACGACTGATTTCCCTGTATCCTATGACTCAAGTATGTTCCACCTTCAGTAGTAGGATCTTACTGTCATGTTATTATATATATTAAAGACCCCAAATCTTCTAAAACTAATTAAACATATTCAGACAAGTATCTAGGCACAGAATAAACACAAAAATCATTATAGCCTTTTGTATACCAACAACAGACATGACCTAAAAGAAACAAGGGAAACAATCCTGTTTACCATGGCCTAAAGAAAAAAAAAAAAAGTCTTGGGATAAATCTAACCAAGGAAGGTAAAGACTTGTACAATGAAAATTTTGATACGCCAAAGAGAGGATATTGAAGATAACGAAAGATAGAAGGGTCTCCTGAAGAACAAAAACATTCCTGGAGGTATCACTGTCGCTGATTTCCAAGTTATCCTGCAGAGCTATGGTCGTAAAACCAGCATGATGGTGGCAGAAAAGAGACACACTGACCAGCGGAATAGAATTGAAAACCCAGATAAGCCCATGGTAACACCTAAAGCCACACAAGTGTTGAAAGCCCAGAAAATACATACTGGAAAAAAAGACATACAGCATCTTCAACAAACAGTGCTGAAAGAAGTAAATACTAAGGAAATGCAGGTTTAATTGAAAACCAAGCAGGAGGGCTGCAGAGGTGGCTCAGAGTTGAGTCTGCCCTTCCAGAGGTCCTGCGTTTCGATTTCCAGCCCCCGCGTGGTAGCTCACAACCATCTGGAACTTCAGTTCCAGGGCATCCAGTGCCTCTTTCTGACCTTCTTGGACAGCAGACACACATGTAATATAAAGAGATAGAAGCAAGCAAAGTACTCTACATATAATAAATATTTTTATATGTTGGGGCCTGAAACTAAATAGAACCTTCAATAGAAGAAATGCTAATGGACAAATTTTTTTCCCCAAAAAATATTCAACATCTTTAGCCATCAGGAAAGCGTGAATTAAAAGTACTTCCTGGCTTTCTAAGTTATCGTGCAGCACCCTTCCCAAGTGTCCCCCTCCAGGCATTGTGGGATAGATGCTATTGACTCCTTGTTAGGAGGATGTGTGGGCCAGCAACTTAATGATGCAGTGGTCTTCCATGTCAGACTGATGCACCCGAGTTCACAAACGCGTGTTAAGTGTTTTTCTTTGTTTTTGAGACAGAATTCCACTGATCTTGAACTCATAATCATCTTGCCTCAGCCGAAAGCATTGGGATTAGTGTCTATCGTTAGATAGCTTTTGAGAGGTTAGGGTTATAGGTGAAAGGTTGAATTGAACTGTGAATGTGCCTTCAAGGTTTCATTGGAATTAATTTTCAAGAAGTAGGGTTCCAGGTCTGCTTATTACAGACCCCACCGTTCTGCGTTGGTTATACTTATCTGTTTAATACTTACTTTGGGAGACTTAAAAAGAAGGGAGCCAGACAGAATGACAAATTCTAATTAATTTGGTGACAAATTCTTCATTTGAAGGATTGTCAGGTGTGATGAAATGCAGAGCCCTGAAGAAGGAAGGTGGAAGAATATTTGTAGTCGCCTGGGCTTATTTACTGGGTCCAGGTCACCTGCTATGGCTTCGAGGAATTAAAAAGTCTGTTGGAGGGGCCACAGCAAGACTGAGGCTGTGACAATTTTGTTGAGAGCAATCAGTGTTTATACCCTTATCAGAAACAGAATGTAGATTACCAGATTACCAGGATTAATACAATTGTAGTTGCCAGGATACAGTGAAGTTTACAAGCTATACAGAGTATACAAGATTAATGTCTAAGACCAGTTGTCCTGTCCAACTTCCATGTCTCGTTGACTTGCAAGGGAACAGGCAGAGAAACAAAGGTCTGAATGCTTCACTGTCTGAGGGAGTACACCAGCCTCTCAGGAACTGGAAGACACATTGTATCCCAGGTTCCAACCTGAAAAACCTATGTATGACACATGCCTCTCAAGGCAGCTAGGTCAAGCCAACTTCATGGTTCCTGCGAGTGCTCACATAGCCGAGGCCAATAGGAAGGTGGTGGGCAGGTGGACTGAGCAGCAACTGTACAGACCTGTGCACCTTCTGCTTTTGCACTGGACAGGACCTCGGGAACAAACAGGAATTTAGGAGTTACCTTTTCAAGTAGTTGGTACTACTAGGTATCAACCCCAGAGCTTTGTGCATGCTAAGTCAGTAGTTGACCACTGAGTTATTTCCCCTGCCTCATCAGGACTTTCCTAGAGTGAGTCTGTCTGTTTGTCTGTTTGTCTGTCTGTCTCATTTTTTGATTTCTCGTTTTTACCTCTGGCCAGGTGAACACACAGGATTTCAGAGGGCTAGTCCGGGAAGATGCGGTTCTCTACCTGTTGGAAATCCCTAAAGGTGAAACTGTGACCATTTTGGCTCAGAGCCGAGCAGACGGTGAGCAACGTTTGGTGATCTGGTTTTACTTGAGGGAAGTGGGAGGAATGAATGGGGTATCTTGGGACCAGAATATGCAACATTGGGGCCCAACAGGGATGTGGAGAAAATTTAGGTACGGTTAAATTTTGTATGAAAATATTTTCCTTCCAACGACCGAGATCGCTTTGCTGATTCTGGGTCATGTTGGAGTTAAAGTGCTTCTCTGAGCAGCAGGCACCCTGAGTGATGACGGGATTGTTAGAGAGTCTCTATATGATGGGACATCTGCTTTGCTCCTGAGTTCTTGCTGTCTCTACACCTCCAGTTCTCCTAGCAGCTAGGCCTTCAGGCTAAACCCAGTTGGCTCCTCTCGCCTCTCACCACCCTCACAAGTTGCTTCACCTTTCCGGGTGCTTTCCTGTAAAGTTGGGGGACAAGAGTAGTCCCTTCCTGTTTGTATGAGAAGATTGATGAGCAACTGTATTAGGCCGAGGTCATCATGGAAGCAGAAGCTATAATAGATAAAGGCACATTGTTTGTTTGTTTTTAAAGATTTACTTATTTATTATATGTAAGTACACTGTAGCTGTCTTCAGACACTCCAGAAGAGGGCGCCAGATCTCGTGACGGATGGTTGTGAGCCACCATGTGGTTGCTGGGATTTGAACTCAGGATCTTCAGAAGAGCAGTCAGGTGCTCTTACCTGCTGAACCATCTCACCAGCCCCCCAAAAGGCACATTGTTAAGGACTTGGTTGATGTGAATGTGCAGGTCGGCAAGTCTCACAGGGGACACACCTAGCAGATTGGAAGACTCAGTTTTGGGTTTACCCTGAAGGCCTAGCTGCTAGGAGAACTGGAGGTGTAGAGACAGTAGGAACTCAGGAGAAAAGCAGATGCCCCAGATGGAAGGCCTTGGGGTGGGAACAGTAACCCCCTATGACTTTCACAGAATATTCTACTCAGGCTTTCAGCTAATTGGTTGAGGAACCATTTACTTTGTTCAGTCTTACCATTTGAATGATAATCTCATTCTCACGTGTCATGCCCTCTGAGAAAGGCCTAGTATAATGTTTAATCGAGTGTATAGGCTCTCCCATACACAGTCAGACTGACACGTAAAATCCGCCGTCGCAGCACTTCAGGAAGTTAGTGGCTCTTCCTCCTGTTAGAGCGTGATTCCACAATTCCCATAATGCACTAGAATGGGGGAACCCTGAAGGGGTGCTCTTCATTTGAGCACAGCACAGCCAACCTTGCTTATATTCTCCAGTGTACAGAGACATCCTGGCTTGTGGCAGGGGAGACTCGTTTTTCATAAGAAGCCACTTTGAATGCGAGAAGGAAACTCCACAGAGCCTGGCCTTCACCAGGGGAGAGGTCTTCCGAGTGGTAGACACGCTGTACGATGGCAAGCTGGGCCACTGGCTGGCGGTGAGGATCGGGAATGAGCTGGAGAAAGGCTTGATCCCTAATAAAAGCAGGTAACTGAGCCTACTTCCTAGGCATACCGTTTAATCCCCCTTTCACCAGAAGGCAACTGAGTGCCTCTGAGGAAATCAATCCCACGCCATCATGAGGTGTTTATGGAGATAGAGCCGGAACTCTTTAGTCTTAAGCACTGGAGGCTTGGTTTATTTGAGGATAGTCTGCTACCTTGGTTATGGGAAACACTGTGTGGCCATAGTCACTCGGCACTCCTGGTCTCCATTGTTAGGAGAGGCTTGCACATCCTAGGGAACTTTTGCTGGTGTGGCTGTAGGACTTAAGAATGGTGTTTTGAAAAAAATAAAAAATAAATAAAAAGAATAAATGATGAACATGGAAAAAAAAAAAGAACGGTAATCTGTTTGCTGCATACATTCATATCACACACCACAAAACACCTGAGGAGGGGCAGTGGGGATGCTGAGCCTCAGCTTGCTTCCTCCCTGGTGGTCATTGTGGACCCCATCCCATAGGAAGATGCCATCTATTCAGGGTGGTTTTCCCTTTCTAGAAACACCCCCAGAGGCTGACCCAGAGGTTCCGTAGTGATTCTAAATCCTGTCAGGTTGACAGTGATGCTTGCTTGCACACATTGTTTTCTGGTTTCACAGTCCCCTTTATTGTCCCCATTGTCAATCTGCGTCTGCCCTGGGTTTCTTTTTTTCCTTAAGATTTATTTATATATATGTACTCTTATCTGCATATATTCCCTATATGCCAGAAGAGGGCATCAGATCACAGTATGGATGGTTGTGAGCCACCATGTGGTTGCTGGGACTTGACTCAGGACCTCTAGAAGAGCAGTCAGTGCTCTTAACCCCTGCACCAACCTTCCAGCCCTGCCCGGGGTTCTCACATAACAGTGACTGTGTCTTAATAATAACCTGTTCCCGTGCTATGGAGGATGACTTCTTCCGGCTTCCTCTCTCAGAGCTGAGCAAATGGCCAGTGTCCAGAATGCCCAGCGAGAGAACGCCGGGGACAGAGCAGACTTCTGGCGGATGCGCGGCCAGAGATCCAGCGGCGGCGTCAAGAAGAACCTCCGCAAGAGCCGGGAAGACCTGGCGGCTGCTGTATCTGTTAGCACCAAGTTCCCTGCCTATGAGAAGGTTCTGCTTCGGGAAGGTGAGGCAGGCCCGGGAGTGAGCTGCTGAGCTCTGAGCCGCTCCCACCAGTGTCTCTGTAATCATCCCCGTTCCAACTTCACCTAAGTCACTTACACCAGCGGTGTGGTGAGGGGATCATGTTCATCGGGGAACCTGAGTCCGCAGGGCAGCGAAGGCAGGGAAAGAACTGGAGTCCAGGCGAGGTGGGAGAATTCAGTTTCTAATGCCGAGATTGCGGAAGTGTAAGACAGCGCACTTGCCTCTCATCTGGACACCGTAGGTGCACATCTGGTAACTTCCTGTTTTTTTCCTTCAGCTGGCTTCAAGAGACCCGTGGTTCTGTTTGGCCCCATAGCAGATATAGCAATGGAAAGGTTGGCAAATGAGTTACCCGACCTGTTTCAAACAGCAAGTAAGTCTGTTCATAGAATTTTCCTTCCGGGGTGTTTAATTTGGCAGTTCTCTGGCACACGGAAGTTGGAAGAATAAGGAATATCCACACACCCTGCCTGGAGTCACTGTATCATGTTGTCAGACACACTTTCCACCACTTCCTCACAGACAGACACACAGCCCCAACTTTTGAAACTGTTTGCTGAGCCAGTCGAGAGTTTACATCGCAGAGCTCTGAGACTTCATTCGAGAGTATACCCGTGAGTGTCCTCATAATAATAGTCTTTTACATATTGAAAATATCATTGTCCCTTCAGTCACAAAGAGATTTAATATTAGTGTTACAGTTGAATGTTGCTAATCTGAAACATTCTAAAACTGGAACATTTTGAGCGTCAACACAATACAGCACAAAGGGAAAGTTTCATGCTTGCTCCCATAAAAGTGATAAGTGTCTAAATGCAGGTGTACTAAAGATGCTCTGTAAAATTACCTCAGTCTGTGTATATGAGAGAGAGATGACAGAAATATTTTGGGGGTGGGTGGTGAGAGGGGCCCTCAGATAAGCCCAGGCTGGCCCTGAAATTACTGTGTAACTGAGGATGACTTTGTACTTCTGATCTTTCTGACATCATCTTACAAGTGCTGATGTAACAGGAATATACAACATGATTAGCTAAACCATGAATGAATCTTATATTTAGGTATGGGTCTCCTTTTTTTTTAGATATTTTAATTATGCATACGTAAATATTTAAAAACTGGTAGCGTTTCTGGTCCCGAACATTTTCTTTTCTTTTCTTTTTAAGTTCAGGCTCATCCATTACGGTTGATATTTATGACTCTTTAGGACTTTTATGTTTCCAGAAGAGATAACAAGGTACTCTCTGCTGTTAGGCCGACCTAACGATTTCCTCTGATTAGTTTCCACTTAACAGGGCTGAGGTTGTAGCTCAGTGGTATGGTGTTTGGTATGTAAAACACAGCACACAAGCACTTAAACACACATGTGCACACTCTTGGGTACACATACATAAATACACACACACACACACACACAGAAATGCACACATGGTTTCATCTCGCCGCGCATGCCATGAGATGGTGCCTAGTGTCATTTGTCCCATTGTGCTGATGTTAGCCTGGGGCATGTTGTTGTCACCGGCTTCCTATCAACATTACTTAGCCCTTTTTTTCTTTTGCAGAAACAGAACCCAAAGATGCAGGATCTGAGAAATCCAGTGGAGTGGTTCGGTTGAATACTGTGAGGCAAATTATTGAGCAGGTGAGAAAACTCAATCAGAAGCTCATGTTGTCAGGCAGCCGGATTGTGGTTGGAAGTAGAAAGTGTATTTTAATAAGACCCTAATGATCAGAGCTCATGACAGGAGCCTTTTCACTGTGTAAGCCAGGTGCCGTTCTTTTACAGAGTTCCCATTATTAAACCAAGTAACACCTATTAGTGGTCCCTCTTTTGGAGGGGAATATAGCCCAGGACCCCCTGTTAGGTGTCTGAAACCATGGGCATACCAACATGCTTTGTGTGTGTGTGTGTGTGTGTGTGTGTGTGTGTGTGTGTGTACACACGTGTACATAAGCACTACTTTGCCTTCACATGTATATCTGTGATAATTTAGTATATAAATTGGAAAGGTGGGAAATACACAGTAGTGACGGAAAGCAAAGTAGACCTGTCATAACGATACCCTCCAGTAAAGCGTGTGCAAACTCAGTCTGTGCCCTCACCCACTGAGAGCCTTGTACTGCTCTTGCACTTTTTGACTGGCCATTGACCTCAGGGGAAACTGGAGGATGAAGCCATACACTAGGAGGGTCCCTGCCATCCTTCTGTAAGAAGTTTTAACTGATAATATGGAAGTGGATGTAATGCAGAAAGAAAATATTTTTGGCTTTTTAATGTAAATATACAGGGCAGGGTATAGTGGTGCATGTCTTTAATCACAGCACTAGAAGAAGGCTGTGCATTCAAGGCTAGCCTGGGCTATGTAATAACTTCCAGTCAGTGTTACACAGTGAAACTCTTGTCTTCAAAAAACAAAAAGAGTTTTAATTTAAATACATACATTTTATCTGGTACAGTCTTTACCTGGGAGAACAGACCCCGCAGTGATGTTTTTGATGTCACCATGTGCCACCCTTTGTCCACCTGTGACAGGACAAGCACGCCCTGCTCGACGTTACCCCGAAAGCTGTGGACCTGCTCAATTACACGCAGTGGTTCCCAATCGTGATTTTCTTCAACCCGGATTCCAGACAAGGTGTTAAAACCATAAGGCAGAGGTTGAGTCCAACGTCCAATAAAAGTTCTCGCAAGTTATTTGATCAAGCCAGCAAGCTCAAAAAGACCTGCTCTCATCTTTTTACAGGTAAGGAAAGTTCAAAAAAGGCTGCTCAGGATGAGAAGCCGGGAGATGGTGGGATCAGGAGATGGTGGGATGCAGAATCATGCTCACGATGCGTTCAAGAATAGTTGGTACTACTACCGGGCATGGTGGCGCATGCCTTTAATCCCAGCACTCGGGAGGCAGAGACAGACGGATTTCTGAGTTCGAGGCCAGCCTGGTCTACAGAGTGAGCTCCAGGTCAGCCAGGGCTACACAGAGAAACCCTGTCTCTAAAGAAAAAAAAAAAAGAATAGTTGGTACTGTGGGAATGGATATTAGACCTATGGCAGTTGTATGTTAAACTTTGTGATTTTGATAGCCAGAAATGGTTGTCAAGGCACAAAACCTGGTAATAATCGGTCACCTTCATGGTGATTTCTGTGGTAGACTCAAGGCCAATGAGTCCCATGTCTTCGTTAGCTGTGTGTTGCCCCTTGTCTCTTTACTGTCAATGATGTATTAACTATGTGATAGGAACTTACTGCAGTGATTGGCAGTGTCTCCCAGATAGAATCGTGACTACTCTGAATGTGGACATCATTCAGAGTCTAAGAGACGTACACAATTCTTGGTTGTGCAACGCTCTGTTTTGTGGAAACACCCGAAGGATACTACATAGATGCCACTTTTCCCATTCATTTGGTGGTTTTAGAGGCCAGTGACAGATGTCTCAAACTTGGATGCTTGAGAAGAAGAGTAAGGTGAATGGCTGTGTGTCCACATTTGAGCATCGCTTCTCTGTTGTTTCGCGTGTCTTGTTTAGAGATGCAGGTCTGAACATTATGGTGAAAGTTGTTGCTAGGATGTAGTATAGTCAAATGCACAGGAGGAAAGCGTTAGCCATCGGCCACTCTGGTTCTAAGTGGGCCTCTAAATGGAATGCTATGCATTTTGTTTTTGTTAAGATTTATTTATTTTTATGTGTATTGGTGGTATTGGTTTTTTGTTTTGCTGTTTGTTTGTTTGTCTGTTTTTGCCTATGTGCATATCTTTGTGAAGGTGCCAGATCCCCAGGAAATGGAGTTACAAACAGTCGTGAGCTGCCATGTAGGTGCTGGAAGTTGAACCCTGACCAGTCCTCGTAACCACTGAGCCATCATCTCTCTAGCCCCTGTGGATGTATCTTACCAGCTTGTGTGGTTTTTTTGTGTTCTTAATCTCGTATCTTCCTTCATTTTTACTGCTAGCAGTACTAACTTACTTTGTAGAGGCTGTGAACGGTAATGCTAGTCTGACCTGAATTCGGCCTAATTGGGCTGGTAGAAACTGTTACAGGGTCATAGATCCTAGTTTGGCTGAGACCAGACTAAAACTGATTTCTCCGACTACATCTCACGTCCCTTATATAACCCAGCTAGATAATTCAGATGCCAGAAAGGATCATGCATAGTTTGGTTATCCCTTGTCTAAAGTGTTTACGATTAAAAATGATTCGTATTTTTAGATGTTGGAGTGCTTTTATAAGCATTTTAGAGATGAGACTCAAGTCTGAACATGGGGTTCACTTTTTTTTTTTTTTTTTTTTGCATGTGTCGTAGTCATGGAACCAGCAGGTGATTTGCTGTGATCATCTTGATAGTTCTGTATATGACAGTTTCACAGTGTGTAGGTTTTTCCTCGGGCGTTGTGTGCACTCTCAGAAACTTTCAGACCTCGAAGCATAGGCTGATTTGAGTTTTTGAATTAATCAGAACTTTATTAGTGATTCCTCATTTTAACAGATGAAAAATGGAACCCGCATGATAACCATGTGAAACCAGGGGACTCATTTAACCTCCTCAGCCTCCATACTTTGGTTCAAGTCCACTGAGTGGCTGGGAGCTTCCCTTAGAGGGTCCGATTTGAGTTTTATGCAAGGATGTGAGAAATCAGTAGGGGAAGTCGAGGGTTGTGGAAGGAGAGCCAGGCTTCTGAGTGTGCAGAAGGTAGCTGGTACCTGTGGGTGTTTCCTGTCCTAGCCAGGAGCCGGCTGTTAGCTCTGCAGTGCAGGCCACAGACACGGGCACAGAGTCTGTTGAGGATCGGGAAGAGTGTCATATGTGGAAAGGATTTGCACTGATTGGATTACAAGACGCTTGAAGGGAGAGATATGACTGAGGTCACCATCAGGCCTCAGAAATAGGCTCTGGCACAGTACAGCGTTTTCTTTCTTTTTTAAAAATCTGCTTATTTTATGTGTATGGTGTTTTGCTTATATGTGTGTGTATATGTACCGTGTGTGAGCCATGTCCAGGTAGGCCAGAGACTCAAACATGGGTCCTCTGGAAGGGCAGCCAGTGCTTTTAACCACTGAGCCTTGTCTCCAGCTCCAAGCACATCCTTTCTGATGTAGACTGATTGAGAAGCAAAGCATTCAGAACTGCAGCTAGAGGGGCTGTGGAAGTACACTGAGTGTCAGATCGGACTCCAGTTCTTACAGTGCACTGCATGCTTGATACAGTGAGCCATGTAGTCTTCAGGGCAAAAGGTACAGGCTCATTGATCGCTTGGACAGAGAAGCCCGTTTCTGTGCAACTCTCTTCATACGGTTCTTCTACTGTTAAGCCTGACTCCTAAAAGCCATGTAGAGGCTACACAAAGCCTTTTTATTGCTCTTTTACCCCAAGTCCATCCACAGGCTGAGGCCTTAATCAGAAGAACCAATGAGCTATGAGTTAGTAAATGGGAGTGCTAGATTTGCTCTGGTGAGCACAGTTTAAAGTCATATTTTCTGTCTTATGTGGTCTCTTTAGGCTCATTATCCCATTCGCTGTTTCCTCTTTGTATAGTAATAAGAAAATGTTTCCACAGAGAAGATTTTAATTATGACAGTATTTAAAATCTTTTCCATTATGAGCTTGATATACCCATTAAGACATACTTTATTTAGAGACTTGCTCAAAAGCAAGTTGGCTTGTCAAAATACTTTTAAAATGTTATGCCTGCATATCTCTCTCTCTCTCTCTCTCTCTCTCTCTCTCTCTCTCTCTGGAAATATTTAGTATAAAATGCATTTTTACATATATATCATAAAAATGAAATTTGAATTGCATGTGTTCTTAGAGCCTTTGAAATGCTCAGTTCATGGTTTAAAGACTGCCTTACGGGACTTAGAGACCCAAACTAGGCCACCTTTGTAATAAACTGGCGCGTCAAAGCACCACGGGCTAGTCTGGATATATTACCTACTTTACAGACTTCATCAAAATGAAGTTTTTGGTGTTCAGCCCTGGAATTTTGGAGGCGCTTATAAGTGCTATTACTTGTAATTATTATCTTTTTACATCACGTTATTGAAAAATGTTTTATGTGGTATTTTTTTGTTTGTTTTGGTCATTATTTAGTTTTTGAAAAGTACCAGAGGGAAATGGATCTTGTGTCAGCTGAGAAAAATCCAAACTGCTGTAGATGCTACTTGGATTCCTAGGGAAGTATAGGGGACGTTGGCCACAGAAAAGAAATGGGCTGTGGGGTGGCTTGTCAGTTATGATGGAACCGCCATCTGAGTGTTAAAGTGACCACAGGATAGCCCTCCTGGGGTGTAATTTGTATACTGTGCCATTGACCCATTTGAACAGCACATTTCCATGGGTTTTAGATCCTTCAGATTTGTGTAGCCACCACCACAGGAACTTTAGTTAGAAACCTCATTCGTTAGCAATCCCTTCCAGTTTGCATGGTGCCTCTCTGAATAGGGGTGGGAAGGTCTTGCCACACATGCCAGAGCTGGGCATGGCTGCCCTGAGGTATGAACATGCTGGCAGGGACATTGGCAGCAGGAGGATCCTTTCAGAATGTCAGTTTCTTGAGTTTGACTGTCACAGGAAGCCTCTTGAGAAAAAGGTAAAGTGTATGTGTCGGGTACTGAGTGGAGCCTAGAAAGGCAGCGTCTGGGGGGCTTTGGTAGCAGTGTCCCAGCCCTTGGTTGCCCGTGAGACTCTGGGGTTCTGTTACATTCACCTTGGCGGAGGCTCAAATGGGTTTCTACATTTCTTAGCCCCTAAACTTCAGGCTTTCTTTGTGATGAATTCAGACTGTATCAGACAGCTGCTAACAGAAACCTGTAAAGGACCACTTTAGCTTTCTTTATACACCTAGTTCAAGTCACTTGTTTAGTCCCTGGGGTGCACAGTCTCACTTCCACATTTGCATCTCGGATCATATGCTAACTGTGATTATAATAATCTTTTTGAAGTACCATGATAAATAAGGCCACAAGAAAATCCATGACATCAAGGTTATTTTCCTTGGGCTACCCAGTGTATCTGCTCTGTCCGATGCTGTGAATAATTAATAACTAAGGAAATTGTAAACTCATTCACAATTGTCAAAGGTCAGAGGTGGAACTTTTTTCAGGTTTTCAAGACAGGGTCTCATGTATCCCCAGGCTGGTCTCAGACTTACTGTAGCCAGTGGTGGCCTTGAACCTCAGATTCTTGCCTCTACCTTCCAGGTAGGGTCAGATATACATCACCGTACCCGGCTTCGAGATTAAAGTTTCTCAAATGAAAGAAAAGTCAAATTTGATTAAAAGAAAAGTTGAAGCTTAATTACTCAGAGATTTTGTGTAATGATTCCTACGTAATGATTCATTTGGCTTTAGAAAAGATATGTACTACCCTCTACTAAAGAGCCAAGAAAGCATAATTTGAAAGGCAATTCTAGTTTATCTGCATCCTGATCATTTGCATTTTAGATCAGTTTTATATCAGTGTAATGTTGGTATGCGTGCGTGCATGTGTGTGTGTGTGTGTGTGTGTGCATGTGTGTGCGTCGTGTCCATCAGGCTGGTCGGCCACTGAGTGCCCAGGATCTGCCTGTCTTCACTTCCAGTGTTAGGGTTATAAGCACACACACCATTTAATTTCACAGGAGACTTGAATTTCATGTCCTCCTGTTCTCGAAGCAAGCATGCTTACCGTTTTGGAGCCGTCTTCCTTGTCTAGTTTATCTTTATTACATCCATAGGTACAGGTTGCTGAACAGATACGGGGCATGTATCTGTTAGCATCTTCTGTCTGTGCTGCAAGTTGGTGCTTTTATCTGAGCTGTGTAGGACAGTGGCCCAGGCTGCAAGCTCAGAAAGTAATTTTCCAAGTTTGTACATAGGTTTCTTTATTTGCTTGGTGTGAAGTATAAAGCTGTTTGTTCCCATCCCCTGACCCTCCCACCCCACCCCGTGATAAAAATACCCCGACAAAAGATGCTAATGGGAATAGGTTTATTTTTAGCTCACAGTTCAAAGTACAATCCATTTTCTCTGCTCTTGAAAATTTATTCCTTCCTTCCTTCCTTCCTTCCTTCCTTCCTTCCTTCCTTCCTTCCCCCTTTCTTTCTTCCTTTCCTTTTTCTTTCTTTCTTTTTTGTTGGACCAGGGCTATGACTCAGTGGTGGAGGGCATAGGTGGCTTTTGTGATGACCTGAATTCTGTTCTTGGCATTGCAAAATAAATAAAATAAAACCACGTGTGTGTGCTCGCCCGTGCACACACACACACACACACACACACACACACACACACTGGTAACACACTGTAGCTCTTTTGAAGAAATATATACCATGAAAAATAAGCCCATACAGTCTGTAATGTAAACTAAAACAGCTTTAGTTGCATTTGACTGAAAAGATTTTATGTTTAAGTAACATACATACTTCTGAACTTGGCAAGTTTTTCTTCAAATATGGTATAAATAGAGATCATCTAGCTTCTAGATTCAAGGTGGCTCTGAGAATTAATGCTGACCTTCTGGCTTATGTCTATAGCTATAATCAACGTGAATTCATCCAACGATGGCTGGTTTGGCAGCTTGAAGGACAGCATTCAACAGCAGCAAAACGAAGCAGTCTGGGTCTCTGAAGGAAAGGTATGTGGCCTAGATGTACTGCTGTGAGGTGAGAGTCTGTGTTCTCAATGCTTCCTCCAGAGGGCAGTGAATGTAGTAAACCATGAACCAAAAGGGATTTCAATGTGTTCATCAAGTCAGAAGCTTTATCATTCTCCAACAGAGTAATAAAATGAAGGCAGAATGTGATGAATGCTCACCTACATTCACTTCCCCTCTACTTTTTTAATGTAGTAACTAGAATTGCATTCCGAGTACTCTAATCAGAGCTTACAAGTTCTCCTTCCTAATGCCACACCATACTAAGGACATGGGAAACTCAGAGTGGAGATGAGAGGCAAGGTTGAGAACCATGGGGAATGGCAGTTGAAGAGACCAAGAGAGGTGCTAACAGCTGGACAGCTGGAATAATGTGCTTAGTAAAGACATGAGCGGAGAATGCATCCAGACGCGGAGCTTGAGTAGGTGATGTAAAAACACTAGCGATCTTTTCTAGGCCTCTGAAGTCGGATGCTGTCCCCAATGTTTAGTCGACTCATATGTAGCATCTGCCAAGTGCTTCGTCTCCACTGCTCCCTCTAGAGGACAAGTTGAGCAGGATGTATGTAGTCTTTGTCCTTAAGATCTTGGCAGTTGAACCCAGTTAATTCTGAGAAACATCTCTGCCTGGGTCTGAGAGTCTTGGAAGTGAATAGGAATGTGCACCGCACGAGGTGGAGACGGGGACCAGCAGAAAAGCTGGAGGGAAGCTGATCCTGCAGACCAAGGAAGCTTGGCTCAGCTGGCGTGGAGGATGTAGCAAGGGGAGACTGGAGGGTCTTCAGTTTGTGTCCCTGTGCAGAAATTAACCCAGCATCTATGTCAGTTCAAAGCCAAGTGACAGCAGGAAACTCAAGGTCCCTTCCCTTGCTAGCACATGTCAAGGTTCCCAACACTTGGCTCAGCCCTTGGGAGTTCTCCCAAGTCCCCACTCCCAGGAGCCACGCCAGATCCCACTCACCCTTCAAAACAAATTCCTCTAGATGGAAGGGATGGATGATGACGCTGAAGACCGCATGTCCTACTTAACCGCCATGGGCGCGGACTATCTGAGTTGTGACAGCCGTCTCATCAGTGACTTTGAAGACACCGACGGCGAGGGAGGCGCCTACACTGACAATGAGCTGGATGAGCCGGCCGAGGAGCCGCTGGTGTCTTCCATCACCCGCTCCTCGGAGCCGGTGCAGCATGAGGAGGTGAGGCGAGGCACAGAACACCCTGGGCAGCTTGCTGTAGGCTGTGAGGCCATTAGGGTGCTGTAGAAAGCGCCCTCAAGGATTGGAGCCCAGGACTGCTAGGAAGGCGCACTGTGAGCCCGTGTCTACATGGCTGTGGCTGGGATCTGTGGAAAGTGGAGCCAGATCGTGACCTTGGGAGAAGGCTGTGTCGGTACCATTCACCACTCTCTTGTCCTCAGTCAGGGGCGATAGATAAATAGATCGGCTTTATGTCCGATGTGGCTGTCCAAATTACAGATGGAACTTTATGAATACGTTGTTGCTGCATTTGCTTGTAACCTTTGATTAGGCCTCTCTCTGTACTCTTAGGAGCCCTGCTTATCTTCTCATGACCTTTAACCTCCTAATGCTATCAAGGTTCCAGAGTGTTTCCCCATCAGTTTCCTTCTCTCTGTGTGTCACCTTTTAAATGCGCTTCATACATCTGATCAGATGCACCGTGTAACTCACACAGTCTTACACACTACCAGTGGGCACTAGTATAGATTATTAGATGCACCTCCGAGGACATCGGAGTGATGATCTTTGTGGACAGTGTTATCTGAGTCCTTTTCGATGATAATTATGTAGTCCCCTTTAGCTGGTTAGCTCATTCCAGTAAATGATAAATGATAGCACTTCCCCCCTCTCCCAAGAAAAATCAAGGAAGAAAAACCCTAACACACACACACACACACACACACACACACACACACACACACACACACACACACAGACTATGGAGTAAGTTAATAACTGCAGACATAGGAGGAGCTAATGCTTGGACTCGCTGCTGGTAGTGACACAGACCTTAAGATCGTAGGCGTACATGGCTTGCTTTCTCTCCCTTCCTTTAAAGGCAGAGCATGGCTGCCGTGTACTCCACCAGTCGAGTGAAGCGTGTCCTAAGCGTCCTCTAGGGAAGGATGGTGGGTGTCTCCCTTCTCAGTAAGAGAGAGCTGCCCTAGGTCTCCAGCTTCTTAGTTCCCACAGGGTTTCAGAAAATCCAGCAGAGCAGAATGCTCTCTTCTCTCTGCTTGGGTGTTCTTGGTGTGAATGAACTTTTATGTTTTGTAGAGCATAAGGAAATCCAGCCCAGAGCCACGAGCTCAGATGAGGAGGGCTGCTAGCAGAGACCAACTTAGGGATGCTAGCCCGCCCCCAGCCTTCAAGCCAGAGCCGCCCAAGGTATGTGGCTGGGAAGCCCAGGACGGGAAGGAGGAGGACACGGGGGCCTTGGAGCCCCTTGGCACCCAGGGGGACACACGATGAGGCGATGTGCTGTGTTAGCGCCTGTCCTTCAGACCATTGAGTGAGCCATTAAAAAAAAACAGGGAAGAGTGAGAGATAGGCCCAAAAGCCACTGTGAGAAAAATCTATGGTTTTAGGCTTCATAGTGAATGAGTTAATTTCTTCACTTTTTATTTATTTATTCATTAATTTTGGTAGAAAAGTGAAATGTGGTCAGATGCTGCACGCCAGGATCACTAATCTTGGTGGTTTTGTTTGTTTTGTTTTGTTTTTGTTTGTTTTCTTTTTCTAAGCCAATAAATTTTTTTCTGCCCATAATCTAATTTGGACATACCAGAAACTCCTCACTGGTGATCTGCTGAGAAAACTGGGCATCGCTGTTGCGTAGAATGCCTCTCAGTATAAAAGCCTCTTAACTTATTGATTTAATAAATTATCTAGAATCAACGTAAGGGCTCTAGGGCGTGAGTCATGTGATTTCTTGCCCCAGATCACAATCAACCATTAAGGTAGGCTTTTCTTATAGCTCAGTTAAAAAAAAAAAAAAAAAAAAAAAACTTAGTAACTTGGATGAGAAGGATTAGTAACTGTGTAAGCTGTCAGGAGTAATTAGTGACTTGATACAAGAGGGCACCAAAGGCTTGCGGCAGGGCTGGAACTGAAAGTAGCGGGCACTGGCATGGGGTCCTGTCTGCCCGTCCCCCACTCCAGCTCAGCCTCGCTACTCCACAGCCATGCACAGCTCTCACTTTTTGGCCCAGGCTCGTACCCTCCAGGCAGGTTGACCCCAGACAAACCTACTTTTTTCATCTCTAAAACTGATGTCTTCTGTGAGAGGCCACCTTCTCCACTGGGACGTGAGACTGTTCCACCTCTAGCTGTTCCCACTCTGCCAACGCTTCTGTCATCCACAGGTGGGGCTCAAGATGCCCGACCTGAGGCTGTTTGCCCTGTCATAGTTGATTCTTTGTCAAGATGGTTACATTGCCCACCTTTGGAAACTGATCAGGAAACACAGTGTATTAAATCACTAATGTAGCTCTGAAAATAAACTAAAAGTCCAAGGTCAAAGGCATGCTGTTGCTCTCTGCAGGCCAGAAGCCAGAACAGAGAGGACTCCTTCGACTACTCCAAGTCAAACCTCTCCGCCACGGCCGGCAGTGAAACCCCGGGGGGATCCACCAGAGGCTGTCCTCCCCCTATTGCAGCGAAGCCTGCCTTTGGGCGGTCCATCCTGAAGCCTTCCACCCCAGTCCCCATGCCTGAGAGCGAGGAGGTTGGGGAGAGCACTGAGGAGCAGGAAGACGCTCCTAGATCAGTCCTGGGCAGAGTGAAAATATTCGAGAAGATGGACCACAAGGCAAAATTACAGAGGATGCAGGAGCTCCAGGAGGCCCAGAATGCGAGGGTAATTGTTTTCAACCCCCAGGGCGTCGTAGCTTTGTCCCCCCCCCCCC
>NC_034590.1:135795699-135818288 GCF_900095145.1 Mus pahari | reverse complement strand
TGAGAGTTTCAAGATGCTTGCTCTTCATGTAGCAGTACATCCCCCTTTTCCCACTGCCAGGGTCATGCCAGGCACAGCCACTCACACAGTTCTCTTGTGCTGCTTCCAGATTGCCAGCTGGTAGCGCATCCTTTTCGGTTCAAAAACCTGTCAGTGCCGGGTGTAATGGGGCACACCTTTAATCCTAGCACTTGGGAGGCAGAAGCAGGTGGCTCTTGGTGACTTTGAGGCCGACATAAGCATAATCTACTAAGAGTTCAAGGACAGTCAGGGTTATCCAGACAAACCCTGTCTTGGAAGACAGAAACAAGTAAAAAAAAAAAATCAACCAAAGCCAGATGAGTAAGTCCCGTATCAGCAAGATTCAGCTCTTCATTCTGTAGATCTTTGTCCCAGTCTGAGCTGGGGGGTTTAAAGTCAGTACCTCTCAGATGTTATTGTAGCTGGAATATGGGTGATGGCTAGTTTGTCCTCGGGCCTTTCATGTGTTCCCAGATTTGCCGTAGCATACTAGCAGCCACTGGGACGGTGGGGCATAGTTTTTCAGCTGGTAGAATGTTTGAGATGCATGTGAGTATTTCAGTATCAGAGAACTTGTGACAACAGAAGTGGGAGCAGGGCTACAGTCACAGGAGCTTGGAGGCCAAGGCAGGAGAGTCACTGGAGCCCAGGAGTTAAGAGATCAGCCTTGCTGACACAGTGAGACCTTCCCTTAAAAGTGGGGGGGGACGGGGGACAAAAGCAGGACAGGCTTTTCCCCAGTCTTTCTCCCCCTTCTCTCTCCTTTTCTTGAAACCTTGCTGATGTTGCCCTGGGTGACCCAGACACAAGATGTGCTCTAGCTTCAGTCTCCTAGGTAGTTGGAACCACAAGCCCTACTTAACATAGCATTTATCATTCCAGTCGTTTGTGAGTGGACAGCTCAGTTGTGTAAAAGTGTATTCGCCCTGCTCTGCAGCCCACACTTCCATTGCTCTCAGGACCTTCCCCAATTCCCAAGTGAAACTGTACTCATCTGACAGTGATCCCCATTCCCCCCTCCCCCCCCAGCCATAGCCACACCATTCATTCTACGTTGTACCTCTCGGAATTTGATGGATTAGTATACTGTCTCAGGGCTCCCCCACTACTTGGTGTGTTCCACTAGGCCACACCCAACCATGAAACAGGCTTACATCTATTTTTCTATTTATGAACCAGAAGGTGGTAGGACCTGGGGACAGGGTCGGGCCTGACCAGCAAGAGACCCATGCAGTTGCCCATTTTCTTCTTGTTTCCTCATTACCACAGATCGAAATAGCTCAGAAGCACCCTGACATCTATGCAGTTCCAATCAAGGCCCCCAAGCCAGATGCCGGCCTGCCCCCGCACATGAGGTAAGGGCTGTTTGGTGGGTTGGTCAGAGGAGGAAGCCTCTGCAGCATCTGTATTTGAAGAAAGAAAGTACCCTACCCAGATGTCAGAGAGCTAAGAATTTCCTTCCCAGGCCAACTGTTAACCTTACTCTGTCAGTCAAACTTAACTATTAAAATTACAGACTCAAAGGCCGGGCAGAGGCAGGCAGATCTCTGTGAGTTCGAGGCCAGCCTGGTCTTCATAGTGAGTTCCAGGACAGCCAGGGCTATGTAGAGAGACCCTGTCTCCAAAAGATTACAGAATTGGAAGTTTCTGGCCACTTGCCCTGTACGCCCAGTGCCACATTAGAGCCTTATATTGAGTTAGGAGGGCACATGAGCAGAGATTCCTAGGGCTTAGGTTTCTTTTGTCACTAAAGTTTAGTAGCTCATAGCCAAGCTCCTTAATTCCTTTGTATCACCATGCACAGTCAGGACTCTTGTGCCAAACTGGATGTGAAGGACTGCGACAGTCAGTGGGCTAACACAGCATCTAAGTGCTGAGCAGGCGCTAGGCAGCATCAGTGTCTTCCTGCGGTGATCTTGAGTTATTATTTCCTGCTTCAGGAAGCTGGACTCATGTTTAAGGCACTGAAAGGGGAAGAGGCACGTAGATTGCTCTGAATGCCAAGCTGACCCGACAGAGGAATCTTGGTACAATTGATTGACACTGGAGAGAACTCTTTGCTGGGGGCGGGGGTGGAGGGTAGGGGTGTAGTGGGGTGTCTTGGAGTACAGCAGGTACAGTCTTCCTGTGTTCGTTCAGAAAACAGGTGGCTGACCAAATATCTTCCTTTATCACCCTGTGAACCAGAAGAGGGGCCAGCAGTGCCCTTCCTGGTGGTCGAATGTGCTCAGGGGTCAAGAACCAATCAGCCTTGCTGGGCTCATAGCTTCAGTGACCCCTGTAGCCATCTAGATGGCATGGGCTGTGTTTGATAACCTCATTTTTTTTTTTTTTTTTTAAGTTCTAGACCCCCAGAGCCACAGAAAGTTCCTTCCAGACTTTACCAGGACACCAGAGGAAGCTACGGCAGTGACCCCGAGGAGGAGGAATACCGCCAGCAGTTGGCAGCACACTCGAAGCGGGGTTACTACAGCCAGCCCTCCCGGTACCGAGACACGGAGTTATAGAGGTCTACGTGTGGACTCCTGCGAGGTCACCTGGAGATCTTCTCCAGGGAAAATGCACTGCAGAGATACGGTGGAGACCCAGGCAACGGACAGCACGAGTTATCAACTGAAGGCTCTGTTTGTGGGACTGGAGTAAAGTTGATTCTGACTTTTCTTGAATGAAGAGAAACACTACAGTTCGATAACTGTTACTTGCTTTGGTGTGGACCAAGATCTGTATTAACCTCTCTGTATTTTTAATATGTATATCGAGCAATAACTGTCTTTCCTCACTCGTGGCTGCCTTCCAGCACGGCTTCAGTGTGAAGCAGATGTGAAGAGGGAGTAAGAAAATGACTCCGTCTCAGACTAAGTTCAGAAGTATTTTATCCCGACTCTCTTAAGTGCCTTTGACAAGCAGCGTCTCACGTTTGCCTCCCTGACGCTTTATGCAAACCCATAATGTACTAAAATCTTTTATTTTGACTAAAGTTTTATACCAGTTTAGCAGCTGTGACTGCCCCTGCACCATGCCACCTTTTCAGGGCATTATCTGTAGTATCTTCCATAAATTCCGACTGTACCTAGGACGGCGACCCTCGGGAGTGTGTCTGCGTAGCTCGGAGGCCAAGGCTTTAGAGTGTCCGTTGTTTGTCTGGAACTACGTGTTCCACAAAGGCAGGGACTTGAGAAAAGGGTGTTTTGTTTCCTCTCTACCAGCGTATGTACTGACATTGGGTGGTTTTGTAATTTAATAAAAAGGAGTACCTTGAAGTCAAGGCTGAGCTTACTGCTGAATCTGTACATACCTTCCTTCTGGGCACTGTGGGGTGGGACCCAAGGTTCTCATGCATTCGGGGTGCTGAACTACACCCCATTCTTCCTGATTTATTTTAATTAAAAGAATTTTTAAAAAGACTTAAAAAAAATTGTGTATGAATGTTTTTCCTGCATGCATCTGTGTGTATCACATTACCCCAGTGCCTGCAGAAGTCAAAGAGGGCATCCGATTCCCCCAGAACTGGAGTTACATTGATTGTGCTCTACCATGTGGGTGCTGGGAATCAAACCTGGGTCCTCCCAAAAGTACTCTAGAGCACGGAGCTGGCCGGTTATCTGGCTCCTCCTTCCCGTTGTGATCACAGAAGTGAGAGCTTAAACAACGGGGAATGGGAACATGGGAAGAAGAAAAAAACCCCGTCACCGGTCTGATCATTCCTCCAGTCTCTTATTCATGAGTGTCTGTTGTGTGTCTGTTGCGTGTCTGTGGGAGATCCTTGAGGCTAAGCTGTGTTGTGTGTAGTTTTACGCTCTATCCATCTTTGCTCCAGGAAACGACCATGCTACCAGCCCCCTCCCAGCTTCCTTTGAATCATCAGATAAAAGACACAGACACACAGTTGTTCCTTTTCAACCTGCCTTAAGACACAATTGTTGGGTGTCTCTGGCCTGGAAACTCGTGCCCTTATCAGTCTCTCCCACCTGCCCTCCTGCCAAACATCCCCGATCACCTGCCTGTAGGAGCTGCCTGTGTGGCCACTCCATCTCGAGATCTCACATGGTTGCCCAGTTCTCTCTCCAAAACATGGCAAACTCCACCTTCCTTACATCTGCCTGCCTCCCAGAATCTGCAAGTTCCGCCTGTTCCTTCCACTCAACAATTGGTCCATGGCTTTCTTTACTGACGGATTAAGAACCAATTGGGGAACAGGACCTTAGCATAAGAACCGCCCACTACAGTGCTGGGTTTGTGCTTCTGTTCCCGATTCATGTTTTATCAAGAATGTTCTCTCACGCAGTGAAGAACTCCATGCCCATCGTGACTCATCACCGCAGACTAATCTTGCCCCTGCTTCGTAAGTGAACGCTCGCCCATTGATCAGTTTGATTATGTCTATTTTTTCTCTATTAGGTTAGATGCTCTCCCTTTATCTAAGCTGTGCTTTGTGTGCCAGCCATCATGTCAGCCACCCCCCCCACACACACACACACACAGGTAGATAGATTCTCAGCACTGGAATTAGCAAGTTGAAGTGGTGGGCTTTTAAGGCTTGTGTTTCCTACTAGGTTGCTTCCTAGAAAAACTCACCTGTTTCCACCCTCTTGAAAGAATAAAATAGGTGCAAAATATGTATGACAGTTTAGGAATTTAAGATCATGTGAATTAAAAGCACCCTGGATTTGGGAGAGGAAGCCCTGAAAAGGATGAACTCTGTTAAGGATCCCCCCGCCTCCTTTTTTCCCTGGTTTTTCGAGACAGGGTTTCTCTATATAGCCCTGGCTGTCCTGGAACTCACTTTGTAGACCAGGCTGGCCTCGAACTCAGAAATCCGCCTGCCTCTGCCTCCCAAATGCTGGGATTAAAGGCATGCACTGCCTCTCCCGGCAAGGGTTCTTTATGTTATATAGTAGACTTAGGTTTTGGTGGAGTTACAGCTAGGGCTTAATGAGTCATGCTCTACACTTGTTCTTTTTTCCTGCCTGTCAGTTTTGGTACTGTGACTCCAAGCCATCGATTACTGTAGCTTAAATTTCTGAGCTGTCTTCCAGGCAGTGACTAAAGATGCTCATTCTACAAATAAAAGCCACTGGCTGCAACAGCTGAAAACACACACTGCTTAAACCCCAGGTGACTTACTGTTCCTCCCTCCTTAAAATACAGGAGCATGCCATGTGGGAAACCATTTAGGGGTGGTCAGGAGGTGTCCCCGAAGGCACTGGCACAGGCAGGCATCAGATGCACTAAGTGGCATAGACAGGTAGTGTATCTGGTCTCTGGAATGGCCGTCGGTGCCCAGTGACCGCCAGCGGTCCTCCATCGCTTGTCACATGCTGCTTTGTCTGAGGAGGACTCAAAGCTACCCATGGTGTAATGGGAAACATAGGATAGAGAAAAGGGTGGGGGGGAAGAGACTGGGGAAGTGAGCTTTGAGTGAGGGTGGCATTCACTCTGTTGTGGCGCCACAGGTTTTCAGAGGCAGAGGGGGAGTTCCCAAATGGCTACTATATACAAGGATGATTTGGGGGGGAGGGTCAAAAAATTTTGGGGGGGGTCACTTTTTTTTTTTTTTTTTTGAGATGGATCTCACTGCATAATCCAAGCTGTTCTAAAATGTCAATCCTCCTGGCTCAGCCTCCTGAGTGCTGGGGTTCCAGGCATGTTCCACTGGTTGGCTTGGGACGTCTGTTTCTATGTTCCTTTACTGAGGACAGTAGCACAATCCCCAGAAAGCATGCAGAAGCCCTTGGGTAAGGGAGCAGAAATGTGTGAGGTAGCGTTCTGTCGCGGGCTTTATCCTGAGTCTGCATCCTTTACTGAGGACAGTAGCACAATCCCCAGAAAGCATGCAGAAGCCCTTGGGTAAGGGAACAGAAATGTGTGAGGTAGCGTTCTGTCGCGGGCTTTATCCTGAGTCTGCATCTATCGGGGATGCACGGCTGGGAGGGAAGATCTCTACTGAAGTAAATGATCGTAGGAGAGGTGGGCTGAGCTCTGAGAGCAGGTGTCTGTGAGAAGGGGTGGAGGAGAGAGTGACTGTGTTCTGGAAGAAAACTGGTGAGGGCTGGGCCTGGGCTCTTCCTACAATCCTTCCGTAATTCATGGCAAGCTGCTTTGTCCTGTTCACGGTGTTCCCCGCCTTTCTAAGATAGTTCCATTAGGGAACACCGGAAGGATAAAGGGTCTGTGGGAAACACTTAGCCATTGCTCACCTCCATTAGCAGGCCGGGAACTGAGAATCACTGCAAGTTGATTTGGAGTGTTTTTTAATCAAAGATACTGGGATCCGGATTTGGAGGGCAGCCAGTGTCTTTGAGTTCAAGTGAAGCCTGTGAGTCTCTGAGCAAATCTTGTCTCTTGGAGATAGTTCAACCTAAGGGTATTTACAAATAGCAGTGTGCTGGGTGTAGTGGATGTGGCTAGTGTTGTCAATCTAGAATCACCATTACCCCCCTGGCTGGGATCCTGGACTGTATAAAGTCTAGCTGAATGTTCAACACCTCTACATCTTCCCTCAACTTAGTTGCCCGGTTGGTTGCTCCTTGTTCAGCACTCTAAATCTGTCCTCCTCAGCTTAGTTGCATTTCTAATCTCTCGCCTGCTACCCCAGGCCCAGTCGGGGAACCAGCCAATGGCCACTCCACCTGAGATCTCACATGACTGGTGTTGATAACTTTCTATTACTATCACAAATATCTGGAAAAAAAAAAAAAAGGAAAGAAAAAAAGGGTAAAAGAAAAAAAAAGATCTATTTGGACTCATAGTTTTGAAGGTTTCATTCTATGATCCATGTTGCTTTTGGGTCCGTGGAAGCATCACGTCATGCAGGGAACACAGAGGCAAACAGTACCGCACTCATGTTCCGGGAGTAAGGGTGAGGCGGGGCAGGGTAGGAGTCCCATCGCTTCCTTTGAGGTTGTGAGTCCTGTAATGTAAAGATATCCCAGTAAAACTCACCTCTTAAGGGTCCACCAGTTCCCAACAGTACCATCCTGGAGTCCAAACTCTTTAGTACCTGGACCTTTAAGGGATCTTCAAGGACTAAACTATGACACCCTGTGACTTCCTCTCCTATTCCTCTGTCATCATCGCATGAGTGGAACTGTCTTAGGTGAGTCTGTGGTGATGAGAGGTGGAGCAAAAATTCTCTGACTCACAGGTAGGTCAGCCTACCTGTGTATAAGGAAAATAACAAGCTGTTTTTAAGCCACCCAGTTCTAGGGTGTTACGAAACAATACCCCACATGATTCTCCAAATCCTTTCTCCTACAAAACCTGTATATGGTCCAGATGCATGAGAATGCTTGAGCCCCATACACTCCTGATTTTTGTTTTCCTATCTTCTGGAAAATTTTTTCTCTCTTCTTTGTCAGTTTTTAAAGCCCCTGTGATGGCTAATCTCAGTTGTCAACTTGACATACTTGGGAAGAGGGAACCTCAATTAAAGAATTGCCTCTACCAGACTGGCCTGTGCACGTGGTCTTGAGTGATGATTCATATGGGCAGGTCCAACCTGCTGTGGGTGGGTCCAGGTGGGTGGTGCCATGCCTGCAGAGGTGGTTCCTGGTTGTATCAGCAAGCTGGCTTAGCAAATACAAAGGACACAGAAGCTCCTTGGGGCCTCTGCCTCAGTTCCTGTCTCTAGTTTCCTGCCTCGAGCTCCTGCCCTGGCTTCCTGCAGTGAAGGGGTAGAATAGGTGGGCTGAAATAAACCCTTTCCTCTCCAGATGGCCTTCGGGAGTGCAAATGAGGACAACCCCATTTACCTTTCTAGGTCTAGTTAATACATGGCCTACCACAGCTTCTCTGATTTTTCCCAGTCAAACTTATCAACTCCTTTAGCAATCTTCATGTATGCCCATCCATCTATGTATTTTCAAGAGTAGTCTAGCATGCTAGAATACTTCACATATGTATATACAGAAATATACCATATACATAAATAAAAATATAACTCACAATTTGAAGAAGGGAGATGGGCAGGAGAAGAGGTTGAGCAGTAGAATGTACGTACTGCCTTCAGAGCACCTGAGTTCAGTTCCCAGTTCCCACATTGGGCAGCTGACAACTGCCTATAACTCTGCCTCCAGTGGCCATGGCTATCCATACATTTTTAGCATTTACTTACACACACACACACACACACACACACACACACATAAAAATAATAAAGATTAATTAAAATACTCTAATCATCAACCACAGATCTGTTCCCCACCAGTTTCTGTCTACACCAAGGAAGGGGTGCCTATATTTGCTTTCATGATGACCACAGTGTGTAGGAAATATGCAGTGGATAATGTTAATCTTTTATCACTGTTATGGCTTAATAGGAAGTATCCTTCATGTGTTTTGAACATTTGCTCCATAGCTGGTGGCAGTACTAGGGGAGGTGGTGGAAATTTTAGGATGTAAGATCTAGGTTCAATATGGTTACTATGGGAATGCTCTTGGGAGCTGTATCTACCCCTACCTCTTTCTGCATCCTTTGTATTCTCAGTATCTTTCTGTGTTCCCTGTTTCCAGTCTGCCCTGAAGAAGTCCTGCCCACACACACTCACAGTAGGCAAGGAGCCAGTGGTTACAGCTGATCCCTCTGAAAAGGTGAGTCAAAATACACCATTATTCCATGACATTGTCTCTGTCAGGCCTTTGATCAGAACTATGGGGGGGAAAACCTAACTACAACAATCTCAAAGGCAAGTAAAGCCGGTAAGAAACAAACTTCTTATACTGTGTTCGTGTCAACTTCAACAAGTGACACGGTAATGATACACAGGAGATAAGTATTGGCAACCATGTTAAGCCAGTTAAAAGTTTTAAGTCCTTTTTATCGATAGCCAGACCAAGAAGAGCAGAGTTGTGCATATGAAATCTCTTGGTACCCAAGCTCAGAGGTACAGAGTTTTGTAGGTAAAAAGCCACAGACCATAATTTACATCCAAGTTGGATGAGCGTCAGAGTTACCTTGAAACGTTCATTCCTGGCAGAGCATGGTAGTTACCTTAGACATAACATGCCAGTTATTTTTTTTTTACTTATATTTTTTCTAATTACTTTAGCTTAATTATTTTGGTTAATACATCTGGATAAATCATGGCCAAGGCCATGAAACTGTCAACTGTGTTGCCAAGGCAAATGTGACCACTTTAGGGAAGTCAGAGGGCTGACAATTGCCTAAGCAAACATAAAACTGAGTCATAACAGGAGTGAGTTACCTTAGTCATTTCAACATCAGTTTATGAGCTGAAAGTGATTAGAAGATGATGTGCAGAAAAACTGTCATACTTTGGGAGTTGTGGTGCATACCCATAATCCCAGCCCTAGGGAGGCTGAGTCAGAAGGATTGCATGGTTAAGACCAGCCTGGGCTATAAAGTGACCTAATAAACCAATGAAAAAAAAAAATAAAACAACTGTCATGAACTTAGCATGACCAGGCAAAGACTGGCTAGTGTGTAGAGTTAGGATCTTCTTGCATCAATAAACTGGGTGTGTCAAACATTTTACTCAGCTCATTATGAGGGCACTTAGAAGTTAAAAATATAAGAAAGATCATGAGTAACAGCATTTGGGTGTGGGAGAGATGGCTCAGCAGTTAAGAACATCCATGCTCTTGTGGAGGACCCAGCTTCCATTACCAGCACCCACAGGGAAGTTCACAAACACCCATAACTCCAGATCCAAGGGATTGCTCTGACCCCTTCTTCTGACCTCTGCCAGCATCATACACTAATGACATAGTGCACATACATACATGTAGGCAAAACATTCATGCACAAGATACAAAAAAAAAAAAAGATACGAAAAGAAAAAAAGAAAGAAAAGGAAAGAAAAAGATTGGCATATGAATGAGGTACATTCCAAATTATTTAATCTCCTACAGAGCAGGAAGTGCAAACTTCTCTAAGTATCAATTCCACCAGACAGAAATTAGTCATGTCTTTCAGACAAACATCTGCACACCAGTGTTTAGGTTTAGGAACTTGGATCAATGGTGATAGCTTCCATCCATCACTGTGTGAGTCATTATACTGAGTAATCTCACACACTATTTTGTGGCTCGTTAAAAAAAAAAAATCAATTCTTTACATTTGCATTATAGCAGGAAGGAGTGTTAATTAGAAATGCTTACTGCATGCTTCTGTTAATAAACCTAGACATTGTAGACTGGCTATGACTTATTCTCTGCCTTTGAGAATCACATTAGATGCTTTTGTTTGCATTAGTCATTAGAGTCTGGGATTTTCTGGTCTGAAAACTTGCCTTGGTCTATAGCCATGCATGCATAGTAGGGTCCAGAGCAGTTTCTGGCTTCTGAGTTTAATTTCCCATCTCCTCATCTAGCAGTCTTTTCTAGAGGGTTTCTTGAAATGGTGTGTTGAACCTATTGTATAGTTTTCTCCTTCGAAAAAACTGTAAAGCATTAATGTGCTTTAGAGAACCTAGTTCACAAAATAGCAGAAAGTAATTTTTAACAGCCATGGAACAAATCTCGTTCAGGAACAGGAATTTCTTGGCCTACATGGAACAGTGAACTTTACAGAAGGGCTGGTGAGGTGCCTCAACAGGTAGAGGTACTTGCTGCCAAATCTGATAGATAGCACATGTGGTGGAAAAAGGGAACCAACTCCCACAAATTGTCCTCTGGCCTCACACATGCTCTGTGGCTCACATGTGTGCTCATAAGTATACACAAAATAAATGCAAAGACATTTTAAGGATTTATTTTAACTTTAAGCATATGGGTATTTTTGCCTACATGCATGTTTGTGTAGCACATGCGTGCAGTGTCTGAAGAGGATGCCAAATCCTTGGAACTGGAGTTACAGATTGTGGTCTACCATCTTGGTTCTGGGAATTGAATTTGATCATCTGAAAGAGCAACAAGTGCTCTTAATCATGGAGCCATCTCTTAAGCATGTGTATATATATATATATATATATATATATATATATATATATATATGCATATATATGTGAGTGCATATATGTATATATGCTATTATGCATATATACATACACATATATGTGTATATATAAATACACATACATATACAGATACACACACACACACACACACACACANANANATATATATATATATATATATACACACACATATATTACTGAAAAATCAAATTTTAGATAATAACCAAGATTTCTTTTCTTTTACAAAAGGTAGACTAGGTAGTGTTGAATGTGTGTCTTTTCACAGTAGCAGCAGGCTAGAGCTGAGTGGGTAGTATTATAAGCCAAGGCCTTGCCCAGAATCCTTTACAGAGCTGTATAGATAGATAAGGCCAGACTTGCCCACACTTGTGCATCTCTTTCTGTTTCCTTCTATTGCCTTCCAGTGCCGAGCAGTGGATAGCATCTACACAGCCGCAGGGAAGCCAGTGTTCTGAACACACACATACACACACACACACACACACACACACACACACAACAGTGCACCTCTCTGGGAAAGTTCCCAGCGTTCTCATAAAACAAGCCAACATCTCTCGAGTCCCTGATGTCTCTGAGTGCTGTACTTTAGATGGGTTGGGATGAGAAATAGAGATGGGTGGCAGCTACAGTTGAGCCTCTGTATCTATGAATTCCACACTTTGGGATCCAACAAACTGCAGATTGAAATGTTTTTGTTTTTTTTGTTGTTGTTGTTGTTGTTGTTGTTTGTTTTTAAAATTTGTTTTAGGGATCAAATTTTAGGGATCAAAGAGATGACTCAGTGGTTAAGAGTTCTTGCTGCTCTTATAGAGGACGTGGGTTCAGTTCCCAACACCAATATAGGGGCCAACGACTCTCTGTAAATATAGTCCCAAGGGATCCAATACCCTCTTTGGCCTCCTCTAGTGTCTGGCACACACATGATGCACATATATAAATGTATGCAAAATACATACTTAAAATAAACATAAATAACTAAAAAATAATAATACAAACTTTTAAACCAATGCAGGTATGCTGGTGTTTGCCTAAAATACCAGCACTTAATTCAGGCTAACCTGGGCTACATAGTAAGCTCTACTTTCAAAAACCAAAACTAAAAGACAGCCAAGCAAAACCAAACGAAACCAAAGCCCAGTGCAGCAAATATTTATGTAGTATTATGTTGTGTAGGAATTTTAAGTCCCCTAGAGATAGTCTAAAGACTAGAGAGAGAAGCACAGGTTATTGCAAATGCTGTGGCCATTTCATATAAGGGACATTAGCATCTGCAGCTTTGCATATGTGTGGGGAGTCATGAAGCCACTCTCCCAGAGAAATCAGAATAACAAGGAACAGTTGTGTCTTGTTGTGAATGTATTAGTTTCTGTTCTGTTGCTGTGACCAACAGCAACATGACCATAACCAAAGGCAACTTAAGGAGGAAAGAATTTATTTTGTCTTATAGGCAGGCATGGCAGAGGGGTGGCAGCAACTGGCAGGCGTGGCAGCAGGAGCCGAAAGCTGAGAGTTTACCTTCTTAAGGGCAAGCACATAGCAGAGGGAGCAAACTGGAGGTAGGTCAAGGCTATTTTATTTTCTATTGCTGTGATAAAACACCATGAGCCAGGCGACCCTTATTTGGAACGTACAGCTCCAGGAGGAAAGGATTCCATCGTGAGGGAGAGCGTGGCATCAGCAGGCAGGCAGACATGGCTCTGGTGCAGCAACTCAGAGTGCACATCCACATCTATAAGCCAGAAGGAGAGTGGTGCTCTAGGGATGCTGGGAAGCTTGTGAAGCCTCAAACCCCGCCCCCCTCTGTGCCACCTTCCAAAAGGCCACACCTCCTAGTCCTTCCCAAACAGTTCTACTGACTGGGGACCAAGTATTTAAACATAAGAGCCTATGGGAACCGTCTTTATTCAAGCCAAAACAGTTACGAAGTCTCAAAGCATGTTCTCCACCTTGTGATAGACTTCCTTCAGCCAGACTTACTAACTGCTCCACCAACAGTGTCCCTCAATGTTCAAATACCAGACTCTATGAGGGACATTTGTCATTCAAATCACCTTGGTAGTTTGGTGAAAGTGGGTGGGTCATTGGGATGTGAACCCTGGACATCACTCACAGGCTTCCTGAAGGCTTGTGGTCCAGTCTCAGTAGCAAAGTGGTCTTTGCAGCTACCCAGCCCCAATTAGATTCTCCTACCCTTGAAATGTATTGGCTTCCTTTCCTCTCCACCAATGCCCGGTGGAGACCTACCTCTCAGGCAGAAACAAATGAACACAGTACTGTGATGGAGAACGTGCCCCCCCCCCGGGCATGCTGTGTGTGTGTGTGTGTGTGTGTGTGTGTGTGTGTGTGGAACCTGGTCATAGTGACATAACTTCATACCTCAGTGTCCTCACCTGGGAGCTCAGTAGACCAATTGCACCTGACTAACACAGTTTCTCAAGAGGGCCGTGAGCTGTATTGCAGGGCTTAGCACAGTGTTGGGTACTCAGCAGATTAAAAACAAACAAACAAACAAACAAAAAAAAAAACCCCAGCCAGGCGTGGCAGCACTCGGGAGGTAGAGGCAGGNGGATTTCTGAGTTCGAGGCCAGCCTGGTCTACAGAGTGAGTTCCAGGACAGCCAGGGCTATACAGAGAAACCCTGTCTCGAAAAACAACAACAACAACAACAACAACAAACAAAAAAACAAAAAAAGACCTGTTTTTTTAAACCAGATGCACAATTAATATCTTTTAATCTAGTAGCCAACATTTAAAGCCTAATTTTCTATTTTCAGCATAATTTAGTATATTTACAATTTCACTCTACCTATCTCCATGATACTTTCTCTAATCCAAAAGGAAACATGAGGTATCACTCCCCCTAGTCCCTGGCAACCGTGGATTCACATTCTGTCGCTATAGATTGCCTGTTCTGAATATTTCCTCAAAATGGAAGAATACAACATGTACCTTTCAATGTCTGGCTTTTATTGCTTAGTTTAACAACATTAAGGTTCAAATCCACCGTTTCCATTATTACTCCTTTGTTAATTTCCCTTGTCTACTACTCCAGAATTAATAGACTGCTTTGGACAAGATGAAGATTTCCTTAATGAGTTCTTTGTCATTTTTTTATGTGTGTGCAGGTGACCTCAGAGGCCAGAGGAGGGCATCAGATCCCCTTGAGTTGGAGTTACAGGTGGTTGTGAGTCACCCATTGTAGGTGCTAAGAAGTGAATTCTGGTCCTCTGAAAGAGCAGCATACACTTTTGATCCCTGAGCCATCTCTCTAGCCACAGGATTAAAAAAAGAAAGAAAGAAAAGAAAAGAAAAAGAAAAGAAAAGAAAAAGAAAGAAAAGAAAAGAAAAGAAAAGAAAAGAAAAGAAAAGAAAAGAAAAGAAAAGAAAAGAAAAGAAAAGAAGCAAACAAAACCAATTAAAATATTCCTTTAGGGCAGATTTTCCTCTGTAAGTCTGGGTGTTTGTGATTCTGGACTGAGTGGGAAGCAAAGATGTTTCCAGTTGGTTGGAGCCCCATGGAGGTGCAGAGACAGGGTTGGCTGTACCTCTCTGTGAGCAAGAAGGACGATCCAGAGAATGGTTTCTTGCCAGAGCTGCTATACATGAGTCTGGCAGGGAAACCCCAGCCCTTAAGAACTAGAATGTGAGCCAGCCTGAGAATCTGCACATACACAGATCTCTCTGGCAGATGCCATGCAGGAGGGATTGTGGTGGGCAGGTGAGCTTCTTGGAGATGGTCCATCGTTTTGCATAGCTGTGATGGATGTACCTTGGAGAGGCACAGTCCCGAGGGCTGGGGTGGGGGTTGTCTCTGGATTGGTTCTGCTGCTGCTGTCTCTTCTGTTTGTCACTGCTATATTTCCCCTGAATGGAGCATGAGGTGAATGGGTTTGGGGAGAACCTCAGTGCCTGGTGTGACTACTTCATGGGAGACAGCCCATGACAATTTTCCTGCAGATCAATATAAAGATGAACTTTCATAAAATAATGCTGTTTAAATAAATTAAGGGTTTTACAGAATTCCTGATTTGATTTAAACCGTCTTAGGAAGTTAGGGGAGTTGATAAGGAAGAGTCAGGGGATGGATTAGGTGGTTTGCTAGGAAGAGAAAACAAAGAACGAAGAGTAGAACATGTCCCCTCTTTGTAGAGTAGTGAGGGCCATACAGGCTAGAAATGGAGTCCGGTGAGCTCTCGTGCATTGCAGGCACATGGTGGGACTTGTGAATAGGTTTGAGACAGGTAAATGATTAAAGAGAGCATTCATTCTAGCTTGGCTCCGAGTCTCTCGATCTTGTGATCTAGGGATGTGGTCACAGGTTTTGGTGTGCACCATGAAAAGGCAGGGTTAGGAGCAAAATGTAAACAGCCCTATTATGAGTGTAAGAATAGAGAACAGAGGATTATGAGATGCAAGATAAGCGATTTGTTTCTTGGTAAATACAAACTGTCGTCAGCTAGCGTAGGGAAAACTAGCTTCAATAGAGAGCTCACTTAAACTTCATTAATCAGTGACAGAAGACTTATTGCCGTGAGGCTAGGATGCATTTGTGGAAAGATAGATAAGAAATGTTCAGTTAGATGCGGTTTTCAAAAGAAGAATATATAATCAGTAATCATATGGTAATTTCCCTTTGTGTATTGATTTTAAATCTGTTCTTTGAAGTTTCTGTGCCAGTTGTTTTTGGAAAATAGGTAACTCATAGCTGTTAGGTATTTTTTTTCCTTTCTCTTTACTTTTTAAGGTTTATTTACTTTATGTGCATTGTTGTTTTGCCTACATGGATGTCAGTGTGAGGGCGTCAGATTCCCTGAAACTGGAGTTACAGACAATTGTGGGCTGCCATGAGGATGCAGGAATTGAACCCTGGTCTCTGAAAGGGTGGTCAGTATTCTTACCTGCTGAGCCATTCTTGCTAGCTCATGATCTGTTCTTCCTTACACAGAGAATTTGTCTTAGGTGGTATAAAAAAGATAAGAGAATAAATACAATTAGAATAAAGAATATTTTGAGCATGCTTTAACTGTAAGATGTAAATGTGTATGTATATGTGTGTATGTGTGTGGATGTGAGTGTGTATATTTGTGTATGTATGTGTATGTGTGTATGTGAGTGTGTGTATATATGTATATGTATGTGTGTGTATATATGTGTGTATGTGTATATGTGTGTATGTGTATATGTGTGTATGTGTATATGTGTGTGTGCTTCCCCCTTTTCGCCAGTCCCAGAGAATTAAGTTTTGCTCCCTCAGACAAAAGGACAGCTACTGCGTGATTAGCCACCAACTCCACATATCATGTACAGTACAGGTCCTGTCAAAGCTGTCTTTTGATATCTCTCCACTCTGAGGACCCAGGTAGATGCTAAGCACTGGGCTAGGAACAAGGCCACCAGGAACAAGAATGCAGAGGAGCCCCGCAAAGGCAGCCCAAAGTTCACCCATGAGACAAGCCTTTTAAATGAATGTCATCTGTGTGACAAACCAGTCACAAGCCTGCCTTGTAACATGCATTTACTGGGTGTGTGGCTTCTGGGATCACAGAAAAGATGGGAAATGGGTTGCTAAGAGATCTCTGTCTTGAGGTATGAGTGAATGAGTCCACCCGCAGGGCTGGCCCAAAGAACACAGTAGGTAGGTGTTAGCTATTGTCATTACTGCTACTGCTATAGAGCTTTGTATGATGGGCAGTTTTTTAGGTTATTACAGTAGTACTTGTTACAATAGATGGATGGCTGCATAGAAGGGTCCTGGGGTGGGGGATGGGATGTGGGGATTATGTCAGATGCTGGTGTCCCTGTTCCAATTATGCATCCCCTAAGTAAGTGGTTCTCAACCTTCCTTTTTTTTTTTTTTTTTTTTTTAGTTTTTAAAAATTATTTATTTATCTTATGTGTATGGGTACATTGTAGCTGTCTTCAGATACACCAGAAGAGGCATCAGATCCCATTACAGATGGTTGTGAGCCACCATGTGGTTGCTGGGAATTGAACTCAGGACCTCTGGAAGAGCAGTCAGTGCTCTTAACCACTGAATCATCTCTCCAGCCCGGTTCTCAACCTTCCTAATGCTATGGCTCTTTAATATAGTTCTTCATATTTACAGAATGTAACAAGTAGAGGCAGCCATTGAAAAATATTTGTTGCTACTTCATATCTGTAATGTTGGTACTGTTAAAAATCATAATATAAATATCTGATATACAGTATGTCTGATATATGACCCCTCTGAAAAGTTCATTCAATTCCCAAAGTAGTCTTATGCACAGGTTGAAAACCAGTGCCCAAGAGAAACAATTACCTTAGGTGGGTCAGAGACCTCCAGGACCTGAACTCCACTGATTACCAGCCCTCCACAGGTTCTCAGTAACTGGGAGCAACAGGGGCATTTTGGGTCCCCAGAAAGTATTGCCAAGGAAAAGCCAATAACCATCCTGGTTCACTTTGAAAAATGGTCTCAATCCCCTTGGGGTACAGATGTCAGCAAAGTCAGAGAATTCTTTCCTCCAGGGGCCCAGCCTGGAGAGGCATCTCTCTGCTCTGCTGGTTTAAGCTACAGTTCCCTATAGCACACCCAGATCTTTCTACATACTGTGGATGAAACAAGAACTAGATAGCTCGTCACTTGTGTCAGTTCTGGGTACAATATAATCAATTAGCTCACACCCAAATCTATGCTGATTTGGATCCAGTCTGCTATCTGCATCCCCATGTTCCTGGCCATTAACTATAACCACTTGGCCTCGGCTACCCCAGAACTGCACTGTTCTCCTGTCTGAGGAGCTGCCCAGCAAGAAAAGGACCCCAAATCATAGCTGGACTTTTAGGAGTCAGATCTAGTTTCTTGGACACCGATGTAAAAATCTGGCTAAGACCCTTAATCTATTCGTGTGTGTTCATGTGTGTGTGTGTGTGTGTTTGCATGTTTATGAGAAGGGCATGCATATCTGTGGGCAGGGGAGCATCCATGCATGTGCACATATGGGGGCCAGAGAACAGTCTTGGCTACCATCCCTTGGATGCCATTCATTTCTTTCTTTGTTTGTATCTTTTTCTTTCTTTTAGGTAGCGTCTCTGTTGGTCTGGGACTCAGCATGTGACTACCCTGGCCCACTCGATGCCCTAGAGACTCTTGTTTGCTCCTCTCTCTTCCATCTGCACCCCATGGAACCCCTTTGTCTCTCATGATGTCAGTTTTCAACATGTTGAAAACTGTTCCTGGAACTATTTTTCCATGTCACTGATCCAGGAAAAAAAAAAAAAGATGAATTTTACTCTGATGCAATTGGCTTGGATCACATGACTCCCTCAATCAATTTCTTTAGCCAGGCAGTGATGGTTAGCATATGCCAGGGGAGGGCCAATAACCCCCTGGCCCACTGGCTGAGAACCGGAGGGCACATACTGCTCAGGAAGTTTGGGGGAACTTTTCCCAGAGGAAGGAGAAAGTAGTGAATAACAGATACCAGTGCCGAGCTGGACAAACACCAAAGGGAGCCATTGGAGCCAATGGGGATAGTGGAGATTTCTACCTTCTTTTCTGTAGGTTGCCAGATCTTGAATGCTTAGCCCTGAGAAATATATTCACCTTACAACTCTAAGACTATAAAGCTGCCTCTACTTGTTACATTCTGTAAATAGCTTTTTGGCTTTGAGCTTCCTGTGGCCCTGAAGCATGTTCGACAGAGTTATTCTGACATCCTTCTAGGAGTCAAAAAGAAGGTACAGCTGCAGGCATGCTGGGGGTAGGGAAAGTCCATCTGATCCTCAGCACTGCAGACTCACAGCTGCCTGCCCTGGCTTAGCAGCGCTTGCTTGCCTGGCTTGGGTAGGGAAAGTCCATCCGATCCTCAACACTGCAGACTTGCTGCTGCCCGCCCTGGCTCAGCAGCGCTTGCCTTGCCTGGCTTGCCCGTCCCTGCTTCAGATGTGCTATTCCGAGTCATGGCAATTATTCAGCCAGTGAGCACACTCCCTCTTCTGTGACAACTGAGATACCTCAAACTAAGAATAGGATCCTGACTGATGGAGGAAGGTGACAGAGCCCATGCTGGGAGGGACCCTGCTCTCTGTCAGGGCTTCTGTGAAGGACCTAAGACTCAGATTTCTTCTCTGCTGATGAACTGGCTACTGCTCTGTGCTATTTCTAGTCCACATTTTCTGCGAACTCTTGTCAGCTGTGTATCCATTAAGATACTCTCCAGGGCTAGAAGCGTCTGGGGGAGGGTGCATCCTAGGGACTGTCGCTTCCTGACAGCTCTCAGCTGAGTTCCCTGGGCTAAGTGTTGCCAGACAATGCTGAGTGATACACTTGAACCTCCTGCATCTGCAGAGCCATTTTGCTTTGAAGCCAAACGGACACTGTTTGAATTTTCTTTTCTTTTCTTTTCTTTTCTTTTCTTTTCTTTTCTTTTCTTTTCTTTTCTTTTCTTTTCTTTTCTTTTCTTTTTTAAACTTATTTTATTAGATATTTTCTTCATTTACATTTCAAATGCTATCCTGAACGTTCCCTATACCCTCCCCCCACCCTGCTCCCTTGCCCACCCACTCCCACTTCTTGGCCCTGGTGTTCCCCTGTATGGGGCATATAAAGTTTGCAAGACCAAGGGGCCTCTCTTCCCAATGATGGCTGACTAGGCCATCTCCTGCTATATATGCAGCTAGAGACACGAGCTCTGGGGGTACTGGTTAATTCATATTGTTGTTCTTCCTATAGGGTTGCAGACCCCTTCAGTTCCTTGGGTAATTTCTCTAGCTCNTCCATTGGGGTCTCGGTGTTCTATCCTATAGATGACTGTGGGCATCCACTTCTATATGTGCCAGGCATTGGCATAGCCTCACAGAGATAGCGATATCAGTGTCCTTTCAGCAGAATCTTGCTGGCATATGCAATAGTGTCTGTGTTTGGTGACTGATGATGGGATGGACCCCCAGGTGGGGCAGTCTCTGGATGGTCCATTCTTTCGTCTTAGCTCCAAACTTTGTCTCTGCCACTTCTTTCATGGGTATTTTATTCCCTATTTTAGGGAAGAATGAAGTGTCCTCATGTTGGTCTTCCTTATTCTTGATTTTCTTGTGCTTTGGAGATTGTATCTTGTTTGAATTTTCTAAGAGCTTGTAAGAGAAACTAGTGAAACTCTGACCCCTTTCAGGTATAAATTGGCAAAAGATTTTTGGAGGAAGAGGGTGGGCACACCTTGAGGGCCTTGCTTTGTGACATGGGCAGTTGAGGGTTTTTGTTTGGTTGGTTTTGGTTTTTGTTGTTTTTTGTTTTTGTTTTTGTTTTTTTTTTTCCTCAGATTTCTCATCTATGTAGTGCAGAGGAAGCGGAGGATAAAGCTTACTTAGCACCAGATCCTAGCATGTATGCGAATGTGGGATCCACCTCCAACACTGCAAAATAAAACGGGGGATGTATTGGAGCTCACCTCTCGATGTGATAATAAACGGAATTTGGAAAGCACGCAGCACCAATGAGAACTTCACAGACATCAGCCCCTGTTTTTCTCAGAAAGTCCCATGGAGTCAAGTTCCAAGACCCTGAGTCGTGACAGAAAGTGTAGGTGGACATTTGATTTTCCTTCTGCTGGAGCTCCTCCCTGAGTCACCTTGCAGACAGATCACCTTGCATGTTAGGTCACTGAATTGGCTTCTGCCTTGGGGAACCCAGGATAAGGTGGTTACAAGTGATGTCTATAGCCAGGAGTGTGGCCTCCAGCTGATTATAATCATGCCTTCATGATATTAAACATCAGATGCTTCTGTGAGACCGTGACCACAGCAGTGTTCACGGGCTTTGGGGTACCTGGAGTGGGGTTGCTGGTATTGCTGTTACTATGGTTTTCTGTTTGTTGGTTTCCACAGATTTTGTTTGGGGCAAACTTATTAGTAAGGACTGAATATCTACTAACTGGAGAGATACCGCAAAGAAAACCAGAAAACTGGAGGTGATCAGGTAGAGGGGTATGGGCCGGTTCAAATCACCATTTCCTATGCAACTTCTCTCTTTCCTTAAAAAAAGCAGGGCGAGGGGGAGAGCTGTAACATGCCAGAGTTCTAGAGCTGGAGGGATGCCTCAGCCATCGAGAACACGTGCTGTTCTGGGAGAAGACCAGAGTGCAGTTCCAAGGACCCACGTGCCTCATCATCACCTGAAACTGAAATTCCAGGGCCTCTGATGTCTTTTATGACCTCTGCAGGAAAAAGGCCAACATGTGGTGCACATATACACATGCAGGCAAAAACACTTATGCACATAAAATAATACTTAAATCTTTATTTTTAAAGACAAAGCTCTAGCAAATGTATTAGGGCTAGAGATGACAAAGGCTATGCAAATCTATATTTCTTCTATTGTACAGTCAACACACATCTTTTGCATATCTTCCCATTTCCTGTCTTTCTGACTTCAGGATGACCATAGCAGCTATGAGGAAGAAAGACATGGAAAACTGGTGCACATGCATTGCCTATACAGTGGTGCCAATGGATTCTGCCTGTTGTGTTTACTAAAATTTTGGTGGTCATTTGGGGAAAGAAGAGAATCAGGTGTCTAGGCTCTTTCGTCCCTTATAGTCTTTATTAAGGGGGTGCAAAATTGATGTTCTCTGAGGATGGAATGAGTATTGGGCACAGAAGAAGTGTGCTCCACCCCTTTGAGTCAAGCAAGAATGAAGTCTTTAATCTTGATATTTACTCTATCCTTGAAGTAGGCATCAGAGGGTCAGTCTGAGCCTAGAGTGTGGGATCCATGGAAGATAGGGAATGTGATCGTTTGGATATGCTTGGCCCAGGGAGTGGCACTGCTTGTAGCTGTCACCTTGTGGGAGGAAGTGTGTCACTGTGGAGTTGGGCTTTAAGACGCCCATCTTATTTGCAAGTCTTCTCCTGCCTCCCTTGGATGAAGATGTAGAACTCTCAGCTCCTCCAGAACCACATCTGCCTGGATGCTGTCATGATCCCACCATGATGATAATGGGCCGAACCTCAGAACCAGTAAGCCAGCCCCAATTAAATGTTCTTATCAGAGTTGCCTTGGACATGGTGTCTGTCTCTTCACAGCAATGAAAACCCTAAGTAAGACAGGGAGGGACAGACACTAACAGTTTCTAAAGTTTTAAGTCTACCTTCTTGTTGTCTTAGCTGTGGTCCAGGAAAGACAGAATAACAGCGTCCATTGCTGTCTGTTTTCCTCTTTAAAGCCCCTGTCATTGGCTCCTTGTTAACTTTGTCATTTGTTACGAGCAGCAGTGGCTCTGCATCATTTATGGAAAAATGGATGCTTGCTTGTTTTTAGCGTCACAAGGAAGGCCAATGCGTGAAAATGATTTATAAGCAGTTTGGGGATTTTTTTTTTTATAATACTATTTAAAATCCACCTCCTTTAAAAACTGTTAATTTCCTATAAAGGGATGACTGATCCTTGATCATCATATCATATCGCTTCAGGGGAAACTGACATAGTGAAAGCCATGCATCTCAGATGGTGTCTGGCAGAAGATGCTAACATCCTGGTTCTGTCCCCTGCCAGGGTTGCTGTCACAGCTGGATTGGACTTTTAGAAGGGAGACTGGGTTCTTTTTTTTTTTTTTTTTTTTTAGGTTTTTCAAAACAGGTTTTCTCTGTATAGCC
>NC_034590.1:135787100-135795347 GCF_900095145.1 Mus pahari | reverse complement strand
CTTCATCCAAAGGCTGCTAGTGGAAGACTGACTCCCAGGCAGCTAGGGTGAGGGTCTTAAGCCCACACACACAGTGACACACCAGGTCACACCTATTCAAACAAGGCCACACCTCCAAATGATGCCACTCCCTGGTACAAGAATATACAAACCATGACAGTAGCTTAAATTGAAAAGTTGTCTCAACCATGTTGACTCATAGGCATGACTGTATTGATTGCCACAACTGTAGGAAGGCCCAGCTTATTGTAAGGTGGCACCATTCCTAGGCACATGTACTTGAAATGTGTAAGAAGGTTAGCCGAGGGTAAGCAAGCCTGTGAGCCAGTCAGCAAATATCCTCTGCTACGGTTACTGTTGCACTTGCTCAGAGGCAATGCTACATGGAATAGTAGCAAGTTCCCACTTTTACTTCCCTTCACTAAATAAGTCCTTTGCTGCCCAAAGTTGCTTATTTATTGACTATCACAGCAACAGAAATCAAACCAGGGCACCCACCTTTGCACAGGTTCATCATTCTTCCCACAGAAGTATCCACAGATCCTCAACCAAGTTCAGGAAGACTCTCGGTGGGAAGACTGTAGGCCAGAAACATTGTTGTAATCAGTTTTGGAAAGTCCTGTCTGCCACATGTGTATCTAGGTCCCCAGGGGGATATGTTTGCCACATCCTGTTATCTTTTGAAATAGAGAATGGATGATGGAGTTTCAAAGGAAAAAATGGATGGGTTTGCTACAATAAACACAGACAAATGTTTGGAGGGGAGGAGAGAAAGAGAGAGAGAGAGAGAGAGAGAGAGAGAGAGAGAGAGAGAGGATAAAAATGGAAGAATCTTAGTTTTAAAATTAAACAAGCAAACGCAGCCATAGCAAGCAAACAAAGTCACTCAACAGCACATGCTGACCATGACAGAGTCCTTTAGTGGGTCTGCTTGATATTGGACCTCACTATGACGCCTAGGCTGGCCTTGAACTCCTAGACTCAAGTAACCTTCCTGCCTCAGCCACCAACATAGCTGGAACCGAGGTATACATGGTCCCATCTACCTTTGAGTCCTTATTTTCAATTTTTGAATCTTCAGGCAAACTCAGACAGTACAGTCCTGGGAGGAATCCGATCAAGTCTGCCCCTACCAAAGACAGCTTGCACGAGCCTCATGGATCCGGCCCCAGCAATATGTGGTGACAAGAGCATTGCAGGCAGGGTTGGGTGCTGAGAAAGATCTGAGAATGAAGACTGTATCCCTTGCTTGACTAGTAGGGGTACATTCCTAATGGCCCACGTGACAGTTTGTGGAATCCCAGGAATAGTGCAAGCACCGCACACCTCTGCGGACACTGGAAACTTGCATATACTCATTGGCCCAATGGCTGACTCACAGGGATTTGCTCATATTTATTGACAGTGGGCACCTGGAGTTAGACAGGCATAAGCTTGCGTTGTGCTGACCCATAGCGTGGGCAGTCCACTGGAATCAAATGAGAAAGTGCAAAGACAAGGAAACAATCCCCAGAAACATTCAGGGTTGGGGACAGGCCACCTACACATAAAGTAGCCAAGAGTGGGTGGAGGCTTTGACTCCTGTGTTATCCTGGAAGGCTTGCCTCCCCCTCCCCTTCCCGCTCCTCTGCAGCACGTGCACGCATGCATGTGCACAGCCCCAAAGCAGAGCAGAGTGACTGGCTAGTGAGAAGCTGTTTATCTTCTCAACCTCAGACTTTACAGACACTCCCTTCTCTAGCACACACACCCCCCCTTAGGCTGCCACAAGCCCAGGGGGCTGGAGGCATAGTATTGCACAGCTGGGGAAGAGTCCCCAGTTGCTCAAGACTCTTGGCACTGATTGAGGCATTTCTCCACTTCTTCCAAGTATCCCCTTAGGCAGATATTATCCTTGGCTCAGGTCTTCTAGTTCATAGCCACTCTTTCCTGTTCAAACCTCAACTGAATGGTCTTCCCCGCACGGCGGGTGCAGCCTCCCAAGCATATTAGAAGAAGCTTAGATTCGGGCTTGGTAAGGAAAGAGGAGAAAATGTGGGAAAGCCTTGGCCTTGAGGCATTGGAAGGAGTAGGAAGCAATTCACCAGTGCAGTGCTCCTGGAATTACATGCAGAAAAACATTTGTCAGGGAACCAGATCTGCCACTACCTCGGGAGCCAGCAGAGAGCGAGTCCTAGCATCCTAGATGCTTCTCTGCTTCCCCTTGCTTCCTGTACAAGTCCCCAGTCACCCACTCTAGTCCTTCAGGGCTCAGCCAGTCCCTGCACTGTCCTCTCTTCTTCAATGTCATCTGTCACTAGGCTAGTCAGCCTTTTGCCACTGTGACAAATACTTGAGCAATAGGGCAGAAGGCAGAAGGATTTATTCTGGCTCATGGTTTCTGAACAGGCTCAGTTGGCTCTATTGTTTCTGGGCCTATATTGAGGAAATCATCATGGCTGGGTGGGCAGAGTAAAGCCTCTTATTCTATGGTGGCCAGGAAGTACAGAAGGAAGGAGACAAGACAGAACTAGATAGATAGAACCTTCAGAGGCAAACTCCCGGTGACTTCCTTTCTCCAGCTAGGCTTCAGCTCCTAAAGTTTCTGCCACCTCCCCAAATACTGAAATCAGCTGGACCAAGCCTTTCTCTGTGAGCTTGTGGAGTCACCACCTCCAGGAAGTCTTCCAAGGTCTGTAACCATCTTCTTCCCAGTGGACATCACTGCATTGTCTAAAAATGCTACCTCTCTGTGCCTCTCCAGATTCCAAGGTTTGTAAATCAGAGATGCTTCCTTCTGCTTTAACATGTAATATGTGTTGGGCAAATGTGTTGGAGTCACAGGAAAAAGAGAGGAACTACTTCTCTTTGTTTCTCCCTTCGGCTTTTGCAGAACAAGAGACTGAGGAGATTTAGAAAGGGCATCCCAAGTATTCTGTTGGCACCCTTGCACAGCTGTTGGGGCCATTACATCATCGGGACACAGAGTTAAAACCGGAGGCAGTCATCCATTTTTGTGCTGGTTCTGGTAAATGGCAGTCAGCTTCTCTGTGCTCCCTCTGTCAGATACACAGAGGGACACATCAGTCAGCCGGACACTCTGTCTCGTTTCCTCATCTCCACGGTCAACGCTGAGGTTCCTTTGTGCTACTCTTATAAGGGCAACATTTAATTGAGGCTGGCTTACAGGTTGAGAGAGAGGTTCAGTCCATTATCATCAAGGCAGGAACATGGTAGCATCCAGGCAGGCATGGTGCAGGAGGAGCTGAGAGTCCTACCTCTTCATCTGAAGGCTGCTAGCAGAATACTCACTTCCAGGCAGCTAGGATGAGGGTCTTAAAGCCCACACCCATAGTGACACACCTATTCCAACAAGGCCATACCTTCTAATAGAGCCACTCCAGCTCTATTAGAAACCATCACATCCAGCCTCCACATATGGGAGGAAGCACACAATATTTTTCTGAGTCTGACTTATTTCGTTTAACATGATGCTGTCCAGTTCCACACTTCCCTTAATTTCCTTCTTTGTGGCTGAATGGAAATTCTATTACACCTACACACAGACAACTCCCCCTCCCCCCGCATATAAATGCCACATTGCTTTTAAACCCATTTATCTGTTGATGGCCACCTAAATCGATTCCATCTCTTTGCTATTGACAGGGTAGATTTCAGTGTTCAGTTCTCAGTGCCCCTGAAGATAATCTTAAGTCTTCCGTCTCACTGGCCATATTCATGATGTTATTTAGTTTAGTTTTAAAAATCTATATTCTGCTTTTGCTACTGACTGTCTTTTCTCTGAGCTCCTTATTACCTTCTGTTTCCAAGTTCTTGGTTTTCCTTGTCATAGGCCTCTCTGAAATTTATGATGGTCAACAATGATGTACTTGTTTTTGAGAATGAGTCCCATTGGAGGAAGGGCTAGAAGCCATAGCTAATAGCAAAGATGTACCAAATCCAGCAACGTGGATCCGAAATGCAAAACAACAGGAAGACTGACATCATTGATCTGTTGGACATTGCTCTGGAAACAGACATAGTCAGCTATGAGCCCAACCCCGAGACAGTGGGGACAAGAAAAACACGTTTTACATGAATGAAGTCATAATTTTTATATCCAGCTCAACAATCATAGACTGAGCGCGATATGGGTATTATTCAGGCACACAGAAACCCAGTTTATCCAGGTGAGCTGGCACATCTCCTCCTCACTGCAGCACTTGGGAGGCTGAGGCAGGAGGATTTGTTTTTGAGTTCTGAGTTACATAGTGAGATACTGTTTCAAACAAACCAACAGGGTTCTGGCAATGGCTGGGCACATGAGTCACATCCTACAACCAGTGAGTGTGAGGGCCAGACTTCAAATCATTAGACTCTAACAATTGTCTGATGGGTGTGAAGGCCCACCAAGGATTCAGTGGTCAGAGACAAGAAGGTCCCCATGGCAAGTTGGCTTCTTAGACTCTAGCTTTATTTGAGAGGTCTGGGTTCAATGGATAGACATGCCTGAATGGATAAGGTGGCGATGATTGAGGATGATTGAGGAGGACTTTTGATGTCCACCTCTGTGCCCCACCCCCGCCCCCCAGAGCAGGCTAAACTGTGCTTGCTTTGGTTGGACTTTAACCCAAGTGGAGTCAATTTCCTACTGGAGTGGACTGCCAGCTGAGCTTGATTTGCAACTCAATGCAGCTGAAACAAAGGATGGGTCTGTGGGCTCTCCCTATATAAACAGAGTGCTGACTGTTAAACTTTGAGCTTTGATCAGAAACTTTTGTTGTGGCTTCATCCTTCTCTCCAACCCAGTCCTTTTCATTTCCAGCCCCCCTTTCAGGTACCCAGTTCATCGATGGCTGCTGGACAGCTACACACCTCTGCTCCCCCTGCAAATGAGATAAAAAGCGCCCTGCGTTTAATACTCCCAGATTTTTACCAAGATGATTATTATAAGATGTGTCTCGTTGAAAGTAAAATTAGTAATAAAAAAAAAAAAAAAACCAGCCCATAGGGTTAAAGAATAGCACAGACATGAGACATGTCATCAAATATACTACCAATCTGCTATAAACATTGGGAGGGGTTTTACTTCTTCTTTAAGGTTAGGGTACAATTTACATGTCATAAAGCTCAGCCCAGCTCAGGGAGTTTCAAGAAACTGGACCAGAATCACAACCTGGCTAGGTTTACAAAGCTGTGCACTGATCCTTGCTCCCATTCTGAATACCAGGCAAGCATCAGTCTGCTTCCTGCTTCTGTCTTATTTCCTTTTCTAGAAACTTCATGCAAATGGAGTTGGCCAACAGGCAGTCTTTTCTGTTAGACTTCTCTCACTGGCCATAATATTTAAGGGTTCCTCTGTGATGTTACATTAAACAGGTACTTTTAGTATAGGATTTAAATTCCTGAGTTGAATTTTAACAGTTTTTTTTTTTTTTTTTTTTTTTTGAAATAGCTACCATGGAACTTAGAGTGCACTTTATCCCTTTTATAACTGAGTTTATTCCATTGTATGCTGGTATCATATTCATTTATCAGTTGGACATTTGGGCTGTTCTTATATTTTAGCTACCTCAAATAATGAGTCTGAACATTTGGATGCAATTTCACTTCTCTTGGATTTGTACTTAGGGAAGGCTTGCTAGTCAACATGCTCTGTGTACTTAATCAGGTGCTGAGTGCAGACATTATGGGGTTGGGTGTGACCACGCCTGATTTATGTGCTGCTATTTTTTTTTTTAAAATCCTACCCAGCCTAGTGGGTGTGAAGTGGTGCCCAGTGTGGTTTTGACTTGTGTTTTCCTAGTGACAATGGTGGTGAAGCTGAATCATTGCTTGGGCTAGGCAGCTGTTTGTGTGTCTTTGGAGAAATGTTGATTCAGGTCTTTTTCTCATTTTAAAAATGGAATTTCTAGCTATAATTTGACATGTAACAAATCTTATTTTCATCCCCCCATTGCCTTCTCTTGTCCTTCCCTCCTCATCCCACTGGTCCCCTTTCTTCTTCCACATAGTGCCTGTTGTATCTTTTTAAACTTTAAATTTCAGACATGATATGAAATGTGTGTTATTTGTTTTTCTGATTTTAGCTCATTTTGTTTAACCCGATGATATCTATTATTCCCATTTTTTTTTTCTGAAAATCACATACATTTACTTTTTTATGGTGGAATAGTTCTTCATTATACATGTGTTGTGCAATCATATTTTTCTTATCCATCTACCTACCTTTTTAAAATATTCGCTTTATTTTGTGTGTATGAATGCCTTGCCTGCATATGTCTATGCACCATATGCATGTGTGGTACCTAAGGAAGTGGTGAGCCTCCATGTGTGTGTGCTGGGACTCGTACCTGGGCCCTTCATAAGGACAAGTGTTCTTAACTGCTGAGCCATCTCTACAGTCTCTCCATTTATTTATTAACTGACACCTAAGCTGATTCTGTCACTTGACAACTATGAAAGGTGCCACAGCAACCAAGGGTGTGTTGATTCTCTGGCGTGCTGACTTCAGTTCTTTCACATACATACCCAGTGATGCTATAGCGGAATCATCTAAGATATGGTAGTTCCAAACTCAGCTTTTGAGAAACTTTCTTACTGTTCTTTATAGTCATTGCAATAACTTACACCCCACCAATGGTGTATAAGAGTTTCTTTCCTTGCCTTCTTGCTGGAATTATTGTCATTTTCTTAAGGGTGGCCACTCTCCCTGGGGTGAAATAGAGCCACAATGTAGTATTGATGTACATTTTTCTGTATATATACATATATACATACATATAAACATATACATTTTTCCAGGTAATCAAGTCTGTTAATACTGCCAGTCACCCCTCACATTAGGGAGAAGCTGGGATAGGAGATACAACTACAACAAGCTAAAGATCCTGAATGTTTTTCATTTATTTGTTGTAAGTTTATACTTGTTATTTTGGAAACTATTCAGTTTATTTGCCCTTTAATTGGTTGAGAGGTTTATTTTGGGGTGGTGTTTAATTTTTTTTAAAACCAATTATTTTACTTTGCTTTCTGTTGCTGTGATAAATCATTGACCAAAACTTGACAGAAGGGAAAGGGTTTATTTCATTTCCCAACTGCCAGGTCGCAGTTCACGACTGAAGGAAGCCATGGCGAGAACTCAAGGCAGAAAGCTGGTGGTAGAAACTGAATCGAAGACCGTGGAGGAACACTGCTGGCTGGCTGGCTTGCTCTCCTGGCTTGCTCAGCTTTCTTCCTTATACAGCCCGGGGCCACTTGCTCAAGGATGGCAATGCCCATAGTGGGCAGGCCCTGCTCTATCAATCCTTAATTAAGAAATGTTCCCATAAGGTGTGGTGGCGAGCACGCCTTTAATCCCAGCACTCAGGAGGCAGAGGCAGGCGGATTGCTGAGTTCGAGGCCAGCCTGGTCTACAGAGTGAGTTCCAGGACAGCCAGGGCTACACAGAGAAACCCTGTCTTGAAAAACAAAACAAACAAACAAACAAAAAAAGAAATGTTCCCATAAAGATGACTACAGGCTAATGGGGTGGAGGCCATTCCTCAACTTAAGTCCTCCCTTCACAAGTGCCTCTCTAGTTTTGTCAAGATGGCAAAATAAACAAGAATAGCAATATATATTCCAGATATATAGTTATTAGGTGAATAACTTTCAAAGATTTCCCTTTATTCCATGAGCTGCCTGTTCATTTTGGCAACTGTTTCTTTTGTTGTGTAGAAATGTTTTAATTTCATATAATCCTATTTGCTATTTGCAGTTATTCCCTAGTCTCAGGATATCACTGCCTTTGACATTATTTTTGATGTGCTTTCCCCCTATGTTTCAAAGTTTTAGGACTTACACAAAGGTCTTCGATTCTTTGTAAGGTGACAGGTGTGTGTGTGTGTGTGTGTGTGTGTGTGTGTGTGTGAGTGATTCAAGATATTGACTTGATTTCAGTCCTCTAGACATAGTTATCCAATTTCTCCACATCATTTGTTGAAGAGCCTGTCTTTTCTTCAACTTGTGTTTTTGGAACAATTGTTGACTATTAGATAACTGCGGCTATGTGTGTTTGTTTCTGAATCTCCTTTTTTTTTTTAATAGAACAGCAAACACCTTTATTTTATTTTTTAACTTATTATTTTATTTTATTAGATATTTTCTTTATTTACACTTCAAATGTTATCCCGAAAGTTCCCTATACCCTCCCCCCACCCCTGCTCCCCTACCCACCCACTCCCACTTCTTGGCCCTGGCATTCCCCTGTGCTGGGTCATATAAACT
>NC_034590.1:135763692-135785850 GCF_900095145.1 Mus pahari | reverse complement strand
TTTAGCTCCCTTGTCAAAAATCAAGTGATCATAGGTGAGCAAACACCTTTATTACACTATGAATGAGGCTCATTTGTCTTTCTGGGCTTTGATCTTCTGAAGATAGAACTCTTGTTCCTTGCCTTTGACCCCATAGCCGTCTGCTCTGCCTCACTGACCTGGTCTTGAGACTATACAGGCTGGAAGCTTACCCCGCTGGAACTGCTCCTCCAAAAGATGACTGATTTTGGCATTCTTTTTCCTTTCGTCATATTTTTTTGAATTTTCTTCGAACGTTTTTTTGTTTAAAATCTCTTCCTCCTCAGGAGTCAGCTTGGCCCACTTCTTGCGACCCAGGGGCAGTGCATAGTGGGACTCGTACCACTGTCGGTACAGTATGGTGTGCTGTCAGTAAGCACAATGCCGTTCTTCACCAGGGTCTTGGTGCGGACAAGCTCATTACTGGATGCATTGTAAACAACATCAATGATCCTTGTTTTTCCGAGTACAACACTCAGAGCCCCAGGGAACGTTCTCCATATCCAATCTCAGGGCATGGTACTTCTTATTGCCTCTTCGATCTTGGACTGTGTGTATGCGGCGAGAGCCAATCTTAGTGTTGGCAGCCGGCCATCTCAGCTCATACTTCTGCTTCTTGTGGTAGGGTTTTCTCTTATCCCCTGGTCTTGTTGTACCAGTTGTCCTGAGAGATGCCCATTGCTCAGCCCTGGCTGGAAAGAGGAAGTGCCTGGATCTCCTATTCTTTCCCACTGATGTACATGTCAGTTTTGTACCATGCTGGTTTTGTTGCTATGGCTCGGTGATGGATTTAGAGTCAAGTATTGCTATATCCCAGCCTTAGTCTGATTGTCAAAATTGCTTTGACTATTTAGGGTCTTTTCTGATTGCACACAAGCTTTAGTTTTACTCCACCCCCACCCCCACCCCCACCCCTGCAACTTTTGTGAGGAATGTCATTGGGATTTTGATTGAGATAGTATTGAACCTGTAGGTTGCTTTTGATAATAGGGCAAATTCTGCAGAGTTATTAATTTTGTTAATCCAGGAACATGAGAGGTCTTTTCATCTTCTTTGATTTCTTCAGTGTTTTATAATTTTCAGTGTACAGATTTATACTTCCTTGGTCAAGGTTATTACTAGGTGTTGGAGACCAGGCTGAGATGAACCAGGCCTTTTACAGCCCCCTTCTGGGAGCCATATAGTTCTTTGTTGAGAGCCAAGTTACCCCCTTTCCCCTCAAGGCTGCTCATGGGAATCAGAAGATTCTGGTCCTAAACAAACACCTTGGGCTGTAAAGGAGGATCCGGACTTCGAGATAAGCCGTCCGGAGTTCTGGAGCGTTCCAGAGCAGCGGCGCCAGGACTCTGCGATAAATCACTGAAAGTTTCAAACCTGCAATCAGCATTTCCCCCATTTGTTCTTCACTTTGTTTCTTTTGATCATTCTCTAACCCCTCTCTGTATGCTATAAAACTAAAGCCTTATTCTTCATTAAACAGACTGTGACAAAAAGCATGATCTCCCTCAGTCTCTTCTCCATTTTTGTCCCTGCAGTTCTTCTAGATAGGAACAATTCTGGGTCAGAGTTTTTGACTGTCGGATGGCAACCCCATCCCTCCACTTGATGCCCTGTCTTTCTTCTTTGAAAAGAAGTTTTTTAAATCATACATGGATGTTGAATTTTGTTAGTTTCTTTCCTGCAACTACTAACATTGTTCCATGTTTGTTGTTGTTGTTGTTGTTGTTGTTGTTGTTGTTTTCCAGACAGGGTTTCTCTGTATAGCCCTGGCTGTCCTGGAACTCACTTTGTAGACCAGGCTGGCCTCAAACTCAGAAATCTGCCTGCCTCTGCCTCCCAAGTGCTGGGATCAAAGGCGTGCGCCACCACCGCCCAGCTGTATCATTAATTCTATTTGTTATTTTTAATTGATTTATACACGTTGAGCTATCTTTTCATTCTTGTAACAAAACCAAATTGTTCATGATGTGTGATCTGTTTAATGGATTGTTAAATTTGGTTTGCAGGGATTTTACTGAGGACTTTTTCATCAAGTAAATTGTTTTTTTTGTTTTGTTTTGTTTTGTTTTGCTTTGTTTTTTATTTTTTTTTGAGACAGGGTTTCTCTGTGTGGCCCTGGCTATCCTGCAACTCACTCTGTAGACCAGGCTGGCCTTGAACTCAGAGATCCCCCTGCTCTGCCTCCCGAGTGCTGGGATTGAGCATGCGCACCACCAGCTCCCGGTTCCGATCTGATTCTGATTATTTCTTTCTGGCTGCTCATTGGGGGTTTAATCTGATATTGTTTATCCTAAACTTTGCAGTACATCATTAGGTTATTTATTTGAAGTTTGATTTTCTTTTTCAGTGAAGGTACTGATAATTATAAACTCTGCCTTACATCTTCCTTTACTGTATCCCAATGATCCTTTGATTCTAGCAGTTTTAAGTTTCCTGTTTTATTAAGTGAGCCATAAATCATTCAAAGATGTGCTGTCCGATCTCCATCTATCTCCTTACGTAGTTTCTTTTCCTGTTGATTTCTAACTTGGTTTTATAATAATCTGATAAGATTCAAGGAATTCTCTCTCTCTCTCTCTCTCTCTCTCTCTCTCTCTCTCTCTCTCTCTCTCTCTTTGTATTTGTTAAACATTCTTTATGGCCTAAAATATGGTCAACTCTGGACAAAGTTCCCTGGGCTGCTAAGAAAAATGTATTCTATGGATATTGGATGAAATATTCTGTGATTGTCTGTTAAGTCCCTTTGGATTAGTTTAACTCTGAAGTTTTACTGAGTTATTTGGAGGGACAGGGATGATTTGTCTCTTTTGAGGGTAAGTACTGAAATAGCTGTTTATGGTTACACCAGCCTTGCATGCATACTTACAATAATTCTTCTTCTTGATAGATTGTTCTCTTTATTCATAGTTAATATTACTCTTGTTCCTTCCTACTAAATCTGGCTTGAAGTCTGCATCACTACTGTTTGTCTTCACATTCTGTCTTGGAATGTCATAGTCTGGCCTTTCCTTTTCAGTCCATGTTTCCTTGCCAGTGAGATACATTTCTTAGAGGCAACAAAAAAAATCAAATCATTTAAAACAAGCCATCTAGCCATTCTATGGTTTTTTGTTTTTTTTTTTGTTTTTGATTTTGTTTTTTCAAAGTTAAGACTTGTTTTAATTTGCGGTAATGACTCTTTTATTACTAGGGTATACTAATTGCTTTCTTTAGTTTAGAGGGTTACTGAGTTGATGGTTTTTAATTCTTTCCTAATTATCACTTTATTTATTTATTTATTTATTTATTTATTTATTTATTTATTTATTATATGTAAGTACACTGTAGCTGTCTTCAGATNCTCCAGAAGAGGGAGTCAGATCTTGTTATGGATGGTTATGAGCCACCATGTGGTTGCTGGGATTTGAACTCCAGACCTTCAGAAGAGCAGTCTGGTGCTCTTACCCACTGAGCCATCTCACCAGCCCCCTAATTGTCACTTTTTAAAATCAGTTCTTCCAATGAGATTTATTCTTTTCTGTTCTGAGTTCTCAGGATTGCATATATTCTTTCTCTTTATTTTTTAGTATCCCTTTAAGTATCTCTTGCAGTGGTGGCTTGGTGTCATAAGTTGCTTTGGTTTATGTTTATTATGAAAGTCTTTTATTCCTCTCTAAAATACTAATGGATAATTTTACTAAAGACAGTGTTGGATGGCAGTTATTTTGTCCCAGAACGTTATCTACTTCACTTCCTGGATTCTTAGTTTTAGGATTTCTGGTGGGAGGTTGGCTGTTAGTTTTAATAGGTCTGCTTTTATGTGTTACTTGGCAATTTTCTCTTTCAGCTTTTCTGGTGATCTTCCTTTGTTATAGAATCTTAGTATTTTAACTATGTGTTTCATATAACTGAATAGAAAGGTTCCTTTTGGTCATGTCTGTGAGATCATGGACCACACCTTTAAATATAGCCTTTAAGAGACAAGGTATGAGATGCAAGGCATGGAAAGATGTCTCCGTGGTTGAGATGATGGGCTGCCCTTGCAGAAGAACTGGGTTTGTTTCCCAGCTCCTACATGGTATTTTACAACTTGTATATAAATAACTCTAGTCCCTGGAGAACTGATGCTGTTTTCTGGCCTCTACCACACCAGGGATACACATGGTGCACATGTATCCATTTAGGTAAAACACTCTGGTGGAGGCCATTCCTTCATTGAGGTTCCCTCTTCATAGGTGACCCAAATTTGTGTCAAAGTGACAAAAATCAACCAGGATACCAATATATATTGTGTCAGGTGATATGTTTGCCAGGTGAATAGCTGTCTAAGATTTTCATTCATTTCGTGTGCTACCTGTTTTATGACTTTCACATTAAAATAATCTGTAAGATCTAAGATTTCTGTGTATAAAACTGAAAGTGGGTTTTCAAAATGACTCTTTAAGAACCCTTATTGTTTTTCCTTGCATAGGCCTGGCTAAAACAAGGATTTAAAAAATGTTTGTCTATTTTTTAAAAGGGCAGTTGTAATATATATATATATATATATATATATATATATATATACATATATATATCCTTTATATATATGTATATACATCCTTTATGTGTGTCTACATTTATACTATTTAAAAAAGATCATAGACATAAGTTATCTTCTTTATCTCAAGGGAGGGTAAATCTGTATCAGAAAAAAATTACATCCTGTAGTAAGAGTAATGACTTCACAGTTAATTTATACCCACAAGCAATACAAACCTTGTTATAGAACCAGAATTAGGATAAGGATCAATGAAATGACATTTTGACCAGAATTGTATGATTATGTATCTTTTGTCCCTAAAAGCAAATTTAATTTTTTTTAACTTAAAAATTTGCACACACCTTTATTCCCAGCACTTGGGAGGCAGAGGCAAGTGAACCTCTATAAGTTTGTGGCCTACTGGTCTACTGAGTGAGTTTCAGGACAGCCAAGTTTGCACAGGGAAACCCTGCCTCAAACAAACAAACAAGCAAACACCCAAACAAGAAAACAAAACAAGCATATTGAGACAAATGGAGATACAGAAACCTGACACAAGTTTATGAAATCAGGTACACCCAGTTTAGAAAGAAAAGTAGAAAGTTTATCTCTATTGTTTTTAAGATGTAAGAAGGCCTAGGAGCACAAAAGGTCAAAAAGTGAAGTTTGTCCTGTAGACTTAAGGTTTTCACACACATACACGCACACACACACTCATAATCACCACCCATGCACATTCCCATGCACACACACTCATACTCACCATAGGCACACACACACACACACACACACACACACACACACACACACACACACACCCGCAGGGGCTGAGGTGGAAGTGTTCATACTTCCCAAGAAGCTAATAAAAGAAACAAAGTAAAAGTAGAAAACAGAAGGAGGAGGTTTATTCAATGTGGCCACATTGGGAAGCTGGGGATAGAGACACAGCAAAGCCATCAAGTCGTCAGGGCCCTGAAGTGCGACCATAGCTTAAAGTGTATGCACACATGAGCACACGCGAGCAGACCTGGGTAAGGTGCCGTCACACCCAACATTGTCTTGTCACTTTCTGGGTTTTAGTCTCATCTTTAAATTGGAAATTCCCTCACCGAAGAAAGTTCGTCCTCTGGTTGGTGCCCTTTCCTTTCCCAGCACAAGATTTCCCCCCTTCCATTATCCTTAGGTCGTGTTGTTCCAGTATTCTGATAGTCACATTGAGAGATTTAGCTTGATTTGTTTAAAACCCTGCAGGAGTTCTCATAAACTGTGAGTATCTCAATGCAGACCAGGCTGAGATGTTTTTTTAAGGCTGTAAGGAATTTTAGGACTACTGTATATAATAAAGACACTTTACCTTGTGTACAGTAAAATGAAAAAAAGTTGCTCAAGGAAACTAATAAATCAAAGAAAAAGAATTACGGTCATAGGGAAAGAAGGGGTAACTTTAGACTTTACCTTTAGTTGATAAACCCTAAAATTAATGTTTTACTTAAGCATATAAGTACTTTTTTTTTTTTTTTGATTTTTCGAGACAGGGTTTCTCTGTATAGCCCTGGCTGTCTTGGAACTCGCTTTGTAGACCAGGCTGGCCTCGAACTCAGAAATCCGCCTGCCTCTGCCTCCCAAGTGCTGGGATTAAAGGTGTGTGCCACCACCGCCCAGCCATATTAGTACTTTTGAAGAGCTCTTTTTTGTTATGCATTGACAATTTTTTTAAATCAGTTTTTGTTTTTGTTTGGAACCAGGTCTCCCCAGCCTGCCTTTGGCGATGGAGCACCAGCAGCCATGTCATCACATCATCACCAGCCAGCAAATGTGACATGAGTCCCTATTAAAAAGTCCCCACCATCACAGCCCACTCTCTGTTGCTCTCTGTCTCTCTCATTTTGTCTCTTTGTTTCTGTCTCTCTCTGTCTCTTTGTCTCCTGTCTCTCTCTTAATTCCTGCTCAGAGACAGCCTTTCACCTCTGCAACCCCCCCTCCACGTAGCCCAATAAATCTCTTGCCTGAGATCTGTTGCAGTGTGCAATTTCTGCAGCAGTCCTTGATTCCTGGGCCCCTGCCTAATACACCAAGGTACTCTTTAACTGCTAATAACATTGGTGTCATAACTCGGATAGGATATCCTGGTGCTAGTGCTCCCCTTCAGGGATCTAAGTCATATGAGACCTATTCCACCTGCAACAGATCCAGCTTCTGGCCACTGATCAATGATTGGCTCTCCATGCATCACCGGAAGTTGGTGAATGATCCCTCTCAGTTGGTGTAAATGTTTCCCAGAGCCTCTGGTACTTGTAGAGGCGAATGTTAGGTAGACAGGCATTATCAGGCTTGGACACCATTGGGGATGAATCTCCTCTCTCAGTGTATATTAGTCAGGGTTCTCTAGAGTCACAGAACTTACGGATAGTCTCTATATAGTAAAGGAATTTATTGATGACTTACAGTCTGCAGTCCAATTCCTAACAATGGTTCAGTAGTAGCTGTGAATGGAAGTCCAAGAATCTAGCAGTTGCTTAGTCCCACACAGCAAGCAGGCAGAAGAGGAGAACCAGACTCTCTTCTTCCAATGTCCTTATATGGTCTCCAGCAGAAGGTGTAGCCCAGATGAAAGGTGTGTGCTACCACACCTTTAATCCCAGATGACCTTGAACTCAGAGAGCTCCCTGTCTTAATCTTCTGGAATCCATAGCCAGATGACCTTGAACTAGGAGATCTCCCTGTCTTAAATCTTCTAGAATCCATAGCCACTATGCCTCAAGATCTCCATACCAAGATCCAGATCAGAAACTTCTGTCTCCCAGCTTCCAGATTAGGGTCACTGGTGAGCCTTCCAATTCTGGATTGTAGTTCATTCCAGTTATAGTCAAGCTGACAACCAGGAATAGCCACTACACTCAGGGTCAGTTTTGGTCCCTAAGTTCTGGTACCTTAGTAACCAAGTGTAGAAAGGAAACTATTACTATTGGCTCCTAAGACTTAAATTACCATATGAAAAGGTGTAGGGCGTGATTGAGACCTGTTCAAGAGAGCTACTTTCCCAGTCAATCTATCAATCACCTAGCCAGGAGTGCCCCTCCATAGGCCCTGCCTCCAAATCTACTCTACCCAAAGACTTGTTAAGATGCTTAGCTCAGCCAGGGTCGCTCTTTTGTAGCTGTGCAGTACCCGCCAGAGTTTGCTTTCTTTTCATCTTTTCCTTTAGTTGATCACGGGTCCCCACCTCCCCCACCCCCCACCCCCCGCCCTGGGCGTTCCCCTCATTCTCTGAAGCTCCCTTCTCTTTCTACTCTGTGGCAACTCGCCAACCTCCACAGCTGAACCTGTCTGGTTTCTTTGGACCCTAACTCAAAAAGCATGTCTTCGTCTCTTCTCTAACTCCCTCCTGCATCTGCCAAGGATGTAGCTCTCTCGCCATGTTGTCTCAAAGTCTCATAAGATTATTCACAAGCTTTCTTCTGAATGAAACGTTTTTAAAAATTCTTTTTTATTATTATTATTTTCTTTATTTACATTTCAAATGCTATCCCGAAAGTTCCCAGCTCCTTGGGGACTTTCTCTAGCTCCTCCATTGGGGACCCTGTGTTCCATCCAATAGCTGACTGTGAGCATCCACTTATGTGTTTGCCAGGCACTGGCAGAGCCTCACAAGAGGCCGCTATATCATGGTCCCTTCAGCAGAATCTTGCTGGCATGTGCACTAGTATCTAGGTTTGGTGGCTGATGATGGGATGGATTCCTGGATGGGGTAGTCTCTGGATAGTCCATCCTTTCATCTTAGCTCTAAATTTTGTCTCTGTACCTATATCCTTTCATGAGTATTTTGTTCCTTATTCTAAGGAGGAATGAAGTATCCACACAATGGTCATCCTTCTTGGTTTTCTTGTGTTTTGCATAATGTATCTTGGGTATTCTAAGTTTCTGGGCTAATATCCGCTAATCAGTGAGTGCATATCTAGTGACTTCTTTTGTGATTGGGTTACCTCACTAAGGATGATATCCTCCAGATACATCCATTTGCCTAAGAATTTCATAAATTCATTGTTTTTAATAGCTGAGTAGTAAAAAATTCTTATATTAATAATGTGACTAAGAGCCCGGAAAGGAAGCCTGAGTTTCCCTGTAGCAAAGCTGTGCACTATGGCTCACTTTCCTAAGGAAGCTCTTCTTCAACCTGAAGGCTCGGTATCGTTCTTCAGGGTCCTGTCACTGATGTCTGTGGCAATGGCGCCGTCTGTAACACTTCTAGTGAAGCTTCTCTGAAGGACAGATATTCTCAGCTTCCTTCCTGCCAAACCAATGCATGTGAATGTTTACTTTCCCCCAAGGCTGTGGAACCTGCCTTCTACAATTTCGATTACTAAGTTTCCTATACCTTCAGCCTGTACCTCAGATCCTTCTTTTACACCGTCCTGAATGACTTTCTATTGCTCTGAGAAAAATACCGTGACCAAAAGCAACTTGGGAAGGACAGGGTTTATTTGCCTTTTAGGTTAAAGTCCATCACTGAGAGAAGCTAGGCAAGAACTGAAGCCTGGAAGCTTAATCTGAAGCAGAGGTCATGGAGGTGCTTATCGCCTTGCTGAACTACCTTCATTATACAACCTGGACTACCTGCCGGAGAGCACCTCAGCTCTCACAGTGCGTTGGGCCCTTCCACATTAACCATTAATCATGAAAATGACCCACAGATAGGTCCACGGGCCCTTTCTGTGCTCTGGACTCCTTCTTCCAAGGTGCCACACAGCACACGCTACAGATGCATCTATTTGGTCTCCTAGTCATGTCCCCGGGAACCTGGATGTGGTGGTCGTGGTTGGTCTCTTAGTTTGCTTTGTTGTTGAACCTCAGAATTCTTCAACCTTATCTTTAATCTCTTTCCACCATCTAACCTGTTCTATTGTTACATTAGTTGGGTTTATGTTTGTTTTTTGAAACAGAGTTTCTCTGTGTAGCCCAGGCTGTCCCAGAACTTGATCTGTAGACCAGGCTGGTCTCTAATTTAGAGATCCATCTGTCTCTGCCTCCTGAGTGATGGGACTAAAGGTGTGCACTACCATGGCCTGGCTTAGTTGAACTTTTAAATTTCTATATATATATATATATTTCTCCTAAGTCTGTCTCTGCTGAATTTCTCATTCAAGTTTGGATTGATTTTTTTTAACTTATGAGTTGATTTGAATCTTGAGTTTTAAAAATAAAAACAAAAAAAAAACCAAACAACTTTTGGCCAGCTATGGTGGCACACACCTTTAATCACAGCACTCGGGAGGCAGAGGGCAGAGGGCAGAGGGCAGAGGGCAGAGGGCAGAGGGCAGAGGGCAGAGGGCAGAGGGCAGAGGGCAGAGGGCAGAGGGCAGAGGGCAGAGGCAGAGGCAGGCCAGCCTGGTCTACCTATCAAGTCCAGGCCAGCCAGGGCTACACAGTGAAACTCTGTCTCAACAAAACAAGACAAAACTCCCTCAACTTTTAAAATGGCTTCTGTTTTGTTTTTTGTTTTTTGTTTTTTTTCCTCTTATTTATTTTTCCTTTGGAATTCAATATGGACTTTTGGTAACATTTTGCTTTATGTCTTTATGTTTCTTGTGTTTCTATTTTGGTTGTTTATCTGTTGAGATGGACAGCCATCCAGTTTCATATGGGGACTTCTTCGTGACCAGTCTTCCTTGAAAGTGATGGAGTGCTTGCCTGGCACACAGGAGACCCTGGGGTCAGCCTCAGCACCAAAAATTAAAAACAAAACAAAACAAAACAAAACAAAAAACTGGAAGAAAAAACAAATTAGAAAAGAGAGGCCTGGGGGCTGGAGAAATTGCTTAGCAGGTATGATCACTGACTGTTCTTCCAAAGGTTCTGAGTTCAAATCCCAGCAACCACATGGTGGCTCACAACCATCCGTAATGAGATCTGATGCCCTCTTCTGGTGTGTCTGATGACAGCTACAGTGTACTTACATATAATAAATAAATACATCTTTAAAAAAAAGAAAAGAAAGAAAAGAAAAGAAAAGAAAAGAAAAGCAAGGCCTGGAGAGAGGCTTACTTAGTAAGGTGCTTTCGGCACAATCATGAAGACCTAAGTGTGAGACCTAGTAACTGCTTACAAGTCCCCAGAGCAGGTTATGTGGTCTGTGCTTACTATCCTGGGGAGTGGTGGGGTGAGGCAGAAATTAGAGGATCTCTGGAGGTTGGTAACTGAGTCAGCCTAGCCTATTTGGCAAGTTCTAGGCCAGTGAAAGAACTTGTTTCAAAAACCACCTGAGGATGACCTCTGACCTTCATGTGCATGAGCATGTTTGCACGTGGCGCTCAAATTCACACAAATGGATTGTGCACCCATGCACACACATGTGTACACAGACAGAGAACAGGCTGCCAATGTTTGAGAAATGTAAAGACTAAAAGTGCTTCTAAGGTAAAAGGGGAACACTACCTAACAACTTACCTAAAAGTATAAAGGTGACAGAATTGTAAGAACATGTGACATCGTAAAAGATGTAGCTTTTTCTTTTTCTTTTCCTTTTCCTTTTTTCTTTCCTTTTTCTTTTTCCTGAGACAAGGCTTTAGTGTGTAGCAGCAGTCAGCCTTGAACTTGCAACGTCAACCATGTTAGTCTCGAATCTCAGAGGTACTGAGGTTCTGAGGTTGAAGGCGTGTACCACACACACCCAACTTCAGAGCTGTATTCTCAGTAAGCAGTAGAAGATAAAAATGACTTTGGCACTCTTCTGAGGTAGTAAGAGATTTATAAAGATTGCTTAGCTGCTGTTTCAAGAGAGATCTCAACACATTTTTTCTTTTAAGATCTAGTATTTCAGCTCAAACAAGATTTTACTAATCATACTGAAACTAGGAAGACATTTTAAATACCACACATGGATTATAAACTTTAGAAATAATCTCTTGGGGCTGGGGATACAGCTGAGGTGGTGGAACAAGCCAGGCATGGCGGCACATGCCTGTAATCCCAGCATGTAGAAGGTAGAGGCAAGAGGATTAAACAGTTAGTCTCAAAACAGACAGACAGACAGACAGACAGACAGACAGACAGACAGACAGACAGACAGACAAATGTATTTCTTGGAAACCTAGATTTAAGAGGAACTCATTAAGAATCATATAGTATTGAGAACTTTTAAACGAGCATAAGAATAGCATACATAAACTTAATTTCTCAAAAACCAGTATATGTTGTTGTTTGTATTTTTTGTTTGTTAGCTTGTTTTTGTTTCTGTTTTGTTTTTATTGAAACAGAGTGTTACTATGTAGACCAGGCTGGTCTTGAACTCACAGACTATCTATTGAGCACTGGGATTACAGGCATGTGTCACATGCTTGGTTATATTGTTGTTTGAGATAGGAAAAAAATAACCTTTATCTGTTTTCCCTCTCCAGATAACAGCACAGACTTCTTTATCTTTAGTCTTCCTGCTCAAGGTCCTTCAGGGCTTTGTCCTTCTAGACAGCCACCAGTTAGATGTCATCAAGAATTAAAGAAACTGTGCTCTGACCAACTAGTGGGGTGAAGCCCTGTTCATGACCCCTCCGAGGGCTTAGAGAAGCACATGACTTACTTTTACTCACTCACTGAGAAGCCGAAGACTAAAGATGGACAGGTCGGCTGAAGATTTGCGTGAGGCGAAGTATGTAGAGAGGTGAGGAGCAGCCCTGCAGGGACTTCTACTCATGCATGGATTCTTCTGTTGTCTTCAGGATGCTTGCACAATTGCAAGTCAGCTCTGTCCTCCATCTTCCCTTTCTCCTAGAGGATGAAGAATAGGGCTGAGGGGTCCAAGGTCCTTCTCACACTTTCCGGTGAGCAGCCTGTATCTGGGAGCTTACCCGAGACCCACTTTATTAGAACAGAAGATGCTCTTGTCCCCCCGAATATCACCAGCAGATTAAGAGCTCATTGCTAGGAGATGGAGCATCATTTCATCTCAACAGTAAAATTCATTATTCCTCTTGAAACCAAACCAAGTTACAAACAAATGAGCTGTGTTTAGAATCTACAAAGCCAGGGAAGGAGCAAGTAAACAAATGATGTGAAATAAGAAAGAAAATATATTTTTGACTGCTCTGTTTATTTTTTATCTTATACATATTGATTGGTATTTTGCCTGCATGCATGTCTGTGTGAGGGTGTCTAATCCCCTAGAACTGGAGTTAGAAACAGTTGCAAGCTGCCACGTGAGTGGTGAGAACTGAACCTGAAATCTTTAGAAGAGCGGCCAGTGCTCCTAAGTGCTGAGCCATCATCTCTCCAGCCCCAGAAAATACTTTTGTTTAAAAAAAACAAAAACAAAAACAAAAACCAAAGATCAACAAGGAATAATAACAAAGAGTAGTATATTTTTTTAAAAAAAGATAAAATTCATGACTGATTGAGAAAAAAAATAGACCCCCCCGAAATATGAAATGTTAGGACTAAAGCGGTAAAATATTATTTACACAATTGGGAATTGAACCAACACCTTACATGCACAAGGCAAGCTTTACCACTGCAGTCTCAGTGCTGCAGCTGAGGTTTAACAGTAAGGGAATCTGGGTTTGCAGAGAGGATTCAGCAGTAAAGAGTATACATTGCTCTTTCAGAGGACCCGGATTCCATCGTAGCTCCAGTTCTAGGAGATCCAACACCCTCTCTGGCCTCTGTGGGCATCACACATGTGCCATGCATTCATACACTTAAATAATAAAATAAATCTTTTTAAAGCATAAAAGGGAATCCCGACACTAGCTTCACACCAATAAATCTGACAACTGATGTGGTCAAGACTGCCATTTCCCCCAAAATCATTCTTTTTATTTTTCTCAGTGGTGAGATCTCTAATTTGTCATTGGCAGTGGCTGCTTGAATAAAGAGGGGGGTTTTTCTAGCACTATTGGGCGCTAGAAAGGTGGCTCAGTGGTTAAGAGCATTTGCTGCTCTTTGAGAAGACCTGGGTTTGATTCTTAGCACCCACATGGCAATCTATATAACAACAGTCTATTATTCCAGTCCTGGAGTATCTGATGCCCTCTTCTGTTTTCTTCAGAAGGACACACACACACACACACACACACACACACACACACACACACTGCATAGGCATGATGCAGGCAAAACACCCATACTGATGTTTCTTGCACATGGCAATGCCTACATGACTATGCTGTAAACAGTTGGTATCTACTCTTTGCTTCTGCCTCCATCCTTTCTTCAATCAGATAGATGGGCTATGGCGATGATGTCTGCATCTGAAGCAGCTGTATACATTAGATCGTGAGGTGGGTGGCACATACAGAGGGTAATAGGGCAACAAGAGAAAAGAAACTGCATCCCTGACAGTGTTTGAAGCTGTCTAGCAATGCCATACGGGCTGCCTCCAGATGGGTTTTTACATGTCAGCGAGACACACTGGGAGCTTTTCAGGACAATGCTATTTTGGGTTCTCTCAGAGGAGTACTTGATGATTGCTTACATGTAGTTTAGTCATGCTTCTGACATTCACTGTGAGAAATTTCTTGGCATATGATGGGCAATTCTTTTGCATGCATCTAATTACAATGTAGGGGCACTTAATCCTTTCTTGTACAGTTCTACAAGGAAGTTTGTATATAAATAAAGCTAATTTTTTTCTAACAGCTAAAACTTGTTTTACTAACATTAATTTTCTATTTTTGTTTTGTTTTGTTTTGTTTTTCGAGACAGGGTTTCTCTGTGTAGCCCTGGCTGTCCTGGAACTCACTTTGTAGACCAGGCTGGCCTTGAACTCAGAAATCCGCCTGCCTCTGCCTCCCAAGTGCTGGGATTAAAGGCGTGTGCCACTACGCCCGGCTATTAATTTTCTATTTAAACAATGTTTTTAGCACCTTTTGAGATATCCCAAAATTATTTTCCATGGCTAAGTATGAAATAATCTTTTTGAGGATCACTTAACACACGATTCAACCAAAATAGTAAGATGAACATACATGGCCAGGTTCAGTTGAAGGCAGCAATAGCTATTTCACGACCACCACTGAAGATCAAAGTGCACAGTTTTATAGACTGTTAGACACAGACTAACTTCACAGGTAATAAAATGCTAAGAATGAATGACAGATAGTACTTCAAGCTACTATATTTTGGAGATGATTTGTGATATGAATAGGGACAAGTGATGAAGTTGTGAAAAAAAATCACTGAGAAATGCCTCTGTCACTAAAATTCTACCAGTTTCTTATTAAGCAGCTGTTGGACCCTGTACAAGATCACCGCATGACAGCACCCTCTCTGTAGTTACCACAGAAGGAGAAGCAGTGTCTAAGCCACTGCCTTCATATCACGTCGGCCTGTCCCTTCTGTAAATAGCCACCTAGGCTGGGAAAGCTCAACGTCACCCAGACTGTGGCCAGACAGGGAAGACAAGGGAGCTCAGAAAAACCACAGTCGCATTTGTGCCTGGAGTTTCAGGCCGGGAATTAAGGGCGTTTACAGCAAGAATCCTACCATCCTAACAACAACAACAGCAAAAAAATGTGCCTTCAGTAATGGGCCAGAGCCTTTCCAGAAACGACAGACTTTCCCATGTCCCACCCCTCTTTCTGTCTTCTTTAGCACACTGGGAATATCTGAATGTCGCTGGGGTCATCTGCTGTCTACGGTTTTTTTGTTTTTTGTATTTTGTTTTTTTGTTTGTTTGTTTGTTTTTTTTTAGTTTGTGTGTGTGTGTGTGTGTGTGTGTGTGTGTGTGTGTGTGTGTGTAGGAGATAACCTTGGGTGACTTTCTCAATTGCTTTCCACTGTAGTTTTTGAGACAAGACTTCTCAATGAGTCTGGAGTCACCAATTTGTGGGGGCCAGTAAGCCCCAGGGGGCCTCCTGTCTTGGCCTCCCTAGTGCTGGGATTACAGGTGTGTGTCACCTTGCTAGGCTTTTTATATTGGACCTGGGGGTCAAGTCCAGGCCTTGATGCTTGTATAGCAAGCACTTCACTAACTGAGCCATCTTCCCTACTTTCACCACCACATATTTAATGTAGGCACCATTTGGGTTACTCACAGTGAGGTTAGATGTGGGCACACCATGATTCTTTGCTTTATTTTTCTCTAGTCTGTAGTGTGCTTCAATTTTATTTTTATTTTTGTAATGTAGCATGCCTTTTGAAAGGCTGCCACATTACCTATTTGTTATTCAGCGGATAAATAACCCACACTAGTATTTGCATTCACCGTGTACGTTACTCCCTAAGAACAGTCATTTCTGTTGTAGACTCTGAGACACACAGACATGAGGAGATGCAGACTGTGGTCATCTTAAAAGTACTCCAGTGTATGCAGGCAACGAGCTTGTTGGGGTCAGGGCTATGCAGGTGTAGTTCCGTATGTAACTATTTTCTCTGCCTTTGTGGATGTAAATACATCCTCTCTTTTTTGGTGCATTGTATGGTTTTTGAGACAGAATTTTCCTTATGAAAAATAATTTCAAAGATTTCATTACAGTTTTTGAGTATTTTTCATGTGTACATGAGTGTTTTTGCCTGCTTGTCTGCACAGCATGTGCATGAGTGCCTATGGAAGCCAGAAGGGGGTGCTGGATCCCCTGGAACTGTAGTTATATAGAATTGTAAGCCTCCAATGTCGTTGCTGGGAACCAAACCTGGGTCCTTTGCAAGAACTATTTCTGCAGCCTCAGAATAAAATATCTATCAAAACCTCAGAAAAGTGGTTTTGATATATATATATATTTTAAAAGTTTGTCTAAGGGAGCTGGGTTTGGTAGCAGTACTAGGGAGCAGAGACAGCTGTGAGTTTGAGGCCATCCTCTACATAGTGAGTTCCAGGACAGTATGGCTACATACTAAGACCTTGTCAAAGGTCTAGAAAGAATGCTTTTTGATATATGTCTCTGAAACTGAAACCATACCTTCAGATAGCAATACAGTTTAACGTTCTTAAAAAGATTCATTTATTCATTTATTTGTATATGAATGTTTTCCTGCCTGTATGTATATGTACCCGTGTGTGCCTGGTGCCTGCAAAGGTTAGAACGCAGTGCTGGATCCCCTGAAACTGGACAGAACTGAGCCCTGGCTTTTTGTTAAGAGTAGCAAGTGCTTTGAACCAATGAGCCATCTTGCCAGACCCTGTACTTTATTCTTAAATCCAGGATTCACAATACCTTAAAGACCCAAATAACCCAAATGTTCACCAACATATCAAAGGCATGAACTTTATGACATTATTAGTTTACTACCACAAAAACGTTTTCTAGATCTTAAAGAAGACAACACAGGGGGAGAAACTGAGCATGTGCATAAAACCACATCTACATGTGGTCATGAAAAACCACAGTCTACACAGAGGTCTTCACACGTGACTGTCATGTCCCTAAACTGGGTCTCTAGTTCACTCTCCTGCCCACTTTACTTACCCAAAGCCCAGGGGTTTTACGACAGTAGCTGAGGCCACCCACCCAGCCTTGTAGTCAGAACCAAGAAACAGGGCATGTAAGTCAGCTTTCTGTCTCTGAGACAAACGCCTGAGAGGAAGAATTTAAAAAGAGGAAACCACGTGGCTTCTGGTTTCATAAGTTTTAGCCCATGGTCCAGTGGCGGCATGTGGACCTGGTAAAGCAGAGTATCTTAGTGGTCAGTGTGAGGGAGAAGAACAGAGCTGCTCAAGGCAGCCAGGAAGCCTAGAGTCGGGAAATCTATATGTGAATCATTTTATTTATTTAGTCCTTGTTAGTTTTATTGTCACAGTTTGACACAAACTAGAGTCACTCAGTTGAGAAATTGCCCATATCAGATTGGCCTGTGGGGATGTCTGTGGGACGTTTTCTTGATTGCTAATTGATACAGGAGGGACCAGCCCACTGTGGGCAGCACCATTCCTAGGCAGAAGGGTCTGGGATATATAAGAAACATAGCTTAAAATGAGCCTGGTAGCAAGCCAGAAAGCAGAATTCCTCTGTGGTTTCTGCTTGAATTCTTGCTCTCAGGTTCCTGCTGAGCTCCTGCCTTGGTTTCTCTCAGTGAGTCTGTAACCTGAACGCTGAAACAAACCCTTTCCTCCCCAAGATGCTTTTGGTCATGTTTTTCACAGCAACAGAAAGCAAACTTGGACAGAGGGTGACACTTCATATTCAAACCATAACACAGACTGGTTCTTCCTTTGTAGTGGTCCTGGGGCAGCTCAGAGACTTAACTCAGGCTTCCAGCCTTCCTCCACCCATACTGTTCTCACACAATCCTTTTGTTTCTCTGAGGAGAAACCTGAGGTCCCAAAGTGGCCCATTCCATATGACCAAGTGAAAAAGAAAGGAAGAAGGGACTGATGACTCTTCACACACTGCCTTCAGACCTCTGACATCTTCTACTGGGTCATTAGACCTTCACGGATGCACAGTTTTCCCAGAGCCCCCAGAACCACCCAGAAGTCTGTTTCCCCCTGGGAAACTCTCTGAGCATGCTCTCACAGTGCTCAGGAGAAGCTCTTTATGACACATCATTTGGAAGAAGTCCACGAGTGGGAATAAATCCATCAGAGGTTAAAAATATCACTGGTCATTTAGAAACACATTCTTCACTCAACAGAGCAGATGTTAGTTTGTAAACACAGCCATTTAAAGGCAGCGGAAGGCCAGAGTAGAGACAAAAAGTGGGATAAGAGTGTGCGAAAACAAGCTGTTTGTGCCATTTCTCCATTGAGCTGTTTTGTCAAGTCTTTTAGCCTTTGAATATATTCAAAGGGGCAGATGGAGGAGAATTAAAAAAATATGATACTGTCAGAGTAAAGGAAGTCTGATGTAGGAGAAGGTGAAGTAATCATGTGTGTGTGTGTGTGTGTGTGTGTCTGTGTGTGTGTGTGTGAGAGAGAGAGAGAGAGAGAGAGAGAGAGAGAGAGAGAGAGAGAGAGAGCTGGGAGCTCCCTGTGTTCTTTGCTGGCGTTTGCTGTGTTCAGTCCGAGCTTCCAGGCAGTCAAGGTGGACGACAGCACGGAGAGCAACCATTAAGGTCAAAATAAATCCCAGGGATGCAGAGTTTCTGGATTTTCCTGTTACTCTCAGGAGGCCTCGGTGGGTAATAAGGAACTAAGTCCTCATCAGCACCCCTTCAATAAAACAGTGGGCAGTTTCCAGGCTCCGCCTACTTGCAGCACTTGCCTGTGGGCAAGGAGTGACCCAGAGGCAAAGGTTACCTGGGGCTCTCTGGAAGCCGCTGGAAGAAAGCAGCAGTCCAGATACGACACCGCGATAGGAGGACCAGCCCCGAATCCAAGACGGCGTTTTAGGCCACCCAGAGTGCTGCAAGGAGTGGTTTTCTCCTTCCTTTCGTTGGAAATAGATTTATTTTTCTCAAATAATATATACTGATTACAGTTCCCCCCCTCCTGTACCCCTCCAAGTTCCTCCCCACCTCCCCTCCCATCCGGATCCACTCCCTTTCTGTTTCTCATTAGAAAACGAACAGGCTTTTAAGGGATGACGGTAACATATAATAAGATACAATAAAAACTAACACATAGGAGGTGGACAGGACAAACAGAAGGAAAAGAGCCAAGAGAAGACAAGAATCAGGGACCCATTTGTTTGCACACTCGGGAATCCCATAAAAACACTGCTCTGAAAGCCTTAGAATATGTGCGGAGGACCTGGGCAGGCTCTGTGCATGCTGCCCCAGGCCCGGTGAGTTCCTATGTGTGGGGATCATGTTGATTTAGAGGGCCTTGTTTTCTTGGTGCCCTCTGTCCCCTCCAGCTCTTAAACTCCTCTGACCTCCACTTTCGCGGGATTCCCTGAGCTCTGAGGGACGGGATTTGACAGAGGCCTCCTATAAGGTCTCTGTGTCTCTCTGTCTCTGTCTCTGTGTCTCTGTCTCTCTCTGCATAATGTCTGGCTGTGGGTCTCTGTATGCGTTCAAGTGGTTGCAGGATGACAACTTCTCTGATGATGGCTGAGCAAGGCACTGCTGTTTCCTCGGTCAAAGAGCAGGAGTGTGGTCTCATCTGTTGTTTGAAAGTGACACACAGACAATGATCAGACACCAGGGATCCACCTTGAGTTTATCTCCCAGGCTCTGTGAAGCTGTGCCTTGCTTTTGTTTACCCCCTTTCTCTGCTTCAACTGACGGTGAGTGCCCCAGTTCACTTTCCTGGAGCCTTGGGGACAAGTTCTCTTGAATCTCTGTTTTCAAGCCAGTGACCATCTTAGAGCTGGTCCTACAGGGCTGCCACCATACTGTGGGTGAGGTAGATGTCCAAAGGCAGCACCCAGAGGATGCTCCAGTTCCTTAGTTCTTGGCAAAAAGATCCATGCCAGGCTCAAGTCGACTTCCTCCACTAAGCTTCAGATTCCCTTGTGGTCTTCCCTGCAGTGCACATGGTAAAGAGAAACGCTCTGATCAGGAGCTGGGCAGATAGGGTTAGGTTTACAGTAGTGAGCCACCAGGGCTGTTCCTCCTGATGCCTTCAGTGGTTTAAAAAAATGTGTCTGTGGCAAATTCAAATCCTGTGTGTGTGTGTGTGTGTGTGTGTGTGTGTGTGTGTATGCGTACATGCACGCACCCCTGTCTGTTGATTTGTCTTAATTAATGTTAGGTCAGTAATTGTTCATAAAAGCCCAGTGGAGGCTATTATGTGTTACCCTGCACATTTTTTTTTTGTGTGTGTGACAATGGGCTAGATCCTGTGTCCCCATGTGGGCTCTGGGTGGAGGGGTATGATGACTGTTTTCTGGAGCAATCCTGAAGCAAAAGAATCTTTGGGTGCCAAGTAGACCCATGGTGGGACAGCCTGAAAGATCCTGGTATTACATCCCAGCCCAGAGGAGCCATAACTTGTACCGAGTTGCATGTGGAACAAAGCTGCCTGTAGTTTTTCTGCGCTACTGGAGTGTAAACTACCCTGATGTATAGCAGACTGTACAACACAGTGTCTTAGTTACAGTTTCATTGCTGTGAACAGACACCATGACCAAGGCAACTCTTATAAAGGATAACATTTCATTGGGGCTGACTTACTGGTTCAGAGGTTCAGTGTATTATCATCATGGCAGGAAGCATGGCAGTGTCCAGGCAGGGATGGTGTCAGAGGAGCTGAGAGTTCTCCAGGAGATGACTACTGTCTTCCAGGCAGCTAGGAGAAGGGTCTCAAAGCCCACCTCCACAGTGATAACACTTCCTCCAACAAGAACATACCTACTGCAAAAGATCACACCTCCTAATGTTGACTCTCCCTGGGCCACCACACACATCTTCCCTTATGTAGTTCTGGCTGTCCTGGAACTCACAGAGATATGCCTGCTTCTACCTTCCTTGCTGAGATAAAAGGCATGTGCCACCATACCCAGCCTGTAACATACTCTTAATAACCTGTAAATAATCCATAGTTTTCAAAGAGGTGTTAGATGTCCTTGAAGTGGAGCTACTTGTTAGTTGTCATGTGAGTTCTGGGACTCGAACTTGGATCCTCTGGAGCATCATGTGCTCCTACCAGCTAAACTATCTGTCCATGTTCTCTTCCTTCTGTTTTGATGGAATCTTGCTGTCTAGCCTTCTCTTGTCTGGGACTCAGATCCTCCTGACTCAGACTCCTGAGTGCTAAGATTACAGGTGTGCAGCACCATCCTTGGCTACAAGTCTCTCTCTCTCTCTCTCTCTCTCTCTCTCTCTCTCTCTCTCTCTCTCTCTCTCCAACTTGAAAGGGAGGTTTTGCCCCTCCTGCAGTAGATACTGGGCTCCCAGCCAGCCCCTTACAGGACAGTGGCAACCCATTTGTCTCCTCTTGATGTGTCTGGCTATACTTGCATATGGGAATCCACCAGTCAGAAGAGTTTTGTGCAAATAAATCTATGGGCAATTTTATTCAACTTTACCCATGGACTCATTATATAGACATTTTATTGTGGTGACTTCTCTCATAAATCACTGATTAAAAACAAACAAACAAACAAATATTTGCTTAAGTAATGAAAAGTTTAGGACATTAAAAAAAGCTATTCATAGTCATAATCTTCAACATATTTAAACTTTTACAAAGCTAATCAACTTGCTTGGCTAAAAAATTGACTTTTTCCAGGTATGGTGGTGTATGCCTTTAATTCCATGCTCAAGAGGAAGAGGCAGGCAGAGCTCTAGTAAATTGAGGTTACTCTTGTCTACAAAGTAAATTCAGGCTAGCCACAACTACATAGCAATACCCTGTCTCAAAAAAATGATATTTGACTTCAGCTTCTTCAAGCATCTTGGTATTTGCTGTCTAATTAATACTCCGTAGCTATAATATTCCCTAACATCCTGGAGGGGTGTTTCTGTTTTGTAATTCATACTGTAGTTATTTTCCCACATTCTCTGCCCCACACTCCCTCCCCCTTCTCTTCTTTCTTTCTGTTTTTGGTTTGATTGATTGGTTGATTGATTGATTGTTAAGACAGTATCTTACAGTATAGGTCTCACTGGCTGGAACTCTCTATGTAGAGCACGTTGGTCTCAAACTCATATAGAGCTGTTTGCCTGCCTGCCCTTGGTTCCTGAGTGCTAGGGTTAAATATGTGGGCTACCATGAATGGCTCCCTCACCCTTCTTGAGCTTGGTACCACTCAAGGATGAAATAGAGAGAGGGAGAGGGGAGAAAGAGGGAGAGAGAGAGAGAGAGAGAGAGAGAGAGAGAGAGAGAG
>NC_034590.1:135756808-135763667 GCF_900095145.1 Mus pahari | reverse complement strand
GGAAGGGAGATGAAGAGGGAGAAAGAGAAGGAGAGGGAGAGGGAGATTGATTCATGCATTATCAATTTTCAATGGGGAGAAAGCCTACAGTGGGAAAGAGAATGCATGATAAACATCCACATACTGTCTACTGGGTGAAGTAGCAATCCTAAGCTGCACTTTACCTTACTGGCTGTGGAGGGCTAGAAGCAAAACAAGATGCTGCCCAAGGGGCTATACTTAGCTGACAATTAGAACTTGGAGCGAGCTCAGAGTTCCCCTAGACTTCAGAGGTGCCACCCCTCCTGCAGGGCACACTAACTTTCTAGGGTCTGAGGGTCTTAGATTGCCTGTCACTCTCCTCATTTGACTAGCTTGTACCTCTTCATCTCTGCAGGGCATTGGAATGTAACTACTTAGGTGCTCAAGAGCCTTCCACAAGAAACACAAGGGCTTTGTGTTCCACCTTCTGGTTCTTTACCCTACAACTGTCTCCCAAAACCACTGTGGTATTTTTGGAATGGAAAAAAAAACAAACACAATGGCTTCTTGAAAAGACAAGGAGATTGCTCTCCGGTTTGCTTTCAGAAAATGGGCACTTGAATGCTTCCCTTTGATAGATGTTCCACATTCGAGAAGAGCCGGGCCACAGGAAAGAGGCTATATTCACATCTTGTCACCAGGACAGCAGAAGTGGGAGCAAAATATAACCAAGCACATTAGCACATATACCCAAGGAGCCATCAGTGGGAAGAACTGTGTGGCTCACTTTCAGGCCTGTTGTTTAAAAACAGAAGAGTCCCTGCTTAACTCCTTAGCTCTGGGATTCTTTCCAGGTGATTGATTAACATAATGGATGGTAGAGATTTACTTTCTCTCTTCCTTATGTACCATATCAGTGGCATATAGAAGATATACCCAAACTATGTGCTGTTTTTTCCTGGTTTTCTTAATAATTCTTATACATACTATATAGTGTGTTGAATGATAGTCTCCCAAGTATGTACCATGATACCCAGAACTGGGAATGTGACCTTATTGGGGAAGGGTCTTTACAGATTTAATTAGTTGAAGATGGGATGGATCAACCTAGGATTCTGGCTAGACCAGAAGTCTAACTATGGGTTTCCTTTGAAGAGCTGGAAGGGGAAACATTACAGGCACATGGAGAAACCATGGGGACACAGAGGTAGAGACCCGAGTGATACAACCACAGCACAAGAACACCTAGAGCTATCAGGAGCTGGGGAGGCAGGAGAGGTTTCTCCCCTAGAGCCCTGGAAGGAGCAAGGCCCGGATGATGCCTTCCTTAAGACACCTAGACCACAGAGTGACGAGTGAATAGACTTCTGTTATTTAAGGGCATCTAGTTAGTAGTAAAATGTTATAGAAACAAATGAGATGAATATAGCTGTTGACAGACTTTGGGATCAGGAGAACAGTGTTTACAGTGAAGTCAGCATCAGACACAGTCCCCCTGCGACTTCCAGAGAAGAAATATTTGTGTTGGGACTGAGTAGCACAGACAGCCTCAGCTTTTCATAGTTGGCAGGAGCCTGTGAGACTGACCTAGGCACTTCATTTTGCTCCTGAGGAATTTGAAACATTGCTGTACTTAAGGTCACACGGGCAGTTAGCGGCAGGGACAGTGGGCTCTTCAGATTCCGACTCCACCAGACTCCTTCTCCATGGGGTGGGCCACTCAACAGAAGCTTGTTCAGTAGCTGGTGTGCGTCATTCTGGCAGGAGTGTGGCACCTGCATTCTTTCAGTCTTAAGTGACAGAAGGCCATCTAGAAGTCAGATGTAAAGCTGATGATGGCTTGCCTGCCTGGAATGGAAGGGGTGGGTTTGGTACAGGGCACTGAGGGTGGATCTTCCCAGACTGTGTGCTATGTGCTTGCTCAGTCCTCTCTCACTTTCAGCCATGAATACCATGTTCATCCTCACCCCCTCTCATGGTGGATATACTTTTATCAAGTTTCAAAGCTGAAGGCTGAAGAAGACTGGATCCGTCTTCAAAGCTGAGAAATACCACCTTGGGGGCTGAAGTGCCCAGAGGTAGATGGTAGAGGTTGTCCCTTGCTCCTCCTCTTCTTGGTTGCTCAGGAGGAGAACCTCCCCAACTTCCCTTACAGAGATGCATGGTCAAGTGACAATACTCCAGCCAATGTCTGGGTGCTATGGATGATGGATGTGCAGTTGCCTGGAAGAGAGACCATTGGCATCCAACACATTAATGACTTGATGGATAAAGCCCAGCTACTGGCCTGGTCATCAGCACACCACTTTGTGAAACAAGAGATGAACCTTATAAAGTTTGTGTGAATTTGTGGAGGGTATGCTTCCAAAAAGAGTCTACCTTCACTAATACAATACATCACTAAAAGAAGGCCTGAGCCAAAGTATCGGGGCATCAAGAAAACTTGCAGCTGCACTAAAGCGGGCACCAGGTAGGCATGGTTAAGCTACAGTCACGATAGCTTAGTCTTTGCAGCAAAGGTCTGTCACTTGTGTAATGGGCTGTCTGGAGATGATGTGGAAGAGTGCAAGGGTCCAGACAGAGGGACACTCTAGTATCAGGATTCATAACTGCCAGGCAGGATGAAGGGAAGGGGGGTCAGTCACTAGGTTTTATTAGCATCAGCTGTGAAGAGATGGATTGTTCAAATCACATCCCACAGTGATTCCCATTTGTAGGAAGGAAGGTGAGCAGGCCCATGGCATTCCCATGGTACAGTCTGGTGCAGAGAAAAACGACCTTTATAAGACACTTTTAGAATAGACAAATATGGCTTAGGGGAGAGAACTGGGAGACAGGAAGAGGCATTAAAAGGGGTATGAATTTTTTTCTCCTTTTTAACCCTCTAAAATTAAAAATATTTCATGAGCTTGGCCTGATGACACACACCTTTAATTCCAAGCCTTAGGCAAAGGCAGGCAGATTTCTGTGAATTCCAGGCCAGCTTGGTCTACATAGACCAGCCGAGGGTACATAGGGAGACTCTGTCTCTAAGTAAATAAATGAAATCTATTGTAGGAAAATATAACATGGAAGACCATCCTAAGCATTTCATGTGTGCGGTTCAGTCATCTTTGAAGAATTTATATGATTGATCTTGAGTCTTGAGAATTCTCACCTCGAAAAACTCCAAAATCCAAACCCATTCACTGCCAGGTTCCACGCTCTCTGTTGGCCAACCCCAGTAACAATTTTTTGTTTGAACATGCCTACTGGAGGCACTTGGTGTAGGTGGAATCAAGTAATATTTGTCTTTTTTATGACTGGCTTATTTCATTTAACATTAAGGTGTTTTTTCTTTTTGTTTGTTTGTTTGTTTTTGTTTTGTTTTTTCTTTTTGGTTTTTTGAGACAGGGTTTCTCTGTATAGCTCTGGCTGTCCTGGTAGACCAGGCTGGCCTTGAACTCAGAAATCTGCCTGCCTCTGCCTCCCAAGTGCTGGGATTAAAGGCATGTGCCATCACGCCCAACTTTGCCTTTTTTTTTTTTAAGTGTAGGAGTCATGCCAGAAGATCCCTTCATAGTTGGTCATGAGCCACCATGTGGTTGCTGGGAATTGAACTCAGGACCTCTGGAAGAGCAGCCAGTGCTCTTAACCACTGAGCCATCTCTCCAGCCCTTTAAGGTGGTTTTATGCATGTTGTAGCACAGGTAAGTAGACCCTCTTTTTAATTTTTTAAACTTTGTATTAACAGGATGAACTAATGTGGTTCAAGAAGTTTCCACACATTCATATAGTGTTCATGGATGAAAGCATTTTCTGTTTTCAGAGATAAGTAACACTCCATTGTGGGTAGACACAGATTGAGTTATCCTTATCAAAAATGCTTAGAACCAGAGTTTCAGATCTTAGGTTTTTATGAATTTTGAAATATCTGCAGATGTATACTGAGATATCCTATAAACTGATCCTAAGTCTAAACAGAAATTCATTCATGGTTCATATATACTTCACATAGCCTAATTGTAACTCGTACATAATACTTTAATAAATAATATTGTGGATTAAATGAATTTTATTGTGCAGATATATTTCTTTTGTGGCATGTCAGAGACTCAGTTTTGGATTTAGATTTTAAATTTTATGTCTTTGGCTCCAAGACACTACACTTCTTCCCAGTTTTCTCCCCACTCACAGGCACCCAGTATCTTCCATCTCTGGGCTACTGTGAAAGGCTTCTGTCAACATAGTAGGTAAGGACCTATTGGAGACTCCTGTCTTTAGATCCTTGGGAGATATGCCCAGTGGAATTGCTGGATCTCCAGAGAATTCTATTTTTAATCTCTTGAGGGACTGTGACTTTGGAGCTTCTCACTGAGAGGATGGTGTTTGCTCAAAATAGAGACAAGAAGAATGTTAATGACCAGCTGAAATAGTGTGTCAGCAGGCGATGTTGTCCCAAGAGCCATGGAGTCTGGGATATGATTTTGCCTGCAAGCCATGTCATGACTGACGGCTTTGCCAGGTTCCCTTCCTGCCATATTGACCTTGTTGACCTTGGTGCTATCTGGGGCTTATAACTATGTCTCCTCAGCTGAGTGAAGACATAGAGGATGAGCTCTGGCCAACAGAAGATGGAGGGTAGGTCTCTGTCAACAGCACACTCTGAGCTGTCAGGCTTCTGAGCTGTCAGGGAGGAATGAACTCAGCCATGCCCTAGCTTGGTTGTGAGGAAGGCAGGCTGGTGGTTGATATTCTGCAGTAACGTGGGACGTTGTATTGCTTGGTGATTTTTGCCAGCTTTTCCCCAGTCAGCCATCTCCTCATTCTGAGCCCCTGCAACATTTAAGGAAGAAGAGTGACATCTGTTTCCTTCGGATCCCGGAGCTTGGCTGGAGAGGGTTTCCTTTGGGACCTGCGGCATTCCTGAGGGTAGAATGTAGAGTTCAGGGGGGGGGGGGAACATGACTTTCTGTGTTTTAGAATGACCTTATTGAAATAGAATTCCTATATCATATAACTCACTCACTTACAGTGTATATTCAGTGGTGTGCTGTGTTCACAAGAGTTGGGAAGCCATTACAATAGTGCAGTTTCAGGGTTTCATCACCATCCCCCCACAAAGAAACACATACACATCTCTATAATGCCCCCCCCCCAACCACTCACTTCATCTCTACCCATCTAGCCTCAGTTTGCCATTAATCTTTTTGTCTCTATAGGTTTGTCTATTCTGGAAATTTCATTTAAATAGAGAAATATACTATGTGCTCTTTGTGCCTGGCTTCTCTCACTCAGCACAATATTCTGGAGTCACATCCATGTAGAAGCATGCATCAAGACCTCATTCCTTTAATGGCTGAATAATACTCTTGTGCTGGCTGGTTTTGTGTCAACTTGAGCTTCAGGTGAGGAAATGCCTCCATGAGATCCAGCTATAAGGCATCTTCTCAATTAGTGATCAAGGGTAGAGGGCCCCTTGTGGGTGGTGCCATCCCTGGGCTGGTAGTCTTGAATTCTATAAGAAAGCAAGCTAAGCAACCCAGGGTAAGCAAGCCAGTAAGTAACATCCCTCCATAGTCTCTGCATCAGCTCCTGCTTCCTGACCTGCTTGAGTTCCAGTCCTGACTTCTTTTGGTGATGAACAGCAACATGGAAGTGTAAGCTGAATAAACCCTTTCCTCCCCAACTTGCTTCTTGGTCATGCTGTTTTGTGCAGGAATCGAAACCCTGACTAAGACAACTCTTTTATATTTTTATATTCCATCTGAGTTTGCCCTTTCATCTGTGGAAGGGAGGAAAAATATGAGTGCTTCTTTTATTTGTTTGCGTTTGTTTTTTACTTCTAGGCTATTATAAACAGTGCCACTGTGAATATTTACACATAAGCTTCTGCATAGACATAAAAAATAGTTCATTTATGTTGGGTATAGAACTAGCAGTGGAGTTTCTGAGCCATATAGTTATTCTGAGTCAAGTGTTAAATATTTTAAGTAACTGCCAGTCTGTCTTCAAAAATGGGTACTCTGTTTTCTGCTCCCACCCACAACATATTAGAGTTCTGGCTTCATCTCATCCTCTCTAACACATGCCACTTCTACCGTATTTGTTTCACCATCCTGTTGAGTGTGAAGTGATAATATGTTTTTCTCCTATTGTTTAACAACATTGGTCCTCTTTTCATGGGCTTGTTGGCTACGTGAATCTACTTGGAGAGCTGATTAGATTGATTGCCCCATTTGAAAATTGGGTTACTTGCCTTTTAATAGTTAATGTATAAAGTTCTTTAGCATAACGTCTCCAATCAGCTACGTGGCTTACGAAAATATCTCCCATTTTGAGGATTTTCTTCACAATCTTGATAGTGCTCTTTTATTCCTTTCATTGAAAACAGATTTTATTTTCTCATATAATTTATCCTGGTGACAGTTACCTGCCTTCTGCTCCTCCCAGTTCCTCCCCACCTCCCCCCCCTTTCTGTCTCTCATCAGAATACGAACAGGTTTCTTTTTTTTTCTTATTTAGTTTTTATTCATAATCATAATCTTAACTTTGCAATCCAGCTAGACTCGAAGGGGAATGAGGAAAATATGAAACCCAAAGAACTTCAGTGAGAGCAGAGATTACAGGACATTTCGAGCAGATGGGGTAGGGACGCTCTCCTGAGCTACAGAAGGAATGGTTTCATGGGTAAAATACCCGCACGTCAAAAGAAATTAGAGTTGTCCACCGTCGGAAATGGTGATCTTCTTGCTGGTCTTGCCATTCCTGGACCCAAAACGCTCCATGGCTTCCACAATGTTCATGCCTTCTTTCACCTTCCCAAAGACCACATGCTTGCCATTCAGCCATTCAGTCTTGGCAGTGCAGATAAAAAACTGGGAACCGTTTGTGTTTGGTCCAGCTTTTGCCATGGACA
>NC_034590.1:135748507-135753893 GCF_900095145.1 Mus pahari | reverse complement strand
TAGGGGAAGCAAGCCAGTAAGGAACATCCCTCCATGGCCTCTGCATCAGCTCCTGCTTCCTGACCTGCTTGAGTTCCAGTCCTGACTTCCTTTGGTGATCAACAGCAGTATGGAAGTGTAAGCTGAATAAACCCTCTACTCCCCAACTTGCTTCTTGGTCATGATGTTTGTGCAGGAATAGAAACCCTGACTAAGACAGTCGTTCACTCCTTATACTTTGGTATCATAGCTAAGAAACTGTTTCCCAACCAAAGATTTTGAAGATTGCTTCTAGTTTCTTGTAGGGATTTTGATAGTTTAGGTCTTTTTTTTTTTTTTTTTTTTGACTTATTTAATTTTCATCTTATGTGTACGTGTTAGTACCTACACATATATGTGAATACTACCTGTGTGCCTGGTACTTGTGGAGGCCAAAATAAGGCATTCAATTCCCCATAACTGGAGTTACAGGTTGAAAGCCACTTGAATAGGGGAGTTGGGAATTGAATTCCGATCCACTGCAAAACCAGCGTGCTCTCTGAACTGCTGAGGAGCCCTCTCTCCAGGCCTACATTTCGGTTTAAGAATAACTAATCTTAGACCTTGGTCACCCTCTCTCAGACTCACCCCAGGCCTTGGTCACCCTCTCTCAGACTTGAGTGCTGAGATGACAGGCATTTGCCACCACACACAGTTTACACAGTGATTTTCACCCCAAGTGTAACTCACAGGCCTCTGAGAGGATTCTGGTGTAGGATGGAGGTGAACTCCACCTCCCTTCTTTTGCATGTGGTGTGCAAGCCAGTCGGTCGCTGTGCTATTTGATGAAGAAGGCCTTCCCTCTTTGCCATTGTTGTTAAAAAGTAATTGACTTTAAATGTGTTCACTTCTGGTCTCCAAATTCTATTCCATGGATCTATATGTTGTTTGTCTGTCCTTAGGCTAGTGTTATCCTGTGAAGGCTACTCTAGCTTTCTGGAAAGTTCTGGGTCACAGCCTCCTTGGAATATGTAATTGAGTCCCTTGCTTTAGCCATGCTTCTTAGTGGTGGTAGAGTGTTCAGCCCATCATTTACTTCTTACAATGTGATGGGGTTAGGAATTCCTATTATTTCAGTTTGTTTTGCTTTATACAGATTTCCCTGTATAGCCCTGGCTGTCCTGGAACTTACTCTGTAGACCAGGCTGGCCTCAAACTCAGAGATCCACTTGCCTCTACCTCCCAAGTGCTAGGACCAAGGGGTGTGTGCCACCACCACCTGGCTATTTCAGTTTTAGCAATAAGGAATTTGGGGGCTTACAGAATTTGTTTTTCAGATTTCTATTTGTTTTTCTCAGCGGACTGGCAATTAAGAGTGGACTTCACAGGCTGAAGTGAGGTTTATTCTTCTCTAAATGCATTTATCATCTCGTCTACCTCTTTCTGCTTCGAAATAGATCTTTCTAGATTCTGAATAGTTCTGTTTGATTTGCCATTCTCGCCTGAAATGAAAATGTTATGGTTTTCCTTAAATGCAGAATTTATGTCAAAGGGCAAGTATAACTTAACATCAAGGGAGCTGCCACCAGATTGAAGGCCCGGCATTCTCTTCCCCCTTTCCTGAGTTTTACTGGTGTTTCTCTCATCCTGTCAGCTTCACTCTCCAGGTAAGCTGTATTCTTCCAAGACCAGGCTGCAGGTAGATTGCAAAACCTTTGATTTCAAGCCCCGCCCACAATTTGAAAAATGCCAGGCAGATACTCTGATTGGATGTTTGGGATCATGTGATACTCAGGGCTGTTAATCTGCCCTCCCTGGGTACTTTGAGAGTTTTATTTGCTGAAAAGACTCTTCAGAAATCTCATTTTGGGTCAAGCAGTTTGTTTTCCGTTTACAATTGCTGTAGTTCTTGCAGAACTCTTATTTATAAACCTGGCAACTGTGAATCACTTTTTAATGAACCTTTAAATGAGCTTAAAAACTCAGCCAATTAAACTGCTTCAACATTTCAAGCACAGTCATTTTTAATATATTTGGTTTCCTTCCTAAATATTTTAATTGCTTGACCAACCAGTCTTCTCAGCACTTAAACAATTCCCAGGGATGCAGTAAGTATTTTCACACATAAGGAGAACTCTGCGTTCCTCGTTGGCGGTCCAATACACGCATGAACTTGGCAGGCTCCCAACAGAGCATTATTTATCTAACTTGGCTATTCAGTTGCCAGTCTTAAAGCCAGATCACTGGTGTTATTCTTCAAGGTTAAAGTTTCTTTCATCTTCCAGGCACAGAAAACACCAAACAAGGACAGATCTTGGGAACATAAAAATGCCAGTTCCATGTTTTTGATAACTTTAAACTTCCTCATAGTCACGTAAACCTTCCCCAATTTAAAGCATGTATTCACAAAGGGATGGTAGGAGAATCCCATAGACTTCATCAGGGATAATTTGAGACTTTTCCAGTGGTTCATTCACTATTTAAATCTTTTAAAAATGATTTATTGATTTTATGTACATGGTATTTTGTCTACCTGTGTGTCTCTGTGAGGGTGTTGGATCACCTGGAACTGGACTTACAGACAATTGTGAGCTGCCATGTGTGTGCTGGGAGTTGAGCCCGGGTCATCTGGAAGAGCAGCCGCTGGTGCTCTTACCTACTGAGCCCTCACTAGTGAAGTCTGACTTGTTCCAAGCTGTGCTTTTCCTCTATCTATGACGTATCTAAAAGTGTCCTGCTCAGTAACAACAGATGACAGTTAATTCACCACAGTGATCCTTTATTTGTGAGACATCAATTAATGGTGCTTTTAATTAGCTGAGGAATGACTCCATCTAATTTAACTGTGATTTTACACACACACACACACACACACACACACACACACACACTTGCCTTGCCACCTAAGTTTTGAGACAGGGTTTCTCTGTGTAACCCCTGACTGCTCTGGAACTTTCTCTGTAGACTAGGCTGGTGTAAAACTCACGGAGACCCACCCGCTGCTATCTCCCAAGTGCTGAGATTAAAGGTATGTCACCACTGTCTGGCTTGAAATTGATTATCTATTTTTAACTGTAGAGAAGTTCACATTTGATGGATTCCCTGTGCTTTCATGCTCCTGTTGGTATTCCTACTTTTTATCCAGTTTATAAGTTATATATTTAAATTATGATAATTATTCTCCTAATTATTTCTCTTTGCTTTGCTAACGAGCTCAGGGCAACACCTAAAATGAAGAAAATGACATGCTAAACTTGGCCTAAATTTAATAAATATTTTTTGAATGTTCTTGACAATTTGAGGTCATCATAATTAAGAAGTTAATGATCCCAGCATTCAGCAAGTGAAGGAAGAGGATCATGTGTTCAAGGCCAGCCTGGGCTACATAGCAAGATGGTATAGCAAAATATAAATAATAAATAAATAAATAATAAAAGGAAAATAAAAAAGGCCAGCCTGGTCTACAGAGGTAGTTCCAGGACAGGGCTACACAGGGAAAGAAAAAAAAAAAAAGGAATCAGAGATTAAAAATAAGGATTTTTTTTGGAACAGATTTATCGAAACATAATTCATATATTTCCAATCAAATCACTTAAAACCTACAATTCAATGGTCTTAGTGTAGTCACTATCTGTGCAACCATTACCACAGTTTTTGTTACTCCCACACCCTGTGTGCCACACCCAGCCTTGCTCAGTCACCGGTTTACTTTCTGACTCTAAGTTGGACTCACATGATAGAGTCATATAGTATGTAAGTTTTCTGTAATTAGCTTTTTCCATTTAGAAGTCTGGATATTGAATTTGATGAAAACATTTTTGAGAAATATTAAGAGGGATATTCTGGTTTGTTGTTGTTATTATTTTTGTTTTTTAGCATCTCACATGGAGTTGACAGACTTGTTACAGGAAGTCAGTATGTTAACATGAACTAACCAACTGTGGCCTGCCAGACAAGTGCCAACCCGAGGCTCTATCTCTAGACAGGGAGGTGACTATGCTTGAGTCGTTAGTAGTTATTTTCCTTGTGTCTGTGACAAAATGCCCTTCAAAAGTAATGTAATGAAGGTCTTTATTTTGGCTCATGGTGTGAGGGTGTAGACCACCGCGGTGGGAAGGCTTGGAGGCAGGAGGGGCGGGGAGGGGGGAAGGCAGCTGGTCATGTGGCATGCGCAGTCGGGAAGCATAGAGAGATGAACGCTGCTGCTCAGCTCAATTTCTCCTTTTTATTCAATCCAGGTCCCCAAACCATGGGACCCCCAAGCCATTCAGAGTGAACCCCTCCATTCTAAAATCACCCTCAGAGACATTGGCCCAGAGGCACGTCTCCCAGGGGACTCTAATTCAGTCACACTGACAATGATCATTACTTATCCAGGGCAGAGCAAAAACAGTTACAGAAAACGGGACAGACATAATTAAAAATGTCTTCCTTAAGTAAAGAATTAGAAGTCCTCCTTTACCGCCCTTCCCCCAACCTACCAGTTCCTGAATCCTCAGTGAAGCTGGACACAAAATATCTCTGTGCTTACTGGGAAACCGAGATAGAAATTAGGGGGCATAGGTTTATTTTATTTTTATTTTTAATGTACTTATAGTTTGAATTTTTTCTAAATATCTGAACCGGAACAAGAAGACACCACCACACTCAGTTACCTTTGAACCTCAAGTTCTATCCTCCCTCCCTCCTTTCCTCTCCACCACTTTTTTTCTTGCTTTTGACAGAGTCTTACTGTGTGACCCAGTCAAGTCTCAAACTCATAGTCCATGGGGCCCATCCTCCTTACTGCTGGAGTTCTTCATTTGTATATGGGTAAAAAAATAAAATAAAATAAATCAACTGCTAGATGTGGCTGCTGCTGGTCTTTTTTTTTTGATTGATTTATTTATTATATGTAAGTACACTGTTGCTGTCTTCACACACTCCAGAAGAGGGCGTCAGATCTAGTTACAGATGGTTGTGAGCCACCATGTGGTTGCTGGGATTTGAACTCAGGACCTTTGGAAGAGCAGTCAATGCTCTTAACCACTGAGCCATTTCACCAGCCCCCAGGCTGCTGCTGGTCTTAAATGAGACAATATACCTGAGATCATAGCTGGGAGATAGATGGCTTGGTGGTTAAGAACATTGGTTATTCTTGCAGAGGACCGGGGTTCAGTTCTCAGCATCCACAGGGTGGTTAACCGTGGTATTTACAGTTCCAGAGAACGGAAACCCTCTACTGGTCTCTGCTGGCACTACACACTGTGCTCAGACATATGTGCAGGCAGAACAACCATATTCATAAAATAAAAATAAATGCATCTTTATAAAAAAAATCTGGCTGGGCGTGGTGGCGCACACCTTTAATCCCAGCACTTGGGAGGCAGAGGCAGGTGAATTTCTGAGTTCGAGGCCAGCCTGGTCTACAGAGGTAGTTCCAGGACAG
>NC_034590.1:135735319-135748043 GCF_900095145.1 Mus pahari | reverse complement strand
ACACACACACACACACACACACACACACACACACACACACACCACTCTAAACACTTACCTGGAATGATGTCTTGGGTCCCAAGGCATTCTTGATAGATCAACACCTAGATCTTCAAGGGAGCCTCTGCTAAAGACACCTGTATATCCTTACTCCATCACAGACGTCCTACACTAGCATCTCTGTGGATGTGGCCTGAGAAAGTGTGTGTACTTTTCAAAGTTTCCCTGCTAAATCTGACTAGCCCTTCCGACAAAAGTGAATTACAGCTTTGACTACAGAAGCTTGAAACTTCAGGAACCTCTGATACCATAAAGTTTCACACACACACACACACACACACACACACACACACACACACACACACACTTCATTTAACATAGAAACATGTGAAGCACAATTTTAAAGGCAGTTGAATTGTCTTCTGCGGGAGTTTTCACTGTTAGAAGTATTTAACTTCAACAATGAGAAAAATATGGTTGATACCTTCCTGTTTAACATATGGGTCTGTATTGGAGCCAAGGAATAAGCAATTACTCACAATCACTTTCTACCACTATTTCAGAATGACACAGTGTCTAATTTGTCTCAGCGTTTGATTCACTCATTAATCCATATCTATTCCATTCTCTTATTACTAATAAGGACGTCTACACAGTCTTTTGTGTTGTGTAAAGGTCTCTGGAACTCTCCACTAATTCATTTCCCTGTAATACCCTCTATAAAACCTACAACCATGGGGGTCAAAGGCTCAGAGTTTAGAGGGGGCACTGACGCTTTGTGCCGGGTGTTTTAGATCTATACACAGGCTTAAGTCTCCCACATCTCAGTGTGCCTGCCTTGCTTAGCCCTTCTTTTGCTGGCAGTCTAGCAAACAGTGGTGGTCAATGGCTGAATCCCAGGCTTAAGCACATTGGAGTGATTGTGCTGTCTAGCAACTAAGGCCAGAGAAACTTGTGAGATCGCTGAGGGGTGTCAGGTACAATCTCACCATGTGGAAACAGTCACTTGTGTAGCAGGACTCAGCTGGGAACCAGTAAACCTCAAAACATGTACATGCAAGCTTGCTTTTAAACCCAATACTCTTTTTTTGTCTTCTAACAAAGGGGCTATCCCTAACCTCCACTACATGATAATATGCACATAAAAATCCTGGCATCTGAATCCTATCAGAAACCAGTATTTCAACTTAAAATACAAGACCCTAACCACCCAGTAGAGACTCTGGATCCACTGGGCTGGGGAAAGCCTGTGACTCTGCATTTCAACACACCACACCCTATCATGGTTCTGGAGTCTGTGGAACTTACTTTGAAGTCAGTTGCTCCAGTGGTTTTGACTTTGGGGGTGGGGGTGGGGGCACTGCTGAGGGTTGTGGAAGAGCCCAGAGTGTGAGCTGAACAGTGTGCAGAGAGTGGGTCTCCTCGTAAGAAGGCTTTAGGTAAAGGAGGGGAATTTGAGTGACGGGCAGGGGGGAAGTAGGTGAGAGTTAATCAAAACTTCTTGGAATCAACTTTGATCTTGAGGACAATTGGCTGCTGGATTCCACGAAACAATACAGTGTAGCTATTGTTAGCTTGAACTTTTGCCTACATAAAGAAGGCATCTGGGTCAAGTTTCCTAGAGCTTCTTCTTAAATTTGTTTACTCTTTTTTTTTTTGTAATAACTTTATGGAGACATAATCCACATATCATGCATACAATGTGTCCATTTAAACAAAGAATTTAATTCAGTGTTTTTCACGTATTCAGAGACTTGTACAATTGTCACCACAGTCAATTGTAGAATACTTTTATCACCTTAAAAACAACAAGAACCTTTAATCCCAGCACTCGGGAGGCAGAGGCAGGCGGATTTCTGAGTTCGAGGCCAGCCTGGTCTACAGAGTGAGTTCCAGGACAGCCAGGGCTACACAGAGAAACCCTGTCTCGAAAAACCAAAAAAAAACAAAAAAACAAAAAACAAAAAACAAAAAACAAAAACCAAACAAACAAACAAAAAACAAGAACAACAACAACAAAACAAAACCCCCCCCTAACCAATAACTATCCCCCCGCCCCCCCCATCTCTCCATTTCCCAAGCACTCAACAACCACAAAGCACAAAGCAAATCTCTAGGGATTTGTTTGCTGTAGACATTCCATCAAAATGGAATTGTATAGTGTGTGCATTCTGTGACTTGCATTTAACCTAGCCTGTTTCCAGGGACCATCCACATTGTAGCATGCATGAGTACTTCATTCCACTGGGTGTGTACCCCACGTTTTAGCTGTATGTTCATCTAGTTGACTTACTGATGGGTTGCTCCCAACCGTCTTCCTACTGTGGAAGCTTATGGAACAATTTGTGTGCACATCTGATGTAGATTGTGTTAATGCCAATTGTCACTTTTGGAGGAACTCCTTACCTTATAAGGAAGGTTCAGTTTCCTCCCCTTCTTTCCCCCCTGCCCACCCCTCAAGTTCCATTCCCTACCTGTTTGACTATTATCTTCTACACCAAGCTGGACTCAGTGGCCCTGAATCGCTGGTATAAGAGATCTGTTTCCTACAGCTCAGTGAAGTATGACCGAATACTTAAGCAGGTGGTGGTGTAAAGTCTGACCAGTCAAGCTCTGGTTACAGGAATCTTAAGCACAAATACCAGAGGACAATAACTGGTGCAACTTTAACGGCTGGGGCAATTTATCTAGACTTGTACTTCTGGAAACAAGAACAAGACATTCACAGCCATACATGTTGATAAGGACAACAGAGTTGGGGTGTGGGAGAGAAACAGAACAATAAGTTCCCTTATGTAGGAGTTTCGAGGGAGGTCCTGTGACCTTCCAATGTGTAGATCTGGTAGATTAAACCCCCCCTATGGATTTTTACTTGTCTTTGCTACTGTGTATTTCTACATAGAGAAAACACCTAGAAACGTTGGGCATTTGAAGTCTTTTAGGCAAGATGCTTAAGTATAAAAATACGGAGAAGCAGAAAGACCCTAAGTGTAACCATAGATAACCAATAGATTATCAGAGTAACCCCTGCTGTGTAATTAGCACTGGCATTGAAAAGTGGATTGTCACCAACACCTCCCCCAACCTCATCCTACTCATAAGTATCCCCAAGAGTAGGCAGGTACCCTGACTTCTAACGCAAACATTCTTAGACACAAGGAATGCATTTTTAATGGCATGGTTCAGGTGTCAGGCTCTGGCCAATAGAATAGATTTATTTAGCTGAGGGAATGTCTGAACACTCAAGTAGACATACTGTATTGCAGGGTGTCATCCAGCCTTAAGAATTAAATACTTTTAGGCTTGTGTTTAAAAGAAAAGTTATAACCACAGCACTGAAGGAACTTAACTCGTCTTCACCTGCAATTTAAGAGCATCTATTGTAGGTTTTGTTCTTAAGTACACAAGACATCAGATTTCCAGTGTTCATTTAAAAACAAAACAAAAGCCAAACTACACCCTGCCCCCAACCTTGACGTTTATTCTGAAAGGAAGTCGTAGGTACTATTAAACACGGTGGCTTAATGATTTAAAAAGTGTGTATGTAAACACCCGCACATTGGTAATACATCACATCGTGTGACATAATGTTCAGCATCAATACAGCCTTCCCAAACAGAGCACACGGACAAACCTGCTTTTCTCTTGTTTTACAGGAAGGCATTCGATCCCCTCACCTTTCCAATAAGCCAAGCTTTCAAGTGCTACAACTGGCTGCAAACTGACACTGCTCTGGTCCTTACCTGGAAAAGAAGTTCGTGATCACCATCTTACCTATGATACATGAGACGTCTAGACATTCTATTAGAGGAAACTTTTGTGCAAAGGTGAGTAATTGCTTCTTCCTCAAAGTTAGGGAAATAATATTATAAATTACCAAGGCAGATTAAGATTTCATTAGGCTATTTCCTATGTAATTTGGGAGTCTGTGTTCTATCAGGTGATGCCAATTTAGCTGGGTCAAAGCTAAAAGGATGGAGCTTGTGACCCCTGCCAACTGCACAGGGCGGCCCTGGGCTCTTCCATTGTGAATGCTGAGTAGTGACTCCCAAGGTAACCTGGCCTTGCCATTATTGTTCCCACTCTGGTGCTGGGAAAGCACCCTGTTCCCTCCCGGCAGAGCTGCAGCAACAGAGCCGGGAATTCTCCTGTAGAAAGCCATAGTTGCAGGTTGCGTTCCCAGGAGGTAATGACCAGCGAGTGTCCTCTTTCCCGGCTAGGGCCTTTTCCCGTCCGGTCGCCCACAGCCCCTCCTCCGGGCGTAGGGGAGGAAGAGAACCACAAGGGACTCCCTTCCTATTTAAAGGTTGCCAGGTCCTGGGACCTGGGTCCACGGAGGGACCTGGGTCCACGACGGGTCCCTTGGCGCCGCGGTTGGAGACAGACTCTGACAACGGTTGAGCCCGCTAGCTGCATGGTCCCCGCCGTCCCTGGACACTTTTCCCGGTGACCCCAAGGCGACGGCGCACTTGTCACCGTGGGTGACCGAGAGGAGACGGCGGGGGGCGGGCCCCGCGGGGCAGGTGGGCGCGGCCGGCGCTGGCCGCCGCAGCAAGTGGTTGGGCCGTGCGCAGTCCGTCCTGCGCGGCGCCGGCGCGGGTGCCCGGTGCGCGGCGCCCTCCGCTCGGCTGCACCGCCCGTCCGCCGCGCGCCCATGTCTCTGCCCGTGGTGCTCCCGGGCTCTTGCTGCCCGGTGGCGGGGCTGTCGGGCGGACCTCAGGCCGGGGGTCCTGGCGCCGCCACCGCCGCCGCCGCTCAGGAGCCGCCGCTGCCCCCTCTGCGGCCGCGCTGGCCTCGGGGCGCTCTACAGCCTCCAGCCCGGCCCCGCTGCGCCCCCGCCGCCGTGCTGGCCCCGCCGCCCGCGCTCGCTTCCCGCCGCCCCGCCGCGCCGGGCTCAGCGCTGCTGCCCGCGCGCCCGCTGCTGTCGCTCGGGCTCCTGCAGTTGATCCTGGGCTGCTGCATGGTGGCGCTCAGCTTCGGGGCGCTGTCGCTGAGCAGCTCGCCGCAGGTGAAGAACTCGTGCCCATTCTGGGCCGGCTCCTCGGTGAGTACCCAGAGCACCTCTCTGCGGGGCCCACCCTCGGGGCAGTGTGTTGTGGACCGTCCCTTCCATTGTTTTTGTTTGACCTCTATTGGGGAGCGCGGACCCTAAAGCCACCTGAAGTGCAGGCGACCATAAGTGGGGGTGGGGTGTGGGAGGTTAGTGTCAGGAGACAGTCAAGTTGAAGGGAGAATTGGATTGCACTTGGCCAGTGTCTGTCCCTTGCACGTTAAGGATTTTGTTTCCGTCAAGTTAACATTAAGCACGGTATCAGGCTTTTGAGAAACTCACATGAGGATGGACGAAAAAGAATTTGAAACTTTTTTTTGACTACTGAATACTGACTGCACTGGCAAAGTAAACTCTGGGAGGACAGAGGTTTTGATAGGTTTTCCTCACTGACACACCAACAGTACCCGTATAGGGTGGGGTACTTCTGGAATGGACAGAGTGATAGAGTGAAGTGGGGGAGGGTTGGTTGACTTGTATTTTGTTTTTTTTTGTTTTTGTTTTTTTTTTTTTTTTTTAAAAAACTCTTCATTAAGACACGGATAAATGAAAGATTATCTGGAGTTGGATGACTGAACCCTGAGGAGCTCCGAGGTAATAGGAGGTTGTCTGTGACTGACGACTTGTACCTGGTCATTAAAGAAGGGCTTAGACCCAGGGTGGGTTCCTGGAGCCACCAAAGCTGCTCTGTAGAAATGGATGCTCAAGGAACAGAACCTGTCATTACGGATGCACATCCCAGAACTCCAGAAGTTGGCGCAGCTAGCAGGGGATGTCTGCCCTACCCAGGCGCCTGGTCCAGCCTCCTTAGCCAATGGGGCATAGGGAAGCCTGGCCTCTGAGAAAAGTGGCTGCCACTGAGCAAGCATTTGGAGACTGGATGGCTACTCATCCCTGCCTCCGAAAGCTGTCACAACTTTTAAGGCATCCATAACCCCTTGAGGTTTGCCAGGGGCCTGGAGACCTGGAAGCAGGTCCTTGTGCAAGGACTGTGGAGGATGAGAGCGGCAAATGACCTTTCTATGAAAGCCCTACAGTGTCTATAGCCTTTTCTATGATCTTCAGTGAGCGCACAGTTTGTGCTCTACTGGTTAAAACATATCCAGAGTCAAGACCATTTTTTTTTTTTAAAGTATGAGAACATATTGAACCTAGAGTAATTGTTCGAATGGGAACATTAAGAACATGACGTTTCTCTGGCCTAATCCAGAATTTTGTATTACCTGGTATCAATCTATACTTCCTCTAAAGACCTTTGCTAAATGGTTCTGTTGGGACCCCAATCCTTTTGTGCTATACAGGAAGTGAAGTCCAGAACTTAAGCATTAGGTGAACAGAGTTCCACTCTATTCTTCTGACCCTGAACTCTGCTGCTATCTTTGTGAGCATTCTGGAATACTTTGAAGTGTAGGGAGTCTATTGAGAATAATGCCTCCCCTGCCTCCTGCCAGGCTTGCCATTCAAATGACTGCTGCATTTCTTAAGTACCCTGGGTTAGAGTCTTGTATGTATTTTATGGATTTACATTTTGTAAAATCATAATCCATTGTTCTCTCAAGATAGCTAGTTTATTTAAAATATATATTTGTGGGAGGTGCTAGGGAGATGACCCACTCAGTAAAATTCGTGCTGTGTAAATGTGGGGACCTGGGTGTGGATCCCTGGAACCCACCCAAAAGGCTGGGTTTGGGGAGAGGGGTGCCTGAACCCCAGTGCCTGGGGTGGGGTCGGAAGAAGATGGATGTAGTGGATCTTTGAAGTCCATTGGCCAGTCAGGCTAGCCAAACGGATGAGACACCCAGTCTCTAAAAATAAGATAAGGTGGAGAACGTACCTAGTGTCGTTCTCTGCCATCACATACATGCAGACATACTGACAAGTATTCACAACACACACACACACACACACACACACACACTCACTCACACACACACATGCACACACACACACACACACACACACACTCAAAATGTCTTTGTTTTTCTCTAAAATTAAAAATCTGAAATTCGTTTGCAATTGTGAATTCTTTCCCAGGTAAGTAAATGCACTTAGATGTCAGTGAAGCCACAGTGGGATTTGATGAGAAGGAAAACAAAGCTCACAAACTGGGATGCGCAGGCAGGATGGTAAACCAGAATTCGCAGGATGGTACTTGGGCTTGTCACTGGCTGGGCTTGACCTCAGGCACAAGCCAATCAGACCCAAGAAGGAATCTAGGATTTGGACTTGAACGGGTCACTTCTGTAAGCCATAGTCTATCCTATGCTTACATCCCTGGGTCAGTATTCAGACCTGGAGCTGCCGTTCATTCTTTGTGTATCTGTGACCCTGTTTCTAAGGTCGACTTCAGAATTTGCAGGTCGTCAACAGAATCCGTGAATATTAACTGCATCTTCAGAACAGCTAAGTAGGGTTTAAGCAGCTGTCCATTCTCTCGGTGTTTTAGGAAGAAAAATACACTTGTACTGTGTTTTAAACTCATGTACGTGAAAGAGCTCTATTAAAAAGCAATCCTGTATTAGGAGAAGCATTAGACTTATACAGACAGTGTATAACACAACCACAACCCCCCTCCCCAGCCTCTGGAATGAATGGTGGTCTCATCTGTACCCCTTCTAGGCTCAGCCACTGGTCCCGTGTGTCCTGATAGACACCAGAGCAAGGAGTGTCACGCAGGAATTAAGTCCCTTTTGCTCCCGGTCCATTTGGCAGATTAAAATAGCCATGTTATTTTGAAAATCTCAGTATTACATCATTGTACTTTCATGTATAAAATTTTCAGTGTGTGTATTAAGAGAGAGAGAGAGAGAGAGAGAGAGAGAGACAGACAGACAGACAGACAGAGACAGAGATTAAGAGATTTCATAAAAGTGATCCTTCCACTTTTAGCATTTCATTAAGAAAAAAATTTTTGAAGTTATAATGAATGTAGAGGGGAGAATGTAATAACCCTGTGTGTTGACCCATCGTCAGCCTGGGGAGCTCGAACACCTGAATATCTGACACCACGCCCCGCCTCAACACACTGAGTTATTCTAAGGGAAATTACAAATGTGCTTCTTCAGCATTTAACGCTTGAGTGTACATTTCAAAGAAGGGGCCTAATGGCACATTACAATCAACTCAGATGGCTGAAGGAAGATTTTTATGGAAAATGATGAAAAATTGTGACTTGAGGACTGGAGAAACGGAAACAACTCAATAACCCAGCTTTATTGAGCTGTAGCCTGCATGCCTGACAAGTTACCACGTTACCGGAATTGTCTGGGAGTTTCCAGTGAGTTTGGTGAGGCACAGCCACCACCAAAATGGGTTTTAGGAAATTCTTTCTCATCACCCCCAGATCTCCTTTCTCTCTCGGCCCTCACCCCTCTGTCCAGATACCACTGACTTCCCTAATTTCTGGCCCCGTAGATTACTTCTACTCTGGACAGTTTACATACATACATATATATTCACACACACACACACACACACACATGGGATCATTACAATGTAAGGTCTTTCAGGACTGAATGACTTCTTTTGATTAGGATATTTACAAGGCTCGTCCAGCTTAGCAGCACCTCGTTCCTGATCGCTGTGACGTGCTTGAGGCTCACCTGTGCTCTGTTATTCGATGCTGTCTCAGAAAAAAAGAAAATGCATTTGGATCTTTTTTATTTGTGCATGCTATGATTGTTTTTTTCCCCCCTTGACAACATTGGTTAATGTCCGTTATGCCCAACATTTGTAGTGCTAAGAGATTAGCCAGCTGTCTTTAAACACAGCCCATGGTTGGTAAGTGGCTGAGGGAGTGTCTTGATGTCTGTGTTCAGATTGTGTTGTCCTGGTTCTTGGTTTAGCCATGTGCTTAAGTTAATATTTCGATCCCACTGGGATTGTGAGAGACGGTGCCTACTGAGCAGAGAGAACTGCATTTAATAAAAGAGTAGAGTTCCCTTGGTTGTCCATCTGGTTTTTGAACATTGAATTGAAATTCCCAGCTTTCTTTGATGATACTTATTCAACTTTTCAAATGAGTTATGCTGTAGAGAGGGAAGAATCTCTCTCTCTCTCTCTCTCTCTCTCTCTCTCTCTCTCTCTTTCTCTCTCTCTCTCTTTCCCTCNCTCCCCCCTTACACACACACACACACACACACACACACACACACACACTTTCAGTTATAGGGAAAGATAGGTTGTTGAGAAGTTTGATAAATTATTTTCTGCCTATTCACAAGATAAACAGGGCATTTGCAACAGGGCTTTCAGACATCTGTGTTTAGACCCAGCAGTTTTTGACCAATGAGCCGAAACATTTTTGCTTGAAGGCATGTTTGTGGATTAGCCAGGGAAAGTAGGGCAGTAGGAGTCTAAGCCTTTGATTTTAATGATTGGTTTCTAAGCTGGAAAATTAAGGGCATTAGCCGCACGTGGTGGGTCACGCTGACTCTGACCTGTCGTCCCCCGACATCATCAGGAGGAGGAAAGCTCTGTTTTGTTCCTGTGAGCTACCGGGATGATCTGCAAGATGTGAAACAAACATGATGATGACTCCGACTGTAATAACCTGGAGATGGCCTGCCATTGTGCTTGCCTGCACATTCAGGGCACGTCGCATTTTGTGCTGGACGGAAGGATGATGGTGGTGTTGTCCTTCTCTGTGGCTGTTCTTTCAGGAAGCACAGGGGGTGGAAATGTGTTCGGGCTTATGCAGCTATCCTTAAGCAAGCACATCTTCTGTTTCTGGTATTCATTCATTTATTCATTCATTCATTCATTCATTCATTCATTCATTCATTGACTCTTGCTATTACCAAGTGCCTTCTAGAAGCTGCTCGTGGTACCTGAGTGAGCTTTCCCAGGTACAGGCCCTCATGGCATAGGCAACTAGTCAGTAGTAGCACAGTGGACTAGTAGAAGTCATGACAGGCCATTGCAGAGTGACATCCTGGACTGCCTCCTGACAGAGCCCATCCTCTGCTGCACAGAGGGAAGTGAAGCCTAGCGTACTCACTCTCTCTCACTCCTTGCCTACCACAGCACCATGCTTCGACACAGGAGTTCCTGGCGTCGCCTTGAGTTTTGAACTTTTAAAGGGTTCACTTTCCAGGCAGAGCCTCATTTCCTGCACCATTCCAGAAGCTTTTGACCCTCTCTTTCTCCTTCCTCTGTTTGTCCTTCTCCTCTCCACACTCAAAGTATTGCCAAAATGCCTTGGGATTCACTGGGTTTGAAAAGATTCACTGGGTTACTGGGTGTGTGTGGGTTTGCATATTCAGGACTGAGGGGCACCCAGAACTGGGATGCAGTTTTATTGCCCCTCTTAATCTTGGGGAATGGGCCACACAGCGTATCCCCAGCCTCCTTTTTTACCATTTATTTTGAAATAGAATTTCACTGCCTTGCTCCCCTGGCCCTGAAGCTCCTTTGTAGGCCAGGTAGGTTTTGAACTTGTGGTCCTCTGGCCTCAGCCTCTGAAAGTATTGGGATTGTACCAGCTCTGCTAGGCCTGACTGAACTTAATTTCCAGTGCCTGCTAAGGAATTTGGTTCACACGAGCTTGCTGGCTGTGCTCTGAATCTATTTCAGAATTCAAGGGGCAATGATGACTTTGAACAGTTTCTTCTAACCCATGACCTTGGTGTGTCCTGATTTATTTGGGTCTTTATTCAGTATTGCTCTATAAGCTTTGTTTCTCTCTCCAACAAATCTCAAGTATTTTTTGCCAAATATATTGTGGGGTTATTGATATCCCTTACATACGGCATATTTTATTCTTAATTTCAATTACATTTTCTGAAGTTGCTACTGTGTAAACAGAACACCACCTCCTAATGGAGAAAAGGAGCATGGATGGTCCTTTATCTCAGAAGGCTTCATTGGAAAAGACATCTATCAGTGAGGCTCTATTAGGATTAGAAATATAAATAGCATTCTACTTAGCCACTCCTTTCCTAAGACTTTGTCCAACTGGAATAAAAGAACACGTCTTTAAAGATACATTCATAAAACCATGAGTGTTTATGGCTGTATTGTTTGCAAGAGTAGAAAGCTGGGACTAGTGTGAACGCCCACGAATATGGAAATGACTGAATGCATTAGGCGCTGCCACACAATGGAAGGTTACACGGCTGTCACTCTGAAATGAATTCCAGCTATTTCAGTGGAGTTGACAAGATTCCAATGAAGTACTTACTGAGATCAGAAAAAAAGTAGATCTGTCACGATGACATTGTGGAAATCACACCCTCGTGCATATGTGCACACACAAACACACACTATTTGCATATACAATAACATTTTAGAGAGAAATTTGTACTTACATAAAATACATTGAATGCACTAACTTGTGAGTGTGGAGGAGAAGGGAGGCTGAGGCTGATACAGAAATAGAAAGTGTAGCTTAGACACATCTTTGTTTTATGGCTTTTGTGTCCTGAGCTGGACACTTCATCTTAATAATACTGTTTTAGTGGAAGAAAGAATGTCCCTGAGAGCTGAACCACGGGGTATTCTGAGACAGCGACACAAATAACAAACATCAATGAATAATTCAAATCATAGTTATTTTCTACCCAAGTGGGCAGTCTGTGTTTTCCTCAAGGCCAGGGACAATTTCAGTCTTGTTTTCACACAAAAGCAGTTTGCATTTCTTCAGCAAAGTCCAGTCCCGGCATGGTGAGGAGGAGGCAGAGACACACATATGAGGACACACACACAGATGTTTATATGCATACATGCACGAGCAAGTGTACCCACACAGGAGATGCATGCACATGTACATACAACACGTGTTCTCTTGCAAACATGGGCATGTGTGGGTGTGCTCATACACTCACTGGCTATCAGGGCTTTCTGAAGGATCTGTTATCATGGTGGGATCAGTCTTTTGTGGGCTTTCGCTTGGTTTTGTTTTTGGTTGTTTGAGAACAGGCTGACTTTGTAATCCTCCTGCCTCAGTATCCTGACAGTAGCTCAGTGTTTTGCTCTGAAGAGATTCAGGGGTTATTTCTTTCACTTAACATCACACTGGAGGCTAGAGTGAGGCCCAGAATGAAGAGACTTAGCCAAGGTCACGTGACTGACTTTTTCCGAAGCTGAGCAGGAGACCTGAGCCCTGGGTCTCCTGACCTCCAGTTCCAAAGTAGAGAGTCAACACAGTCCACATTCTAGGGATGAAGGCAAGCAGAATCCTTTCAGAGTTAACGGAAGTGCACAGAGAGAGTGAAATAGAAGGAAACCGACACTTAACCTGCACATACGGGGTTCTGGGTCAAGGTTATCTGAGTGTATTTTGTCCTCTGATAGCATGGTGATATGGGCTGATTCCATCTCAGTTGGTAAGATGGGTCCTTGCAGGTGAGCCTGTGTGTTAATCTGAAAACCCTCACCTGATGTGTAGTTAGTAAACAGTAATTGTGGATGTGTGCGTGGGAGGGATTTGGGGACGGAGATGCTCCACAAAGGACACTCCACCTCGCTGTGCTTGGTGGACACACCCTGTTAGACAGGGGAAGTATGCTCAAGAGGCCGCAGGGTGTCTTGAGTGAATGACTACTTTGATTCTTCTTTCTGGTGGCTTAGTGAACTGTGCCATCCAAAAGGCTGTGGTGGTTTCCAGTCTGTATTTTGGTCACATTCTGGTTCTTCTTTACCAAGAATTTTAGTGTTTTTTTTTTTTTTTTTTTT
>NC_034590.1:135719759-135735044 GCF_900095145.1 Mus pahari | reverse complement strand
AGTTCTTCCTTGTGGAGTGAATGATGGGTGACTGTCATTTGTTTCTCTCTGGAGTTCTTCCTTGTGGAGTGAATGATGGGTGACTGTCATTTGTTGACAGTCACGTGACAGACACTATGCTAGGTGCCAAGGGTTCAGACAGGAGAGGAGCTCATGGCAGAGGTGTGGGCATGCACCTCTTAAAGGATGACCATTGAGTTTTCATGTGTGTGTGTGTGTGTCTGTGTGTCTGTGTATATATATATGTGCATGTAGGTGCCACCTTGCCTGACATGGGTGCAGGAAACTGACCTCCAGTCCCCTGTAAGAGCAGCAGGTACTCTTAATTGCTGAGATATATCTCCGACCCCCAAACAGGGAGTTTTTAAGAGGAAAAAAGAAGTTGGTATATACAAGGCAGACATGTGGAGTGAAGAGATTATGGAAGGCTTCTTGGAGGAGGTGACAGGTAGGGGCTTGTATGTGAGTATGAGTTCTCAGGCAGCTGGGAGGGCCATTGAGAGGAATGGGTATGGGAATAAAGAGGGCATGGCGCAAAGTCCTGGAATGTGTAGCCTGGATGGCTGAGGGGAGATAGGACAAGGTGCTTGGAAGTAAGGAGTGGTGTGTGTGTGTGTGTGTGTGGTCACGGGAATCTGGAACCCAGGCTGCAAGCTTGGGCTAGGAGATAGATACCCTCATGGGTTTTGTCTGCCTCTTTGGAGTGTACCTGTCCCACGAAGGTACTTGTGTACATCACAGACTGAATGTGACTGCAGACTGGGTATATGGAACTTGGCCAGAGATACTGATGTTTTTACCGACACAAATGAAAGCATACCAGCCAGTAAATATGTAGTTCTGTAAGACGGCCCAGAGTGGTTTGTCATGGCTTATAGGATCTGCAAGAACGGGAGCTGCTTACCTAGCACGTTCTGGGCTGATGATGCATTTCTCCTCACAGGTGATACTCTCTGGAATCATTGGATTGACAACTTGGAAAAGGCCCATGATACTGCTGGTATGTACAGACCACGTGACACTTCTCTATAACATGAAGCCCATTTAAGTAAACTGTTGATATTTTTAAGCATTCTTGTCCATTAGAAAATAAGTTGACTGTAGATACTTTAGAAGTAAATGTTCCTAGCCGGGTGGTGGTAGAACATGCCTTTAATCTCAGCACTCAGGAGGCAGAGGCAGGGGAGGCTCTTGACTTTGAGGACAGCATGAGCTACAGAGCAAATTACAGGAGAGTCAGAGAGGGCAACACAGAGAAACCCTGTCTCAAAAAAACAAAAAACAAAAACCCATAAATAAATAAGCAGTAAATGTCCCTATAATAATAGTAATAGTAATAATAATAATAATAATAATAATAATAGTAATAATAAAAGATGATAATCTTGATGGTTTATGATTTGCTTTAAGCTCTATACATATTACATATGTACATACATATGTATGTATGTGTGTGTGTGTGTGTGTATGTGTTTCTAGTTCCAGAATTATATTTATTCTGAAGATATAATAGGAAAAAAATCTGTTCAGGGCTAAGCAGACAGCTCAGGGGTAAGAGTGCTTGCCGGGCACCTGATTTCCAGCACACAATAAAAGCTGGCCATGGAGATGTGTACCTACAGCCCCGTCACCGAGGGGTGGAGATAGAAGCTGGCCATGGGGAGGTGTACCTACAGCCCCATCACCGAGGGGTGGAGATAGAAGCTGGCCATGGCGANGTGTACCTACAGCCCCATCACCGAGGGGTGGAGATAGAAGCTGGCCATGGGGAGGTGTACCTACAGCCCCATCACCGAGGGGTGGAGATAGAAGCTGGCCATAGGGAGGTGTACCTACAGCCCCATCACTGAGGGGTGGAGATAGGTGGGTCCTGGAACTTAGACGGTCACTGGATCATGCTCAGTAAGAGTTCCTGTTTTAAGTATAAGGTAGAGAATGGTGGAAGAAGACACCTGCCATTCTCCTCTGGTCTCCACATGAGTGTGCACAGATACGCACACACATGATCTCCCCCCCCCCCACACAATGTCTCATCACTATGGGTACAAAAGTGGAGGGAACAATATAACCAATTCACAGTGCCTATCCCCTAGCTCTTCACCTAACCTCCCACACACTCTGCATCCCTTTTCTTCTTTGTCTCAAGCAAACCACATTGATTAACCACAAACATATTACTTTTTGTTCCTGAGATTTGCTACATTGTCTTTTTAGCCCCCAAATGTTAATTTTCTTGATAATGTAGACTTTATCAGTTTCCTGTGGTAGAGCTGAAATGAATGTTCCAACATGAACTGTTTTCCCCTGTCCAGTGGCAGTGCAAACAATCAGAACCTTTGTCCTTTTCCTTGACCTGTTATGGGAATTTAAGAGATGACAATAGACAGACATACGGAAGTGGAGTCTATGTAACTGCCAAGTTTAAAATAAAGTTTAGGAAATTTGTTTTGCATTGAAGAGTATGTAACATCTTACATATGGTAGCTTGTCTTCTTACATTTCTTTCATATCTATTGATATAGAATTTAATTATTCCCAGAATTCATTTTTAAAATTGGTTTTGTTTTATGGGTGGAGGCTAGAAGACAACCTTGGTGTCATCCTTGAGAACTTTGTCTCCTTTGAGACTGTGTCTGTCCCTGAACCTGGAGCTAATGACTTAGGCTAGAGTGGCTGGCCGGTAAGAGCCAGGCATCCTCCTGCCTCTGTTTCCCAGCACGTGCCACCATGCTCAGCATCTTTACTTGGGTTCTGGGGACCAAATTCAGGTCCACATGCTTCCATAAGGAGCATTTTACTGGCTGAGCCATCTCTCCAACCCCACGAGTCATTTCAGACATACAGGGTAGGCGGTGGGAAGCCACTACAGTTCCATTCCGTGGTGAGACAACATGATGCAGAACAGAGGGGTCAGAGTCATGGGTCCCTGCACTGCTTTGAGAATCTTGAGCCAACATGTTTTCAGCTCCTCAAGTAACATAGGCAACGTTTTGTTACGCCATCATTTATTGCGTTTGGTGAAACACCTTTAACAATGGAAAGGGTAAGTCGTCGGTGTAGCATTTAATATGTTGGAAAGCAGGACAGGAGGGAAGGAGGTGTTGGGTGAACCCATGGCTCATAGCTGAGGCGTGTTCTGCTGCAGCTGTTTGGGATTAATCTCTGCAAGAAGAGGTTGGACGGATGGCGTTCTGTGTTTGTGTTTGGCTTTACAGTATTGTTGGCTATTTGGTCAGTATTAAAGAACTTAAAAAAGTATTTTTCAGTATTTTATTAATACTTCATTAAAGTATTAAAGTGAATGAGGATAAGAAAAATCTCCCCTGATGTTTGTATTCTAAGATTTCCAAATGACAAAAAGGACATGAGTATGCATCCTGGATGGAGTTCAGGAAAGCCCACTTCTGGGACATTCGCAATATATATAAGCATTAACAAGTGTAGGTGAAAATTACATTAATAAAAGTAACTTACATAGTTTGTTGTAAAGTTGTGCCCATTTTAGGGGCCTTGGATTTGTCATGAAGACCTGCCTTTGAATATCTAGTAACCAAATACAAAAGCTGTACATGGCTGTGCCTGCCAATAATCCAACATTGAGGGTGAGATGTAGGCAGATTCTGTGACTCTATTGGCCAATACAGCCTCACCAAAATGATGAGCTTCTTGTTCACTGAGAAACCCTGGTCAAGGCATTATGTCAGAGAGCAGTAGAGGAAGTCCCCACTGTCCTGCTGTGGCTTCCATATGTGCATACATGGACACATGCACTGACATCCACACATATGCCCCACACATATATGCCGTACACAGAACATGCAGCATGCGTAACACCCAGGAAGTTGTAACCACATGTATATACTGTCTTACGTACCGCCTTTTCAGATCACTGTAAATTAGTATTAGGTAACACTGTTTCTGCATGTGCCACTCATTGTTGCTGAGCAGTCTGCTACTGTATTTCTATCCCGTTATTAATTTTTTTCATAAGCCTGGGGCTTTTGAACTGTTGTGTTATAGTGGCAGAATATTGGATGGAGAGTGTCATTGTAGTTTTCATCAGCGTCATACAAGCAAGTGGTGTCTGGAAAGAGGGAAATTTAATTGAGAAGATGTCTCCTTCAGATTGTCCGTGGGGTATTTTCTTGATTGATGATTGGTGAGGGAGGGTTAGCTCACTGTGGGCAGTGCCACCCCTGGGGGCAGGCGGTTCTTAGTGCTATAGAAAGCAGGCTTAGCAAGACATGAGAACCAAACCAGTAAGCAATACTCATTCCTGGGCTCTGCTCTAATCCTGCGTCCAGGTTCCTGCCCTGACTTCCCTTAGTGCTAGTGTGTGACCTGAGTTGTGAGCTGAGATAAATACTTTCTTCCTCAAGTTGTTTTCAGTCAGCATTTTGTCAGAGAAACAAGCAAACTAGACTAGTTGTAAAATATTAATCAATGTTAACTTAAAATAAGTGATGTTTCACTTATTTTATATCTTAAAATAAGGACGTGCACTGGTCAAGTCTCAGTTAACCATGCTGCACGAAGACCCTGGGTTTATATGCATCTTAGTAAGACAGTTTTATAGCCAGGTGTGGTGAGGCATGCCTGTAAAACCAACATTTAGGAGGCTGAGGCTGACCGTGGAGAGTTCAAGGCCAGTCTGTACTACTCAGAAGACCTCTTCTTACGCAACAAAACCAATACAAACAAGAGTGGCTGAGAGATGGCTCAGTGTTTCTTGCAGAGGATTCATTTCCCAGGTGGCTCACAGCTGCCAGGAACACCAGCTTCAGAGGATCTGATGTCCGCTGGAGGCACACATGTGCACACACATACACATCACACACACACACACACACACACACACACACACACACACACACACACACGCCCTGCATCAAATACATTATTGTAAGAAATGAACACAATGTGTGTAGAAAGGAAGCTGGCAGTGCCTTTCAGCTGTGCCTGGCTCTTCCTCTGAGCCTCACAGCTCTGCCTTTTGGAGCTTAGCTTTCCTGCATTGATAATTTCGAGATACAGGCTCTACTCTCCCCTCCTCCTCTTGGGTGTGTATTGCACCCCTCCCTCCCTCCTTTCCTTCCTTTCTGTGTTGCCCAGGTTCCCCTCCCTTGCTTCCTGAGGGTTGGAATGTGCCAGAGGTCAATGTGGGGAAGAGGCCTTGCTGCGTTAGAGAAACCAGTGGGCCTTTTGTTGTAGGTTTTTTTTTCCAAGACAGGGTCTCATAGTCTTTGAACTTCATATGTAACTGAGGCTGGCCTTGTTCTCTGCACCCTCCTGTCTCTGAGCCCCAGAACTAGGTTTTCAGGGATGCTTCAGTGCACCTGGGGCATTGTTTTGCAGATCTGGGTTTAGATGACTAGCTTTGGCACCTCCTGGCTTCACCTCCCCTTCACATACTGGGCATTGCTCCCCTCAGTCTTTCTTCCCCTAGCCCAGTGCTTGGCTGCGGCTTTCTTTGGCTCTCAGCTCAGCAGCCACACCCTGAGGAAGCATTTTCCCTGGCTACCCCACTGGCTGCTTCCTGCTCTCCAGAACAGAGGGTGGTGACCTAGCCAAGAGCATTGAAGCAGCCTGCTTAGCCTGAGGGCTGGCTGCTTAGGGTTCCATGTGTCTCCCCAGGAGGCTCCTCACTTCCCCTTCCATCTCAAGGGCCAGTTCACTCTTACGCTTCTGTGGCTGTGCAGAGGAGGCTGGGGCAAGACTGGCTATTGGCCCCCATCCAGCCCCTTGTGAGACCAGCTGTCTTCGTTTCCAGTTAATGTCTACACCAGCCTGGAACATGTGAGTGTTCCTTTGTAAAGAGCAGTCCTTTTGTGTGCCCTCTTCTGATTGTGACTGCGATTATTTCAGGTTGTTGATCAGCTTGAACAAAGGAGGGTCAGTTTGTCCCAGTTCCTTCAAATTCAGGTTTCCATGGAAACCCAGACCTTCATTCATTGGCTACTTTTCTTATATCAGCAGATTACTCCCATGCCCAGGACAATGATAGTACTGGAGAATAGGTTTTAAATACTTGTGGTAGTCACTAGGGTACAAGCATATGCCTGTATGCGGTAGTCTACAGTGAGTACTTTACACAAAAGTCTAACATTTTCCATGTTTAAAGTATATTCTTATTTTTCTGCTGCTTATTCCTTTTGGATTTTAACAAAATGTTTTGAAATTGTTTCAAAAAATCAGACTCTGTTCTAGAAATGGCCTCGAAAATTGTCATGTGCAGGTACCTCAGTTAGTAAATGGGATTGTCTTGATTACGTGCTTTTCCTTGGTTAGTGCCCTGGTAAGAATCCACGCCATGAACATCCGGCTGCCCGATAGAGTTTTGGTTGCTCATGGAATGGTAATTGGAGCTGCTGCTACTTTCTTGTCAGTGTGGAGTAGATGGGGTGCCTATGACCTGCATCCTGGTGTAAGGGAAGCTCTGTTCATTAATGTACCAATGAAGGCTCAGGGCCAGGGCAATGGTTCAAGCCTGATGACCTGACTCGATCCCCAGGACTCATGGTAGAAGGGGAAAACAGACTCTTACAAGTCGCACCCTGACCTCCACAGGCATGCTGTGGCATGCTCCCCACAAACAAACAAACAAACAAACAGATGTATATCTCGGGTTCCATGTAGTTATTTTATTTGATTTGAACAGGTCTCATTCTATAACCCTGGTGGCCTTGGAACTCACCATGTAAACTGGGTTGGCCTCAAACTCACAGAGATCTGCCTGCTTTTGCCTTCTGTGTGCTGGGATTAATGGCCTGTGTGCCACCATGCACAGCAGGTTCCATTTGTTCATTCTTACTTGTAGGTGTCTTAAATTATTCCTCACAGCGAGGACAAGAAATGATAACTACAGTGGCTATTTAAAAATGATTCTTTGATTGTGCCAACTTCGTTTTTAGAATGGTTTGAACAAAATGGCTTAAAGTATACATTCCTCACTTCATTTACTCTAAATAAGGTAGGCCAGGGATGTGGCTCTGTTCCCCAGCCCTTAGAGACCTGGGGACCCTTCATCTGTTGTGAGAATCATGGGAGACTTGCATACTTTGTTTGAGGACGAACCTCCAAGATTGATTAGCTAGAGAGTCACGCTTCCTGATGACCTGAAGAACTGGAGTCTAAACCATCACATGCAATTGAGGATTCTCTGCATGCAAATGAGATGAGCCGTGGGGCTCTTTGGCCCCACGTAGGCTGCTGCATTCAAAGGCATTTTGTGGCTGACCATAATTTGGAATGAGCCCTTGTTATTTCACAGTGCATGAGACCTAGGTTTAATGCTGACACATTACCACTAATTATTAGGTACCCGTGAGGCAATCTTTTAATTTATGTGTCTGTGAAATAGGTGCCTTAATTCAGAACAATATTTTGCATCCTTCCTACTGTACCATTAGAGATTTTCAGAACCCTTCCTAGTTATTTTGATATTTTAATTTCAGATGGGCATTGTAAGCTCCCTTTGTATAAGTTGTAATTCAGTGACTATATACTCTTCCATCATTTGTTTGCTTTCTCCCTTCCTCCCTTCCTCCCTTCCTCCCTTCCTCCCTTCCTCCCTTCCTTCCCTCCCTCCCTCCCTCCATCCATCCCTTCTTTCCTTCCTTCTTTCTTGTTATTTTGAGATAGCGCATCATGTATCCCAAGAGGGCCTTGAAGTAGCTATGTAACCAAAGATGGTTTTAAACTTCTCATCCTTCTGCCCCCACTTTCTGGATCCTAGGACTATAGGCATGTGATTCCACAAATAGTTTTATTTGATGCTGGACATTGAATCTAGGTCCCTTGCATACTAGGAAAGCATTCTACCAAGTGGGTTGCATTCCTAATGCCTCCTTCTGTTTTTTAAGGCAAAAAAAATGTCTAGATAGCTGGGTATGGTGGTGCTCAGCCATAATCTCAGCTACTTGGTAGGCTGAGGCAAAAGATCACAAGTTTGAGGCAGATCTGGGTAACTTAGGTTCTGTCTCGAAAGAAAAAAAAGCTAGATATGTAGCTGAATGGTAGAGTGCTTGTCTGACAGACAGACAGGCAGGCAGGCAGACACACACACACACACACACACACACACACACACACACACACACACAGACCATGTATTCCATTCAGCACTGTAGAGTTGGGATCTCCACATTTGTGAGTCCTGTGAGAAACAGGGCCAGCTCCAGCAATGGAGGCTCCAGGGCCACACGCTTTTACTTCTGAGCATCAGCAGTCATGGAGGAGGGAGGCTGTGTTCCAGTCACCAACTGGAATGCATGCTAGGTGTCCACACAGAACAGCCAGAATGCCTTATAATCCATGAGGTGATGGCGGCAACAGAGCTAAGGCTGATTTTCCTGCATGACCTTCATAGAGGTCCCAGCAATAAGTACCCTTGGCTCCCTCTCAGGTTCCTGTGGATTTTGCGAGTCACCTGATAGCCTTGCAAGAAATGCCTTCTCTGCTTAAGAAGCTGAATTAGCTTCTCTTGTTAACAACATAATTAAGAACTCTGGCATAATATGGCAGTGATTTTTTTCCCCCTCATGAATCCAATTTAACACACACACACATATATGTACACACATATATGTAGATCTGTTTTAAAGCACTAGACATTTATGGTAATTCAGTGATGAGCAGGAGGTCTAGGGGTGCAGATACTGGACGGTAGCGTTATAGGTGCCTGACTTAGGTGGGGTCGACTGGATAAGGGGTGTAAAGGCTTGGATGGTCATGGCAAGAAGTTGTACCATAAAGATGCCCTAGGGTGCCTGTTGGAGCCCTTTAGCAATGAGAATGGATTGCTGGGTATTCTGCACACTATTGGAGGATCCAGCTCTGTACTGGGTCCCCTAACTTCTTGTGAAAGTCTGGGCATGGTTGATCACCTCTATGAGACTAAGTCCCATATATTTGACATCTATCTCTGTCTATAAATATTTTATCTGTCTGCATCTCAAATACACTCCTGTGGCACGGTATAATTTACAAAATGACTTTTAAACAGGGGATGCAACACTTAATCTTCACTGTCAACTTTCTGGGCTCAGAATCACCGAGGAGACGGAGGTACAGCTTTGGGTGCTTGTGAGGGTGTTTCCAGAGGATTGATATGCGGGGAGGACACAGCCTAGATGTGGGTAGCAGCAGCTTGACACAAGCTAGAGTCATCCAGGAAGAGGGAGGCTCAGCTGCGAAAGTGTCTCAGATCGGTCTGTAGACAGGCCAGGGCAGGCACTGTCTGGATTAATGATTGATATAGGAGGGTCCAGCCCACCACGGGCAATGTCACCCCTGGGCAGGTATCCCTGCATGCTGTGACAAAGGTGGCTGAAAGTGAACTGGGGAGCCAGCCAGAGAGAATGGTCCTCAGGGTCTCTGTTTCAGCTCCTGCTTTGAGTTGTTGTTGTTGCTGCTGCTGTTGTTCTTTTAAATTAATTTTTCCTCTTATTGAAAATAGATTTTTTTCATATAATATGTCATGATTATGGTTTCCCCTTTTTCTACTCCTCCCAATTATCCCCCACCCCTCCCCCTCTCCTTTTCCATCTCTTATTAGAAAACAAATCGGCTAGTGGAATGCCAGGGCCAGGAAGCAGGGAGTGTGTGGGTTGGTGAGTAGGGGGAGGGGGTAGGGGATAGGGGGCTTTCAGAGGGGAAACGAGGAAAGGGGATAACATTTGAAATGTAAATAAAGAAAATATCTAATAAAAAATGGAAAAAAGAGAAAACAAATAGGCTTTTAGGCGATATTAATAGAATAAAACAAAAATGAACACATCAAAATTGGACAAAACGAACATAAGGAAAAGTACCCAAGAGAAGGCACAAGAGTAGGAGACCCACCCATCCACACACCCAGGGACTCCATAAAACACTAAAGCCTCAGAGGACCGGGTGCAGACCCGTGTAGCCTATGCTTACCGTGTCTCTGTGAGTTCATATGGACCCAGTGCAGACCCGTGTAGCCCTATGCATACCATGTCTCTGTGAGTTCATAAGGACCGGGTGCAGACCCGTGTAGCCCTATGCATACCGTGTCTCTGTGAGTTCATATGAGCTTGGATCATGTACATGCTCAAGGTAAATTGATTCCCATCTTCCTGAGGAACTGCTACACTGGTTTCCATAGTGGCTGGGCAAGTTTGCGCTCCCACCAGCAATGAATGGGTTTTCTTCTTCCTCCACATCCTCACCAGCATGAGCTGTCACTTTTTGAAACTGATCTTAGCTATTCTGACAAGTGTAAGATGAAATGGCTAAGGATGTTGAACATTTTCTTGAGTATTTCTTAGCCATTTGACTTTCCTCTTTTGAAAGTTCTGTATGGATATTTACCCCATTTTAAAATTGAATTACTTTTTTTTTTTTGATATCTAGGTTTGTGTGTGTTCTTTATGTATTTTGGATATTAACCCTCTAATTGGATGAGTAGTTGGTAAAAATTCTTTCCCCACTTTGGAGGTTGCCATGTTGTCTGAATGATGTGCCCTTTCCCATGCGATTCAGTTTTACCAGATTCTATTTATTAGTTGTCGATTTTAGTGCCCGTGCTAACGATGTTCTGTTCAGGAAGTTCTCCTGTACCAATCAGTTCAAGGCTGTTCTTCACTTTCTCTTCTGTCAGGTTCAGTGTATCTGGTTTATGCTGAGGTCTTTGGTCCATTTGGAATTGAGTTTTGTGTAGGGTGATAAGTATGGATCTTTGTGGATTCTTCTACATTCAGATTTCCAGTTTGAATAGCACCATTTGTTGAAGACATTTTACTCTTTGTGTGTTTCTGACTTATTTATTAAAAAAAAAAATCAGGTGCCCAAAGGTGTTTAGATTTATGACTAGGTGTTCAATTTGATTCTATTGATCAATATCCCTGTTTTATGCTAATACCATACTGTTTTTATTACTCTGTAGTATTTGAAATCATGATGGTGATATTTTCAAAAGTTTTTTATTCTTCAGAATTATCTATCCTGGGTTGTTTGTTTTTCCATATGAATCTGAAGGTTGTTCTTTCAAGATCTGTGAAGAATTGTGTTGGAATTTTGATGGGTATTGCACTGAAACTGTAGATTGCTTTTGGTAGGATGTCCAGTTTTACTACATTAAATCCTACTGATCCATAAGCATGGGAGATGGTTCTATCTTCTGACATCTTCAGTTTCTTAAAGTTTTTATCATACAAGTCTTTCAATTGCTTTGTTAGAGTTACCCCAAAATCTTTTATTGTTTATTCTATTCACAATAGAAAGCGGTTGTTTCCCTGATTTCTCTCTCAGCCCATTTGTCATTTGTATATAGGAGGGCTATTGATTCTTGTGAGTTAATTTTGTATCCAGTTGCTTTGCTGAAAGTGCTTATCAGCTGTAGACATTTCCCAGTAGAATTTTAAGGTTACTTTTGTATATTATCATATCATCTGCAAATAAAGACACTTTGATTTCTTCCTTTCCATTTTGTGTCCCCCTCATCTCCTTCAGGTGCCTTATTGCTCTAGGTAAGACTTTAAGTACTGAAGAGAGAGTGGACAACTTTGTCTTATTTCTGATTTTAGTGGAATTGCTTTCAGTTTCTCATGATGTTGGCTATGGGCTTGAAGTAAACTACCTTTATTGTATTGAGATAAGTCCCTCATATCCCTAATCTCTCCAGGACTTTTATCATGAAGGAGTATCACGTTGGATTTTTGTTAAAGGTCTTCTTTGTGACTAATGAGATGATCATGTGGTTTTTGTCTTTCAGTTTGTTTTAGTCGTGAGTTAGTAAGTGTTCTGTTGTTGTTTATATCCAGCTTTAACCCATGATGGTCAGATAGGATGCAGAATGTTATTTTGTTTTTTTGATATTTGTTGAGACTTGCTATGTGTCTGAGTTTGTGGTCATTTTGGGAAAAAGTTCCATGAAGTATTGAGATGCAGATATGTTCTTTTGGGAACTCTTTTTCCCCTTGCAGCTTTTATTATTTTTCTTAGTTCTGCATATTTAGTGTTTTGATTCTTATGTTTTGTGGAGAACTTTCTCCTGGTTCAGTCTATTTGGTATTCTGTGTGTTTCTTGTCCCTTTATAGGCATTTCCTTATTTAGGTTAGGGAAATTGTCTTCTATAATTTTGTTGAAAACATTTTCTGTGCCTTTGACCTAGGTTTCTTTTCCTTCCTCTATTCCTATTATTCTTAAATTTGTCCTTTTCATAGTGTCCCAGATTTCTTGGGTAGTTTGTGCCCAGATTTTTAAAAATTTCTATTTTTTTTTTTTTTTAGATTTAAAATTCTTTGATGGAGACATCCCTTTCTTCTACTTAGTCTTCATTGCCTGAGATTCTCTCTTCCAGCTCTTGTGTTCTGTTGGTGAGGCTTGCCTCTGAGGTTCCTGGTTGAGTTCCTGACTTTTATATTTCCAGATTTCACTTAGTTTGGGTTTTCACTATTGATTCTATTTCCACATTCAGGTCTTGAACTGCTTTATTCAATTCCTTTTAATATTTATGTTTTCCTAGACTTCTTTAAAGGATTTATTCATTTCTTCCTTAAAGACCTCTATAATATGCACAAGGGCCATTTCAGGGTCTTTTTCTTGTGATTGAGCTGTTTTGCAATACTCAGGACTTGCTCTGGTGGGATGCTGGGCTCTAGTAGAGACATATTATTTTGGCTGTTATTGATTGTGTTTTTACATGTTCAATTTAGGCATCTGTGTTTGGGGAAATTATAATTCTAGGTGATGATATTGGTTCTTGTCCTTGTTGGGTGGGAATTTAGTTCCTTGGTTTCTGTTACCCACTCTAGTTCCTAGGAGCTGTGTTTCCTGGTAGAAAAGTCTTCTGGTGTCATGAGAGGTGTGGCTGCTGGGGCTTCCAGGTAACATGTGTTTCTATGTATTGGGAGCTGACACTTAGAAGTGGGAATGGTCTAGGAGATAAGAGCACTGAGTAGGTCCACAGGAAGGAGGAAGGCAGGGTGTTCCTCCAGGATCAGCTTAGTCCCTTGGGAATGGGACAGAGAGTGAGGAGAGGCCACAGTAGGTGGTTTGCTACAGACCTGGGGATGAGACTGGGGACTGGCCTTAGAGGGAGAGGTGAAGATCATCAGTGAGCCTACCTGCTTCTCTGGCCTGAGTGCTGCTTTGAGTTTTGCTTCTGTTTTCCTCAGTGAAGGCCTGTGATCAGGGACATGCAAGTTAAATAAACCCCTTCTGCTCCAAGTTGCTTGTAGTAATGGTCTTTATCACAGCAATAGAAGTCAAACTAAGACACACAGCAATAAGAAAAGCAATAAATACAAAGGGGGGGAAAACTACTTCCAGTTATCAAGAGCTTGTTAGTCATTGTATTCTTTTTAAAAATAAAAGCTAGGGATGTGTCTGTTTCTCCTAGCACTCAGATCCGATGGTGTGCCCCTCAGTTAAAAACTGTACACTCCCGTGGCCTTTGTGCTGATCCACATCCCTTTCCCCTCCCACTTTCTAAAATACTTTTTATTTCTTCTTTTGGTGACTTTATAATATTAAATTATATTATATATTTCTGTGTAGTTCCTTCGCTTTACATGATATCTTTTGACTGTGTTTTTTATAAGAAGAAATTAGAGGCCATTTCACCTCCTTTCTTCATCCCATCCCCCAGTTTTTGATGATAACATTATCATTATATTATGACATTTTGCTTTTGGAGTCTGTTATAGCATCCAGATCTTGCCTGTTGCTATTGCTCCTACAGAGGAATATACCCGTGGCATTCACAGAGTGTTTACACTGTGAATGGTTCTGTCTTAGGGAGTTAGAAGCAGAGTCTTTGTGCCACATTCATCTGAGGCCTCTGTAGGAGAGGTTCTGATTGCTCCCACATCCTAGCCTGCCTTAGATGAGCTAAGCAGGGCTTGCAAAATGGTTCCTGAAAACCTGTTTTGCAGCCCTTACCTGATCTTTGTCCCCCTGGCCTATAAAAAGATTAGGGTTTAAAGAGACAAACGTTTAGAGAAAGTTACTAGATTGTGGTGGCATTATGAGTTCCTGCTCCCCTCAGGGGGGTCCTTAGAGATAAGCACTTGGAGACCCGATATGGGTCCCTTGGTGTTTGCCTGTGCCAGCATTGTGCCTGAAAAGGCTGGTTGGAATGTCTCATAGTCTCAGTTGGGAAACAGCTGTGTATTCACAGACCAGGCTCCAGCAGAATGCTCGGAGCTGGCAGGATGGACCCGCAGGGGAGTGTTGGCTCTGAGGGGTGTGCAAGCCACAGGGAAAGAGACTGGGCTTGCACTACTGATGGCAAGCCACAGACTGTGCCTCAGCGGGCAGTAGGTGTCCCAGAGGAGCCAATGGGGACTTCCTTGGTGGAGAGTCCCCAGATGTGCTAAGATGGAACCTAATCCTTAGATGACTAATAATGAGACATTAGCAGTCACTGTTCCAGATGGCAAGCTGCAAAGTAGACACAAGACATAGGAAGAAGGACATTGCAGTTGCCCCCCTGCCCTTCCCCTGTGGCTATGCTTGTTCCCCACAGTCATGAGCCCAGTGCCAGGGAACCAAGCCAACATTCAAATGAAGTTCCAAGATTTCACTAGGACACGAATAATAACTGAATTTTAAGTATGAGGTCATCAGAGGTCATTTTTCATCTCACACTGTAAAGGACCTAGCCTTGGATTTCATCTAAATAGACAAGGAACAGTAAAACCCATAGAGCAGGCTTGACTAACCCTAGGAAGGAACAGCCATTTCTCTCGAGTCCTGCTTGTACACACTGTTCCTGGTGACACCAGGAGCATGGTGGGCGGAGAGCAGGAGATGTAATCCCGTGTCACTCGGGGGAGCAGTGTCTTGAGCAGCCAAGCCAAATGCATTACTGGTCTTGATGTCATATTTTCACAGGCTTCTGTTTCAGACCATGGCTTTTGTATTGGCTTCTTCTCTCCGGCTAAAGGCAACTCAAGGAAGAGAGTTTTATCCTTAGATCTGTGATCTGTCCTGTCCCGTGTGTTTTACCTAGAGCATCAGGCAGACATTCCTATCTGTTCTTTTGCATGTCTGTTTTGGCCCATTGTTGGAGAGGATACACTGTCATGATAGGGAAGTGGCAGCGGGAACATGAGGTGGGTGGTCACATCCAGACTGCAGTTATGGAGCAGAGGGAGATGAATGTTTCTTCTCAGGTCACTGTCCCCCTCCCCTTTAATCTGCAGTGGACCCCAGCCTGTGGGTTGGTGATGTCTACTTTCAGGATGGCTCCTCCTCCTCCTCTTCCTCCTCTTCCTCCTCCTCCTCCTTTTCTTCCTCTTCCTCTTCTTCCTCCT
>NC_034590.1:135598367-135719719 GCF_900095145.1 Mus pahari | reverse complement strand
TCCTCCTCTTCCTCCTCCTCCTCTTCCTCCTCCTCCTTTTCCTCCGCCTCCTCTTCCTCCTCCTCTTCTTCTTCCTCCTCCTCCTCTTCCTCCTCTTCCTCCTCTTCTTCTTCCTCCTCCTCTTCCTCCTCCTCCTCTTGCTCCTCCTCCCCCCCCCCATTAAACCTGTATAGAAATGCCCCAGCAGAAATGAGTCTTCTAGGTTATTCTCAATCCAGTCTAGTTGGCAGTAAAGGTGAACCATTAAGTCTATTGTGTTATCCTTGAACTTTTGTTAACAGTCTCTTGGCTCTGGGACTGGAGATGTAGTGTTATGCCAGGAAAATGTTAGTGATCCCTCAAAACAGACAGGAGCCAATCTGATGCAACTCGAAGCAGGGTCTTTGTTCTATTCGAGCTAGCTTCCCCCATCCCTGCCCTCCAACCCACCACCATCATGCAGGATGGTTTTGGCGGTGGGGGAATTCCTGAATGTCTATTGGGGCAAAGCTTTAGAGTAAGCAGCAAGCAGGGTGTATATGTTCAAGCATCTAATTAGAAAGTTCCTGTGGCCTTTAACATAATTGGCTGGTGTCATATCACAAACTTAACTTTTGCTCTCCTCTACATCGGTGGTTATTTGGCAGGAGGTGGGTTTGTAACCTGGGGTGCAGGTTTGTTGGGGGAATAACCTGGAGACGCTGGTCTTGTTGGGGACTAGCCTAGAGACTGGAGCTAGGCTCAGATTTTGTTGGGGGGACAACTTGGAAACTAATGCTAGGTACCAGCCTGTTAGTTTACCTGAGTTCAAACTGAGGTTCTCTAAAATGGAGTCTGAACTTTAAAGATCTGGCATCTTAGTAGCTCAGTTGGTCAGTGTTAGCCCTGGATAGGTGGACGTAGGAGGATCAGAAATTCAAGATCAGACATCACTACATAGTGAGTTTAGGCTAGCATGGGCTACATGAGACTAGGTCTCTGTCTGGACATACACTGACTCTAAATGTGAGGTTTATGTATCTAGTTCCTTGACACACATTTCTTCTATTTGAGGTACTTCCCCAAAGTTGCAAAAGTATGTTCCAGGGAGAGCATTCTCTCCTTCAACCTTTAGAGTAGTTGGTGAGCTCTTTTAGTAAAAACTGAATGTTCATGTCACCTGAAGAGAAAAGCAGAGTGGCAGTGTGTAAAATGATTGTTAATAAACTGTAGGTATTAATTAAATTAATGTTGGAAAATAATATGGCAGCAGTTGTTCCTTAACCAGCTAGCTCTTCAAATCACCATACAGAGATCGTTTAATAGTTCAAAGCTTTTGCCTTAGCTGGCTAGACTGTCAGCTCGCTCATCTAAGCTAACCCAACCAGCTAGCCCCATCCAGCCACGTGGCTAGCTAGCAATACCTTCCAGGTCTGCGATCGTACCAGTCTCTTCTGGCAAAAGAACTTTCTCCTTCTCCCCAGAGTTCCTTTTTCCTGCCCAGCAAATTGGCCATCAGTTTTTTTTATTAATGCCAATCAGAGAATGCCTTAGGTAGGTGAGGAAGGACAGAGACATAACTTCACACAGCATACCCTAACAGCAGTGAACTCTTAACTTGACGATACATCTTTTTATTTTTTATTTTTCCGTAGGAACGATCTTTTATTGGGGGAGGGTTCATCAATCCTTCTTGGCCACTGCCAGCTCCTCCTGCTTTCTCTAGGCGGGGATGTGCGTGGCCCCACTTTCTTCTTGATGAACTTGAGTGGACGCTTGTCCTTGGACACTTTGACCGACTCCATGGCTTGCAGCCACGAAGCCACACACCTCCGGGATCATGTCCCTCATGAACTTGGCAGTGGCCGAGACAGAGTATCTCGGCCTGCCCCACTCCCCGCACACACGCTGGGACACCCCCCGCGGGGCCAGGAGCCCTGATGGGGGCAGATAATCCTGGACAAGGCCCACTTACCTCAAGATACATCTTTTTTTAAACACTAATTTTTTCACTATCTTGATGATTATTTCCTCCTCTGCTCTTTCTTTCTTGAGCATCAGGTAATCAGATGACCCAGTGTAAACTAGGGCCACTTGGAGTGAGTCTCTCTTTTTCTTTTTTCTTAATTTTTCACAATTTCGGTTTTAAATTTTGTGTTCTCTATTTTATCTTTTGGAGATTTATTTGTGTGTGTGTGTGTGTGTGTGTGTGTGTGTGAGAGAGAGAGAGAGAGAGAGAGAGAGAGAGAGGGGGGGGGGAGGGGGAGGGGGAGGGAGGGAGAGGGAGAGGGAGAGGGAGAGGGAAAGACTATGAATATGATAGATGTGTGCCCTCGGAGGCCAGAGGAAGGTGTTAGGTTCTTCACGTGGGAGTTCCCGATGTAGATGCCGGGAATTGGACTCAGTTCCTCTGCAAGAGCATCAAACCCTCTTAGCCACTGAGTCTGCGCCAACCCTTCTTCACTTCTTAATTTATCTTCTAGGTGTTCCTTTTATTTTTGCTTTTTTCCATTCTACAGTAATATTTGTTTCATAATTATATCTTTGCAACATTATTAACAATTTTTGATCACCAAATCATTCTTTCCATAGCAGCTATTCTTGTTTGATGTATGCTACGTTTACAGCTCTCTTTGAAGATATATGTGAGATACATTAATATATTTCTATTATATTAAAGTATGTTGTCTGCATGGTACTGGGTGGTGCTGTTTCACTTTGTCTGGAGAGATGTAGACAAATGTCTCATCAGTTCAAGAAAGGAAGCCAAGAATAGATTAAAGAAATGATACCAATATATACAGAATGCCATAGGAAACTTGTTACTTTATGTTCTAACAATAAAATAAATTTTTTTTGAAAAACACATAAGAGCATATCTGACACTTTAAATATTAATCTCCTTCTTTACTATCTTTGAAACAGAGCTGTTCTGGTGATCTGAAGTTAGGGTTATGTACTGGCTAGTTTTATATCAACTTGACACAGCCTAGAGTCATCTGAGAGGAGGGAGCCTCAGTTGAGAAAATGCCTCTATCAGATGTGGCTGTAGACAGGCCTGTAGGGCACTTTCTTAACTAGTGTTTCATAGGGTGAGACTCAGCCCATTGCGGGAGGTGTCATCTCTGGGATGGTGGTCCTGGGTTCTATAAGAAAACAGGCTGAGCAAGCTATGGGGAGCAAGGCAGTAAGTGGCACCCCTCCACGGCCTCTGCATCAGCTTCTATCTCCAGGTTCCTGCCCTGTTGGAGTTCCTGTCATGACTTCTTTTGATTAAGAACAATGATCTGGAATTATAAGTCAAAAAACCCCTTTCCTCCCCAAATTGCTGTGGTCATGGTGTTTCATCACAGCAATAGTAACCCAAACTAAGACAATCAATACGATTATATCATTTTGGGACTGGGGAGCTGAAGCACTTGTTGCTCGTGCAGAGGACCTAGGTTCTATTCCCAGACCCACATGATATCTGTAGCTCCAGGTCCAGGGCATCGGATGTCCTCTTCTGATCTCTGAGGGGAGCAGGTAAGCACACGGTACACACATGCAGGCAAGATGCTCATACACATAGAATAATAAATACATTAAATATAATGTAAGAAGGCTATATACATTTACTATAAAAAGTAACTCCTTTTGAAAAGGTGTGTCTCTCTGTGTGTGAGAGAGAGCGTGTGCGTGTGTTTGCACCATTCCATGTGTGTGTGCATACTCCATGGCACACACGTGGAGGTCAGAGAACAGCCTTCTACGGTCAGCTCTCACAGTCCACTTTGTTGAAGGGGAGACTGCTCTTGTTTTTGATGCTTTACCCCAGGTTAGCTGGCCGTGAACTTCTTGGGTTGATTCTCCTGCCTCTTGTCTCCTGTCTCATAGAAACATGGAGAAGATAAGTGTAGATGAGTACCACCACATCTGGCTTTTTCCATGGCCAGATGTGGTGGTACTCATTTATATTTATCTTCAAACCCAGGTCTCTCTTGGGTTACACTTTCTCTTTTACCTGCTGAGCCAGTGTTCTCTCCCTGTCCCTCAATCTTCTCTTCTTATGTTATGGAAACTTCGCAGCATACTGCAAATGGAGAGAAACCTAGAAACCCCCATGTATAGTCCAGCTACAGTAACTAACACTTGTCCAAACTGATATAATAGAGATCCCTAATGACTTCCCTCCTCTTCAGCCTCTGTATGGCATTGAAGCAAAGCCCAGCATGTCCATTCCATCTTTTAATGCCTTAGGATATAGTTATAAAGGACAGACACTTTATTGGGCTTGCTAAGCATCTAGTCACTACCTCATATATAGCTTTCATGGCTCCTTTGCTTTGATTAGAGCTAAACAACAGCCTTGCATTGCATCTGGCTGATGGTTCTCTGCATTTGCTGTAGTCCTTAACTCTCTCTTCCTCTTTTTTTTTTTTTTCTGATGAAGAAACTATTTTTTGTCTATTTGAGTTATAATGCATTTTGTGGTGGGTTCGCCACATCCTTCTGTCCCCTTGATTCCCTGTAATTGGCTGTCAAATCTGTAGGCTTGACCTTGCTCAGGTTACATCCTGGGAGGCAAAATGCTCCCTCAGTGGTGGCTCACATTGTTGCCAGTGAGTAGAAGTCCCTGAACTGTTGATCCCAAACTGGGTCCTGGAAACTCTCTATCCTCCTAGGCGCCAGATGGGTGTCTTTGGAAAGGACCTGCATCTACACGAGGGAGCCACACACTGTGACTTGTCCTGGGTGCTTTGCGGGTTATCTGAATGCCCTAACAGTTCTCCTTAGAAACGTTCACTGTTTCAATCACGTTTATTTTCCTCTTTCGCTACCGACGTACCTGTTAAACCCTCCCAGAAAACCTGTAACAGTAGGAACATTGGGAAATGCTCAGCCACTATATGATCATGTATTGAGCACATGGCTCTGGCAGGCTTGGTTTTAGGTACACAGGTGGAAGCACACTCCTTGGGTTTTTAATCGGTTCTTTTCTGGTGTCAGGACTATCCAGATGTCACATGAAATACTTGACTTGACCAATGTGAACTGATTGGTTACTGGGATATACAATATTGTCTGCTCATTTTTCTTTCTTTCCTTTTCTCCCTCCCTTCTTTCCTTCTTTCTTCCCTCCTTTGCCCTTTCCCCTCAGTTTTTCATAGTTTAGAACTTTACATATATTGGAGCACAAAGCATATGTGTTTTCACCCACTTGGATGCTGCCAAGCGCATCCATATCACCACATGTATCAGTGGCCCGCTCCTGGTCATTGCTGGCCTTGACTCTACTGGGGACCCCTTGTGCAATGACTGAATCACCAATGTATTTAAAAGCCAGCAGTGTTGCATCATGCTCGTTTTATTTTATAGTGGCTTCCCCAATAGAATCAATCAATTTAACAAAATAATTTATTTTTATTTTATGTGTATTGGTGTTTTGCCTGTGTGATGCTGTCAGATCCTGGAGTTACAGTTGTGAGCTGCTGTGTGGGTGCTGAGAATTGGGTAAGGATCTGAGCTTAAAGTGGGGAAAGCATGGGTCAGATACAGGAAATGTGGAGAAGTCATGTCATGCTCCTAGTACAAAACAAATGGCATAATTACAATATGGCCTGAGGTTAAGAAATGGACAGTTCCAAGCACTCATGCATGCTGTGGGGTCCATACTGTTTCTGTTCTCTCATCCTAGAGGAGGGATATGGGGCTGTGGCCAGCATCTGAGAGCCAGCATTCTGGGTAGGAGCCCAGAGAGGGCCTATGGTTTTCCATTGGGGACATCGCTGGCCAGAGCTATAGAGAAGGACCCAGAAAATCAGCCCTGCACCACACCTTGCTTTTCTCCCCCTGCTCTTCTGGCAGGGTTCCTCCATGACCGAATTGAACTGGAGGCCAAAGGCAAAGAAGTCCCTTACTGCAGCCACAGGTGGAGAGGAAGAGGGAGCAGAGAGAGGGGAGCTGGCTTGGCATATGGACGGACAGGAGCTCCACACAGATGCCCATGCTCACATATTCAGTGAGGTCCAATGAAGGCATTTTGAAAACAACATGCCCGCTGGTTACATTCACCATCTGGGTATCCTTTCCAACTGACTTCATTTCAGGTGTGTCACAGACTAAGGAAAGAAAGGCTGGCACCAGGCCTAGTGAAATTCCTGTAAAACCCACTTTGTAGTCACAAGCTCCATCCTGCAAAGAGGGGATGTCCTTTTGTTTATTTACTTGTTTGTTTATAGACAGGGGTTCTCTATGTAGCCCTGGTTGGAAATTGCTATATAGACCAGGTTGGCCTTGAACTCACAGAGATCTACTTCCCCTACCTCCCAAGTACCGGGATTAAAGGCATGTATGCCACTATACCCAGTTCTTTTTTAACTTAGTAATAAACGTGTCTGTACAGTATTTTTCAAGGACCTTAAGACAGGAAAATTTGCATATCACATTCATTTCTTGAGCTTGGTAAGGACAAAGATCCATTTAACAGACAAGTAAATCTTACAAGAGTTTCCCAGGATTTTGCAACAAATAAGTGGGCAAGCCTGAGTTTGCACTGGATCCTAGCCCCAAATTTTATATTTCTTTAAAGGGAAGTCCTATATCTACTTTCTATAAAGAGAAACTCAAAATCATCTGCAGAAATATTTTTAGAGGAAAGAGTGATTAAAATAAAGAGACACAAGAAAAATTTCTTCTTCCTCGTGTTGCTGGGTGGCTTTTGTGGCATTGGCATTTGCCATTCACAGCTGATGTTTTCCTAGTGTTTGTTGGTGGCACAGCATCAGTGACAGTCAGAGTGGATGGACATTCAGGTCTTGAAGGTCATACCATGATACCCAGGGTAAAGCTGGAAGAGACCAAACCAAAGGTTCCCGGAGTACCTGTGTGTCTCTTATAAGCCAGTAGCTGCCTCTGAACGGGGAGCCCTCTTGGTTTGTGTGATGTATTTATTTGCTCCTGGTCTGTGTTACTGCACTAGGGTAACTTGGGTGACCATTGGTTAAAGAGTTTGACTAGAGTGCGTTTGCTTGTTTCTTTTTAAGATTTATTTATTTTATATGAGTACACTATAGCTGACCTCAGACACACCCGAAGAGGGCATCGGATCCCATTACAGATGGTTGTGAGCTACCATGTGGTTGCTGGGCATTGAACTCAGAACCTCTGGAAGAGCAGTCAGTGCTCTTAACCGCTGAGCCATCTGTCCAGCCCCTTGACTAGAGTTTTAAGGATGATGATGATGATGATGCAGATAACCCATGTGCAGTAAAACCCCAGCCCTGAATGTTCAGGGAGCTGTACTGGCTGTTAATCAATCCCCCTTGTCGCCACCATCCCTGGCAAGCTGTTGGACATTTCTGTCACTCCTGAGAAGCCCCAGACTCTGTTTTCTGTCACGCAGGCTGATTTTATCTCGTAAACTTCATGCAGTTTATATCACAGCATCTCTTTCATTTGGTGCCTTGGCTTTGACCTTGTTCAGTTGCCTGTGCATCTGTAGTGCCTTTCCTCCTGTTGCTCAGATATTCTGTTATTTAAATAAACTGCTAAATATTCATTTTATTCCATTTTTTTAAGTAAAAAATTAAAGCATTTAGGTCTTAGAATGCTTGAGAATCTCAGTTTACATTTGTTTCTGTTTTTCTTTTGTTTGTTTGTTTGTTTGTTTGTTTGAGACAGGGTCTCATTCTGTAGCTTTGACTGCCCTGGAACCTACTATGTAGACCGGGCTGGCCTCAAACTCACAGAGTCTGCCTCTGCCTCTCCAGAGCTGGGATTAAAGACATGTGCCACACTATACCTGGCTGTAGTTCAGATTTTTAAAACCTACACAGAGGATCCTAAACTTACTTGCCTCTGTTGTTAGCATCTAACTACAGTAAGACATAATGGTCACAAGCTAGAATCAGCAGTGGTACTGTATTCTCAAAGACCCCATTCTTCAGATTGTGTAGGTTAATCTCTCCTTAGCTTCTATCTGGGATTCCATCTAGTGGACCACATTACACAACTGCCAAGTCTGCCGATGCGCCCCGCTCCTGGCTGAGGCAGCTTCTCAGGGTTCCCTTGTCCCTTTGGATAACACTGAGAGATTTGAGGGATGCTTATTGTGGATTTTGCAAGATTGAGACTGTTCTCAGGATCAGATGATGGAGGCTATTTGGGAGGAGGGGGTGGAGGAGGAGGAAGAGAATGGAAGTGGGGGTGGGGCGTCACAGTTGATAGTACTATTCCCAGTTGACCTTACCAGGATTCCATGCTGCTGACAAGGGGTCTCCTGGTGGATGGAGTGTTTGTTGGTTTCTCTGATGGGAAGTTACTTTCCTCTTGCTTGGGTACTGTATGTTTTTGGAAGAAAGTCACTCTGGGCAGCTCACAGGGAGTAGAGACAGGAGGATGAAGTATCTTCATGAATTATTGGGGACACTTCTACATAGGAGGCTTATATTTAGTTTTTAAGAAATTGACTTTTTTTTTCCCTAAGTGATGGGACTAATTTCTGTTCACATAACAATGTCTAAATGTTCCTTGCCTTCAGTGACACTTGGCATTGTCAGCCTTGAAAATTTAACCATTTAAGGTGGTGTGGTTTAACTTCCATTCATGATGACTAATAATGTTGAAAACCCTTTCTTGTGCTCCCCATCGTGTGTGTATGTGTGTGTGTGTGTGTGTGTGTGTGTGTGTATGTGTGTAATTTTTGTGGGTGTCTTTTGCCTACATTCTATAATTGGGTTGTCATTTTCTTACTGATGTAAATATTTTTTCTATGATCTATTATAAAAATATTTACTACAGGACTGGACACATAGCTCAACTGGTAAAGTGTTGGGATTGTTTCTAATGTTTTGTATTATTTTGGCTTCCCAAAAGCCCTGCTTCCAGATCTGAGGGTCCCTGCCCCCAGCTGGCTTTGACTGATAATAAAGAATTGCCATAGAGCCAATGGCTGGGCAGAAAGACAGAGGCGGGACTTTTAGATTGTGAGGGTCCACAGGCATAAAAGAATCCAGGAAAGTGGCCTCTCGGGCCTTTCCGGTTGGGTCTTGGGTAGCAGAGATGAAATACAGATTTTAAAAGAATTAACTCAAGAATACTGGAGGGGGGATGTGTTTGTTAGTTACAGGAAGGTTTAGAAATGCCTAGCAATTAAGCTAGTCAAGGCATATCAAAATTAGCTGGTGTGTGTGTGTGTGTGTGTGTGTGTGTGTTTCATTCTGGAATCCAGAGAAATCTTGGGTAGGTGCGTGTGTGCTCTTCTGGGAGCCAAAGCAATTTACCTAATTCACTGATACAGTAAAGTGCTCACATTGCAAGCATGAGACCCGAGTTCAAGCCCTAGAATCCATTTTTTTAAAAAGTAAAGAGATAAGAAATAAAACTAGGCACTGTGTTGTACTGCAATTCCAGCTATGGGGAGGTAGAGACAGGCCAGTCCCTAGGGCTCACTGGCTGGTCAACCTAGACAAATTGGGGAGCTTCAGCCAGAGACTCTGCTCAAAAACAAGGTGGCTGTGCTTGAAGAAAGACACTAGAGGTTGTCCTCTGTCCTCCACATTCATATGTATATGAGTGTGTATTCATGCCTGCACACATACAAGCACATATAAAGACATGTATAAGTAAAATACTTTATGTGCATGAAAGTATTTTCTTCTAGTCTGTGGTATGCTCTTGATTTTATTAATTATGTCTTTTGATGAGCTTAATTTAAGATTCCACTGAAGAGTTTGGGGGCGTAATGTTGGGAATGATGGGTATTCATGCATTTCCCATGTGATGGTGTTAATTTTCAGTTTTAAAGATTAGTAATTATACTTGTGGGGATATGGGCCATAACCACATTTTTTTTTTCCACTCAAGGTATATTTTGAACTAAATGAAAATTTCAAGAACCAAATTTAAGTCTTTCTTGTAGTCACACTGCTTGTGTTGCTGGGCCTGAAGACTGCAGACACATTACAGCTCTTCAAATAGCAACTAGCAGTGCAAAGAAGGCCATGTGGGGAGATTGCGTTACACCCTTGGCCGGTTCTGCATCCTTCTCCCCACCCCTGCAAGCATTGGCATGAATGATACAGTGCAAAGGGCATGTGTTGTGTGCTGTTCACATCAGTGGGAATGTCAGCTTGTGACAGTCACAACAACCACTGTTGCTGTAGGATTTCCCAAATATTTGACAGTGACATGTGTGCAAAGCAACAGTGAAAGGGAAGAAGCCAAGTCCTATTGCAGAGGAAGAAAGACACACACACACACACACACACACACACACACACCCCGTCCCGCCCTCCCTCCTCCTGGAGTGTCATCATGTGTCAGTAGGAATGGGCATGGGCAGCTCTTGCCAGCCTGACTTGAAGTAAGAACAGAGGTTAAGGAAGATGTTTTTGGTATACTGAAGCTTATGTGTGAACTAATTTGCTAGGCAGCTCTGACATTATCAGCTATCCAAATGGATGACTGTTGTTAATACTGATAATTACAGAATGATGTTTTACATTTGCTTTTGTTTCTGATAAGGTCTTGGTTTTGTATATAATCACTTCTCAGGTTGAACGACATGTTTAATCTCTAATTGAACTGTACAAACACTGAGTTCTTGGTTGGCTTCAGGCAGTCCTTAATTATTTAAAAAAGATAATATATTTTTAAACTTTGGAACAAAGTTCATGGAAGGTTATTGAACATTTTTTAGAACCTGAACTGTTTTGCACTGAAACAAGAGCCTCCCCTCTTACTTTAATTTGTAACTGTGATTTCTGGGTTTTGATAAATCATTTCTTACTCTTCTGTGGTCCACTTAGACCCCTGAGCTCTACAGCTGCCTGCCTGCAGTTACTGATCTGGCAAAACTCAGGCAGAGTCTGAGTGGGCCAAGGAGGAAATAGCTGGAGCCTAGTGTAAGACACAGATAAAAGATCAAGGAAGAAGAAATATTTGCAGAGAGGAAGAAAATAGGAACCTGAAGAGAGTTCACAACACTTAGAAATATGAAAAAATAAAAATAAAAACAAGGCTTGACTTTGTTTCCCTTTTTTTGAAAAGATTCATTAGTTTATTATGTGTAAAATGTTCTCCCTGCATGTATACGTGCACACCAAAAGAGGACACCAGATCCCATTATAGATGATTGTGAGCTACTATTGCTGGGAATTGAACTCAGGACCTCTAGAAGAATAGCCAGTGCTCTTAACCTCTGAGTCATCTTTCCAGCCCCTACTTTGTTCCTTAAAGTTTTTACTTTTTATCTTTTTACTTTTCCCTTAAAGTTTCCTCCTGGAAGATAACATCTGGCTTAAGTGTATGTATTGAATCCGTATCTGCACGTGACGCCATCCGCACGCTCAGCTCCTTTCTAAGCACCCGTCCGTTCTCTCGTTGCAGGTGAATCTTTTTGTGCTGCTCTCTGTGGTTTGCATCCTCTTAAATCTCGCAGGCTTCATCCTAGGCTGTCAAGGAGCCCAGTTTGTGTCCAGCGTGCCCAGATGTGATCTGGTAAGCTCCCTGTGGCCTTGCTGTTGTGCCCTGATCTAAAAGGACGTGGGAAAAGTAAGCAGAGAAGCTGCTGCTAAGTACCTTCCTCACTTGTTAGTCCTTTGGCCAGAGTAGCAAGTGGCCAATACCGTACCAGCACCAGAACAGTGCGGTGTAGCTCCTGGTTAGGGGATGGATGGGTCAGGTCTCCACGATCGATGGATGGGCCTGCCTGCTTCTAAAGAACAAAGAATCCAGGTCACCAGAATTCAGGTCAGAGATCCTTTATCTGAAGGCTTTGGGGGCCAGGTGTGTGTTAGCATTTGGAGATTTTCTGATTTTGGAAGAGAAATTTAATACATCGATCATCTATTATGTAGCATGGCAGTGGCGCCTGGGGCGGGAAGCTGTAATCAGAGCTTTTTGGATCTCACACTGGTGGACTAGAGACTGTGAATTTACAGAATTTCTAACTTAAAACAGGTTCTATAGAGCCAGCATGGTGGCATACCCCTTTTATCTCAGCACCCAGGAGGCAGAGGCAGGCAGATGATCCCTGTGAGTTCAAGGCCAGCCTGGTCTACATAGTGAATTCCGGGGCTATGTGGAGAGAGAGAGAGAGAGAGAGAGAGAGAGAGAGAGAGAGAGAGAGACAGACAGACACCTGGTTTCAAACAAAAACAAAGAGACAATAAATGAAACTAAACAAAAAGTCCACCCCAAATACATAGTTTTTATAAATTGTGGTGAAGTGCTCATTTTGAGCATAGTCCATTTTGAGCATTTTCTATGCATGGTTCAGTAGTCTACAGTCAGCAGTATGCGTTATACTGCTGTGCAGAGTCTCCAGAGCTTTTCATGTGTCTCCATCGCCCTCTTCTCCAGCTGCTGGCATTCCACCATCTCATCAATTCACATACTCCAGACAGGTTCATATAAATAGAATCTCACAGTTTTTGTCTTTCTGGGGGAAGTGGGCTGACCTTGAGGTATAGCTACAACATAGTCTGTGTCAGAATTCCTTTTCTCTTTGTAAATAATTTATTTACTTTTATTTTATTTACATTGGTGTTCTGACTGACTGTATGCCCATGTGAGGGTGTCAGATCCCCTGGAACAGGAGTTACAGACAGTTGTGAGCTGCTGTGTGAGTCCTCTGGAAGAACAGTCAGTGCTCTTAACTGCAGAGCCCTCTCTCCAGCCCCTGAGTTCTTTTCCTTTTAAAGGCTGCCTAATACTCCATTGCTTGTATCTGTGACACACTTTGTCCATTCATCTGTGGGTCTGTGGGTTGTTGCCACCTTCTGTCTGTTGTGTATAAAGCTGGTGTGATGAGGAGTGCACAAATGTCCCTTTCTAAGTCCTGCTGTCAGTTCCTTTGTGTATTTCTCTGAATCTAAATCTTAAAAAAAAGACCTCTAGTGATAAATATCTCTCTTAGTACAAAGCAGCATGTGTAGACTCTTAGTAGGTTATAGTAAATCTTATTTATTAGGAATTTTGTCCACTGCAGTCTACCTATAGAAACTAAGGGGATCTGAGCCAAGAAGGCTGACTTTTTTACTAGAAAAACTGTGGTCAAACTCTTGTAGAGAGACCCATAACATTCCCATTCAGAAAACTCCCCAGGAACTCACAAAACCTGCTGTGATTTCTCATGTTCTTCACAAATCTTAAAGCAAGCATTAAAGTTTTTTTTGTTCAAATGATAGTGATGAGCAATAACTGGTCATGATATGACATGAATATCTTCAGGTGAAATAGAAAATATATGTTTAATATAATGAAAAAGGCACACATGGCAGAGGTCGGTCTGGAAAGGAAGCTGACACAGTTCCTTCAGATATGAGGTTTCTTAGTGTGAAAGGGCCTTGTATTTGTTAGAGTTTCTATTGCTGTGATAAAACACCACGACCAAGGCAACTTATAATAGACAGAGTTTAATTGGGCTTATGGTTTCAGAGGGTTAGAGTCCATGATGCTGGAGGAAAGGCGTAGTATTATGAAGCTCTGAGAGCTCACATCTTGATTCACAAGTAGTAGACAAAGGGGGAGGCAGGACACTAACTGGGAATGCCATGGGCTTTTAAAACCTAAAGCCCATGTGACATGCCTCCTTCAACTAGGCCACACCCCCTAATCCTTCTAAAGAATTCTACCGTCTGGGGACCAGGTATTCAAACATATGCTATGGGAGCCACTCTCGTTCATTCATGGCCCCAAGGCCATGATGGGCCTGAAGGTGGGAGGGAGAACATTAGACAGAAGGTTATACAAGATACTTGAGAAGGGACAATGGTAGGGACCTTAAAAGGACATGAAGCTTCCTTTTCAGACCCTGAGAGGAGCTTCATTAGGAATGAAAAATAAGGAGAGAAGAGAGAGAGAGAGAGAGAGAGAGAGAGAGAGAGACAGAGACAGAGACAGAGACAGAGACAGAGACAGAGACAGAGAGAGATTGAATATGAATATATCACTGCAATTAGAAGAATTAGGAGGGGGAGGCCAGAGCAGGAGGGGTGTGGTGAGGGTCGGGGCAGAAGAGGAGCCTCCGTAGGGAGTAGCCTTCAGAACACTCCCATGATGTGTTCTGAGATGTCTCCAGCCCAATCCCCAGAACAAAGGAAAAACTATAACTGTATAACCCTTCAGGAGGTAGCGGGAAGTTCTACATCGCACGGTTTAGTTCCACATAGTATGCATGGCAAAGGGCATGGAGGAGCTGGGTGTCATAAACCGAGAGCTGTCAAGTCATATAGCACAGGCTGTTTCTTAACACAGTCCTGCGGAGAGCTGCAGGGCTGCAGGTCCTGATCCAGGCTATGTGATCTGGCCTAAAGGTGCAGGCTAGAGTGCTGACAGAGAAAGCATGCTCTCATTTCTCTTGGGCAAATATAGCTGGATTATGTGGTAAAGACATTCAACTTTACAGGAAGCTCCTAGACAATTTCCCTTTGTAGCTGGTCAAAAGAAGCACTTTAAATTCTTGATTGTTTGATTGATTGATTGATTGATTGATTGATTGAGACAGGGTCTTTCTATGTAGTCCTAGCTGTCCTGGGACTCACTATGTAGATCAGGTTGGTCTGGAACTCATAGAGAATCTGCTGGCCTCTTTCTCCCGAGTGCACCCACCACTGTGCCTGGCTAGCACTTGCCTTTTGGAATGGTTAGTGTTGTTGAAGAGCTTCAATTCATATTTCCAGCAATGACTTCCATCTCCACCAGCTGAAGATGTTTCTATTTTGAGGGACTAAAGTAAGAGCTTGTTGTCACAGTAAGTGGTTCGGTAACTAAGATCACTTGCTGCTCTGGCTGAAGACCTGAGTTCTGTCCTCATAACCTTTCCCCTTTCTGGCCTCTGTGGGCGTCTACACATATGCAAAACACGCACACACACACACACACACACACACACACACACACACACACACACACACACNACTTCCATCTCCACCAGCTGAAGATGTTTCTATTTTGAGGGACTAAAGTAAGAGCTTGTTGTCACAGTAAGTGGTTCGGTAACTAAGATCACTTGTCGCTCTGGCTGACACACACAGCCACAGTCTTCTGACCCCCCGAGGTAGTAGGCATGCACACAGTACACATGTATGCAAAACACGCACACACACACACACACACACACACACACACACACACACACACACACACACACACTCACACACATTCTCACTCACTGCAATTTAATTTATACTTCCCTAATTGCTAAATATGGCTTTAGCATGTTTTTTTTCCAAATCTTCCTGGAACATTCTAATGTGCAGCTAAAGCTGAGGGCCACAGAGTTGGGCATAACAAGGGAGAGACAGGATCTGATAGTGTCAGATAGTGACTTCAAGGTTGAAGGGAGGAGGTTTTGCATTTGAAGAAGTTTCCAGGTATTTTTGAGATGATGTAAAGCAATGGAAGAGAAATAAGAACAAACCTTTAGACAGCTTGAGCAGAGGCGGGGTTGAGGATGAAGCTGGTGGAGGAGCAGGAGCACAAAAGGCACTGTTGCTTACTGTCATTTGCACAGAGCCTCAGGACTTCTTGTGGCAAGTAGGGATAACACTTACCATTCATGACAGTGTAATGATCAAACTCTCGAGGAGTCCTGTTTAAAGGGTCTCCCTTACACTCACCTCGCTTACTTGCCATCTATCCGGGCTCACCCTAAAGACTGCAGACAACAGAAGTTCCTGTGTACTTGGTAGACTGGCGGGCTACGGAAGCCTTGATCCACATCTCCAGCCCCGCTCCCGGGCCTTCATCTTCCTTCATTAAACACCTCACAGCAAGAGTGGGCTGGTGAGGAAGGGATCCCTTGTAAGATGACACCTAGTACCAGAGGGAACTATGACATAAGGGCCCCTGAGGAAGGTCTGGAGGCTTGCACCAAGGACTGAAAATAGAAACCATCCCAAGTCACAGGGAAATAGTTTGGTTCCCATGAGGAGGAAGAAGAATGGAAGTTGGCTGTCATCTGCAGGAGGTTGACTTGGAGTACAACTCAGTACTATTGTTGGTGCTAACCCAGGCACTGTTCAACAGGAAGCTCAGAGGAGGGAGCCCTTCCACGTTATGTCTTTGCTGAATTCAACTTCATGTGAGGGAGCCCACTGACTGTGGGAGGCCAGGGATGCTGAGAGGAAGAAGAACACATTGAGCCTGTGGAAGTGGCCATCATCCTTTTCATTTAGAGGGTGAGAGACTAGTGTCAGTATTAACAGTAGGACCCATCAGCCACACTATGAGACAGTTGTGGGAAAATTCTAATACAAATAGCCCTGTGCCTCTCTGTGTGGGGCCTCAGGTGTGGTGGGGGTGTTACACCAAGTTACTAGATGAAACTGAGAGAGCATCATGGAAGCCATCAGGGTAACTCTGGATGTTATTCTTTGTGCCAGAGGCAAAATATACGTAAAAACCCAATATAATAATGGATCATCTTAAACATGGTTTTATGACAAACAAACAATTAAAAGTGTTAGAGTCCTTGGAGGTCTCGAAGAGGTCAGACTAAACTGTAGGAGCAAAAAGAACCAATGTGGTTGTCGTGGGACAGAGGTGGGCAGACTGATGGAGAAGGGTCATGAAGGAGTTTCTCTGATGTGACGGCAACAGCTGGTATTGAGTGACATTGGGCTTGAGTGATACAAGTACATTGCAGAAAACTGCTCAAATGATATACTTATTATTTGTATATATGTAACTATTTTATATATGCAAATTTTACCTCAAAAGAAAAAAAAACTCTAATAAGTGGATCCCCATATCATGAAATCTAATGGCAGGAACTTTTATTTCTTTAACCTTTATTTCATCTTCACTACGAGGAACCAAATTTTTCCTTAATTTTCACAAAACTATGAAATTCAGTGCTACACCTAGAGATTAAGAGTATTAATCCAATAAGAAAAATGCCTCCCCAACAGTTGAAAGAGCATGACAGTGTAGTCCTCCTTTGGAGAGTTTGCACTCAGGGAATTGAGAGCTGCCTAACTGACAGTTAGTGAATGAACAGTTAGTGAGCTGTAACCTTCCCTGTTAGGAAAGTGGGAAGCAAAGTCAGGCCAGCTCAGACTGCAGAACAAGTTAGAAAGACTGCCTCTGCCCTGGGGGTTGAGTCCCCAAACCAGGTGTTACTTTCTTTCTCAGCTTGCCTTAAGAAAACTAGGAAAGGTGGCCGGAAGTTGGCAGAGCATCTCATTAAGAATGGACAAGGTTATTCATCAATTATCACTTCGATAAAAATCCATGCCTTTGTTGACAGTGAGCACTGGGAGGTCTTTCTCCATGGTCCAAGCCTACTGTTCACAGAATTCGCCCCGTGTCTCTTACCCTTGAGGTAGACTGGGCTTCTTTTGCCTTCTGGGAATCAAAGTCCATCATGTGATTCACTTTTGCCACAAAGCTATGAGCTAAAGTGATGGGCATCATTGTCACCCCTAATTAGTGCAATTATAGGATACTCACTGGAGTCTGAACTTCACATGAACTGCTAGTGACCTTTGCCGTTGCGTAGTCATACACATACACATATACATACACATAAACACACACATATACACATACATATACACATGCATCTCTCTCTCTCTCTCTTAAAAATAAAATAAACCTTGCCTGAGATTGCTTGACATGGAACCATACACGAAGTATGTCATATTCTCTATGATACATGCTGAGTGTGTAGCAAGAGTATTTTTTCCCCATAAATAATAAAATCATTGTTCTGCATCTTTCCTTAAGGTGGATTTAGGTGAAGGCAAGATCTGCTTTTGTTGTGAAGAATTTCAACCAGCCAAATGCACAGACAAAGAAAATGCCTTGAAACTCTTCCCGGTCCAGCCTTGCAGTGCTGTACACCTTCTGCTTAAGGTATGATGGCCAACTCATAGGCTCCACCAGGAAATGCTCCACAGGGGCCCAAGAAGGCTGCTCCTTGAGATATTGCCATTTGGTGGCTGCCTGAAAATGGTCAGGCTGCTAAAAGCAAGTATGAGCAGCCCTAATAACCTGAAGTTACTGAGCAGCCCTTCACCAACCTGCGGTTAGAATGTAGAGTAGAGGCGGCCACAGATTGTGTTTTAAATTATGTGCAGACAGATTTCATTGCATATAGGAATTATAAACTGCCGGGCAGTGGTGGAGCACACCTTTGATCCCAGCACTTTGGAGGCAGAGGCAGGCAGATTTTTGAGTTCGAGGCCAGCCTGGTCTACTGAGTGAGTTCCAGGACAGCCAGGGCTACACAGAGAAACCCTGTCTCGAAAAAAAAACAAAAAATAAAAAAACAAAACAAAAAAAAGTCATTATAAACTGGTGGAAAATGCAGAGGAATCTAGCTATGCGTATATATATGCTTGCACATACATCTGAGGTGTCACTTTCTGGAGAGCCTCATCTACACACTCACTTGCATTGCTGTTCATTTGTAGTGAGTTGCATGAGCTTGTTGAATGTTGCCATTCTATGACACATAGACTAATATCAGCCAGAAGCTGGCAGTAGACCCTTGAGTTCTTTATATCTTGTTTAATAGGTAACACTACATAAAAGAAATTTAGGAGAATATACCAGGGATTCAGGTCAGAGAGAAATGCAAACTCAGCCTTTATGACGGAGCCAAGCCACTGAAGTCTGACTGGAATGGTGGCAAAATCAGCTAACGACCCCTTAGCTGTTGTTAGTCAACCACTTCTTTAGGTCCCTGCTTTTCAGGGAGGAGGAGGAAGCTCGGAGGGAGAATTCTGCAGAGCTTCAAGCTCTGGGTAGTACAGGACTTAAAAATGACCTGCTTGCTTTGGTTCCTGCATGTTTGACTCTTGAGCCATCTGGAACTTTCTAAGCCTGACTTAAGCTTGAGGAAAGCCCCTGCAGGAGCCAGGGCTGTAGCCACAGCAACCTTCAGTGTTGACTTAGCTGCTATTTTAAGGAAAGAAGACCTCTATTTACACTCCCTGACTGCTCCTGGTTCTCACTGTGTAGTAGTTGAGTGCCCGGGCCACCACTGCCCTGTTGCTTCCGAAACAGAAGCAGTGACCACACATTAAGCAGATTCCATGCTGCGGGAAGTGCTGTCCCTTGGGTGTGTGAGGGCACTGACTAGAGAAGATTCTCAATGTTCTTCCAGAGGGAACTTTATAGATACTATTCAGATGCTTGTAAAACAACAACAACAACAACAAAAAACTCCCCTCGGTGTCTTTGGGAAATTGGCTCTAGCACCCCTGAGGATACCGAACTTTGTCACACCAAGCTCCTTCTATAAAATGGCATAGGACAGCACATAACCTTTACGCATTCCTCTGCATGGTTGCAATGCATTTTGCAAATAGTTGTTCTATCATTTAAGAAAAAAAGATAGGAAAAGGGCCTGCCCATGTGCGGCACAGTCTTGTTTGTTTTTGTTTTTGTTTTGAGTAGTCTCCATTTTGGTTCAGTTGAGTCTGAGAAGGTGACCCCATGGGTATGGTGTGTTTCTTTGGGTTACTTATTTCTCTAAATTGGAGTTTGGCCTGGCGCTCAGATGCTGCTGCCTCGAGCCTTCAGAGTGCTAGGGTTTATAGATGTGTCTCATTATGTGTAGTATAGCTTGTGTTGGTTTGTTTAGGCACTTTTACTGTATTACCAGTCCAGGTTTGAATTTATGATCCTCCTGCCTCAGTCTTCAAAATAGCTGGAATTATAAGGTTTTAAAGTAAGAAATCTACATTCTGACCAGGGGTTCATAATAGCCAGCATTTATTTCCGCACTTGCACAAGCCCGATGCTATGTGACCCTCCCCTGCCCCCATCCGCTTGGAAGCTTGCCAGTTTGGACAGCATCATTATCAACACATTTTATGCATCTCTCTGACCAGTGGTCTTGTTTCCAGAAAGTCCTGTTTGCCCTGTGTGCCTTGAACGCCCTGACCACCACAGTGTGTTTGGTGGCTGCTGCCCTGCGCTACCTCCAGATCTTTGCCAGCAGAAGGCCGTGTATTGTAAGTGTGAGGAAGCACTGTGTGGTGTTTCGACCTAGCAGTCCATTCCTACTGTGTGTGGAAGCACTGTGTGGCGTTTCCACCTTGCTGTCCATCCCTACTGTGTGATCCATTGCTTTTCTCCTGTTACGCTGTTTAACCAGGATGAATCCCAGATGTCCGCAGAGGACGTGGAAGAGCACGGTCGGATTCCAGACCCAGATGACTTTGTGCCACCAGTGCCTCCTCCTTCTTACTTTGCCACATTTTACTCCTGCACACCTCGGATGAACCGCAGGTATGACTCCTATGTCACGCTGGGGTGTCTGTGGTATGCCCTGCCTTGAGACTTGTGTGGTTTCCAGAACGCTTCACCCGAGCTTCCACTTTTTTAAAATCTAAAATCTAGGCAGATTGTCCTGCCCGATTAGCTTTCTTTCCTTGTCTTGTTTTTCTCTGATAAACCAGAAGACTCCAAAGATAAGTCCAACCTTGACCTAGAGATAAACTCTTTCAATTTCTTTTAGCTTCCTAGGGAAAACTGACACCCAGGGAGATAACAGCTGTAATTTGACAGCATTGGGGGGTTTCTGTTGCCCTGGAAACACGCCCAGTTAGGCAGAATCGATGTTTCATTATAACATCATCAGCTGGTCCCAACAGTCGTGACATTCTTTGCAGCCACCAAGAAAAAAAATTAATTATTAATTGCATCTTTCTGGCTTAGTTAAAAAAAAAAAAAAGGACACCATGGTTAATTTTCCTTTTCAAATTCCAGCTCAAAATTTTGACTGTTTTCCTTAAATATCAGAAATTATTATTTGTAGAGTGAAGTATGTATTCGTCTGGTTGTTTAGGCAGTAATGCCTAGGATTAAATCTTTAAAGAATGATCTCAACCACAGGAAAAACCACAACAGTGTGTGTGTGTGTGTGTGTGTGTGTGTGTGTGTGGGTGTCTCTGGAAACACCATGGCCATCAGACCGTAGATCCTCATGAGGCAAGAAGGAAGTCCTGTTCAGTATAACTCAGTAGCCAGTGTTGGTTCAAACTTCTAGAGTCTGACACCAGGCATATTTAAGTTCAGTACAATGTAGAGAAATTTTCTGGTGTAACACAATCCGGTATGTACAATAAAGCTCAAAGGGTAATTACATTGAAACTCTTAATGTACATGTCACTTCTTCCATAAAGATGGATTCTTTAGTTAAACTTCATTTATGTAGTCTATGTATGTAAGTGCTCTATCTGCATGTATGTCTGCATGGTAGAAGAGGACATTGGATCTCATTATAGATGATTCTGAGATACTGTGTGATTACCGGAAATTGAACTCAGAATCTCTGGAAGAACAGGCAGTGCTCTTAACCCTTGAGTCATCTCTTCAGCTCCAGAAACTAGGATTTATAGACAGACTACATATGTCATCTTAAGGACTTGGAAGAGGGTCATGTGTGACCTCAGCCGTATAGACAGTGCAGAGGTCATCCGGGCTACTAACCACATTCATTCCCAGCCTTCTCGGTGGGAAAAACGGGTTCTGCATCAGTTCCTTTGAAGAGACAATCTTGCATGTTTAAAATGTCTGGTTTTCTGGTGCTTATCTGTGAGCACAGGGACCTCATACCCTCTCTAACAACAACAAAAACTATTACTTAAGAAGTACTTGAGCCGGGCGTGGTGGCGCACGCCTTTAATCCCAGCACTCAGGAGGCAGAGGCAGGTGGATTTCTGAGTTCAAGGACAGCCTGGTCTACAAAGTGAGTTCCAGGACAGCCAGGGCTACGCAGAGAAACCCTGTCTCGAAAAACAACAAAAAAACCAAACCAAACCAAACCAACCAACCAAACAAACAAACAAAAACCAAAGAAGTACTTGAAGAGGGAAACATCTAATGTTGGTTGGGAGGGAGAAAGGCAATTTGGAAAGGAAAAGTGTAATTGAGTAATTCTCCTGCTAAAGCAGAGACATCATATACTTATGTTGCTGAGTGTGGCAGATGCTACAGTCTCAGGAACCCCACATACCCCGTGGTAGAGCAACAGAAAGGGGTGAAGAACAGAGTAGAAATAGCTGACATCAGGAATGGTTGAGGGAGGAAGAGGAGCTCCAGGAGAAGTTAGCTTTGACCAGGAAAACAGCAGCTGGTTCTTCAGTCCCATTCACATAACAGAGTAACTGTCTTAAGTCAGCCTCTCTGTATCTTGGTAATAGTGAGACTCTTAAAGTTTCTCCGCTGAAACTGTCGGTTAGCCATAGCTTTGTGGTTGGGAGTGAGGTGTCAATATTCCAAATGAATGCAGATCTTTTTGTCAGCTCAGCCAGGTTTGTCACATCAAGTTCAGAGAAAAATAGCATGTTAACCCACCTCTTTCTTTGTTCTTGCTAGGACTCTTGTTTCTGAATTTTATCCAGTGCCACCCACCTGGCCCAGTGCATCATTAGTCAGGGAGTGACTGACTACTTGAGGAGGATGTGGGAGTCACTCCGTGATCCTTTCTGCTAGCTCCTGTTTTGTCTCGCAGCTGGGGGCAATGGTCACCTTTTGTTTGAAATTAATTCCCCTTTTAAAAAAAGTTATTCAACAGTGAATTTCTCTCACGAGTCAGACATGAAGGAACCCGAGGCAAGAAGCTTTTTCTGTGAACGACTACAGGAGAGCACCGAGATTCTTCTTATCCTTAGTTACCTTGGCCGTTGTTAGCGATGTGCTTCAGTAGTATTTAGTATATCCACGTCACTGTGCAACCATTACCTCTAACCCTCCCCAAAGCATTATCCTCTCCCGTAAGCAATAACCCATAAACACTAAGCAGCCACTCCCTAGCCCCTCCTTCAGAGCCTGGCAGCCACCATGCTCTCCGTCCCTATAGACACTGCTGTACTAAAAGGAAAAAAGGCATTCTGTTTTATACACTGTCATTTCTAAAGGAACCCTTGGGCATTGGCCTAAGGACAGCTTGGATAGTTATTCCTCTTTGGCCGAGCTGCTGTGAGTGTCTTTCCTCTGGACCTCCTGCCACTCCCAATTTAAAGGCAAAGGCAGAGGGTCCAGGGTCTGCTGCCGTAGGAGGGCCAGTGTACAGAGCGTCCCTCCTGATGCCCAGGTACTTTTTTTTTTTTCTAGGATGGTTGGTTCTGATGTCATCCCACTGCCCCATATCTATGGAGCACGCATCAAGGGTGTGGAAGTGTTCTGTCCTCTGGACCCCCCACCTCCATATGAAGCTGTAGTGAGCCAGACTGACCAGGAGCAGGTATGTCCACTTCCCAGAGAATATGCTCTTACGTAACCTGAAGGGGCTTACGGGGGTCCTCTGAGGATCAAAAACCCAAACCAATGAACCCTCCTTCTCCCTTCCTTCGTGATGCAGGAGTCTTCATTCCAAATGCTGGAAGGACCAGAAACTGCCTCGAGCCCAGCAGAGCCAGTTTGCTCACAGATAACTCCAGGTAACACACACTCTCCCTATTCCAGGCCATAGGTCAATAGAGGAGAACACGGCAGAATGATCTGACTAGTGTTTTGCTGGAGGTAAGGCATTCAAACTCTTAGGGCTTAGAAGTGAGATCTAAAATGTTAACAGGAAAAAGAAAAAAAAATTATACACTGAAATAAAGAGACCTACTTCGAACCTTTTCATGGATGACCAGACTATCCCCAGGAACCCATGGGTTAGATACAGTGCAGGTTAACTCGTTATTCCCTTGGCTCCCAATCCACTTTCTTGTTCTGTTGAAACGAGCTGGGCTCCTTCGAATGAACGTGAGTTTCCCCAGTGAGTATTCACATTGTCATTTGTAACCAAAGGTTTTAATGCTAGAATTAAGATTTTTTTTTTCAGCCCTGTGGTCAATGCTAGAGTCAATTTACATTTATCCTTGTAATTTAAGGATACTGTTGTTCCCACTTTCTGTCTTTGGGGAGGTTTTAAATGGCCTAGAGAATTGTCCACTGGTACAAAATTGCAGCTGGCAATAAATAATGGATTGACATTCCTCCGTGTCGGATGGGGGTAGCTTTTCAGTAGTGCTAAGTGGGCCATTCTTGAATTCACTTTACATTTAGAAGGGGACAGACTGGGCCCCACCTACCCTAAGAAGGATGATGAAACATGGTTCTCTTCCCTTAAGCACAGTTGTTTTTCCCACAAGGAATTGTCCAATCAGAAACTCAGCTTTCCAGATGCTGTTGCTCCGTTTCCTGGCCAGGGCTCGTCCTAGTCCAGTGTCATTTTGCAGATTTATTTTGCAGCCACTGGCTCCTTTGCTAGACTACTGAGAGTGTCCCAATGTGGGCATCCCCTGGGCTAGACAGATGTGCATCTGCTAGCCTTGGCTCGGCAGTCCACAGGATAGCCCTTCACCCACATAGGTGGCATCTCCCTGAAGAGCCAGGTACTGAGAAAAGCTTTGGCACTCTTGGAGGATGCATCAGGGTGTCTAAACACCCCTAGGAAACAAACCAAACTGATTGATGTTAATGGCACAGTCTCTTCCTTTTGCCCCGTGGGCTTATCGTTTTTCTCGTTTGCTTAAGTGTGGCAAAGTGATCTGGAGAGCGAGGCTTTGCCATGGTGCTAGGAACTAAAAGCTGACGGGGCCACCAGCCTACGTAAATGTTATTAATTATAGTACTTTAGCCTTGGCAGGCTCAGGCCTACAGGTGTTTCCTGACCGACATTTCGAAGGCTACAGCTGTTGAAATAATGTGTTTTTTTATTTTATTTTAAATCAGGTGGAGTTCTTACTAACACGACTAGTGAAGAAAACACATCAGGACCAACTCCTATTTCCAGTCTGGTTCAGCCTCCGAGAAGCCGGGGAGCTCTCCCCCTTCTGAGGACAAGATCAAAGAGTGACCCTGGGCTTCACCACTCAGAGGAGAGAGGTGATGTCACTCCTCGGGCTCTGTAGTGTTTAAAGTGACAGGTACAATCAGGTGGCTCTGGCCAGCTGAGGGCCCTCCTAGTTTAAGCACTATCTTGAGAGAAGTTGAGAGGCCATGGGGAAATAAGATAGTCTTTGTTCATATTGGGAAGATACATGTGGTATTTCTTTTTTAGATTTATTTATTTATTTATTATATGTAAGTACACTGTAGCTGTCTTCAGACGCTCCAGAAGAGGGTGTCAGATCTTTTTACAGATGGTTGTGAGCCACCATGTGGTTGCTGGGATTTGAACTCAGGACCTTTGGAAGAGTGGTCAGTGCTCTTAACCACCAAGCCATCTCTCCAGCAACCCCCTTTTTTTTAAAAAAAAAAAAATATTTATTATTTTTTAAATTAAAACATATATTTATTTATTTTTGTATTGTGGGGGATGGTGTGTACACTATGGTGCATATGTGGAGGTTGGAAGACAAGCTGTTTGGGGACAGTTCTCTTCTTTTAATGTGGGTTCTGGGGACTCTACTTAGGTCGTCCTGTTGGAGGCAAGTGCCTTTACCTGATGAGCCACTTCACTGGCCCTGGCACTGTGTGGCTGGTAGGGCTGTTTCTGAAGTTGTGGGCAATCATGATGCCGTGCTTGGAACGACTGTAAGATTATTAGGTGAACTATCTCCCGATTCTCCAGTTGCTGGCAGTTCTTTGAGAACCAGTCAAGGAGTGTATGGTTTTTATTCTCTGGTTCTACACTTTTGTATTTGTTATCTTTTTCAGTGTGCTCTAGTAGTCTCAATTATTGGAATCTGACTATTTTTTTTTAACACTTTGGATACAGTGAAATATGTTACTTCATCTCCCTCCCTCATTGTTTTGAGTATAATAACATGGAGCCTCTTTTGAATATATGAATACCTGGACATCTATAAACATCTCTCACTAGAGAAAAGTATATAAAAACAAAGGAAGCAAAGGAATAAAGTAACCAGCTTTTGTAGTTCAACCAGCAGGGGCCTCTGGGGGACTTAGTCTAGTGGTTGCGTTCTGTTCTTCGGAAGCTCTATGCAGGCTAACTAGACATCCTCTAATCTTGCTCTCTCCGGTCCTGTCTGGCCCTTGTGGTCTCTGTTCTGTCCCTCTGACAGTGAGTGTGATTTGTCCCAGCTCTGGACTGACCATATGGAAGCCACAGAGAAACCTTCCCTTGTCCCTGCAGCAGCTTCCGGGCGGGGAGGAAGTCCTGCCTCCCGAGACGAGCTGTGTGCCTCTGCAAACCAGTAGGCTAGGCAGCCTGGCCTCTAGTTCAAAGCCCCACCTTCACCGTGGAGATCCAGTATCCTACCTGGCAAGTTGAGTCTTCCAAGATGGCCCTGTGCCAGCTTCCAGGAGCAGGTAGCCATTTGCACAGCAAAAGGAGGCTGGACTCCCCCCTTGCATTCTTCAGTCCTGTGGACAAGAGGACATTTACCTGGTGGCTTGCTTCACTGGGGAAGGCACTCAGTGAGCGAATGTCAACTCCACTCTGTCTTCGCACGGCTTTACCCCGTGTTTCTGGAAGACTTGTTGTCTGTAAGGAGAACATGGCAAGCTGGAAGGACAGCTTCTAACCCTGGGTCAGAACTCCTGTCTACCTTTCTCCAGAGGAAAAGGCAACCTTCCCTTCCTCCACGCCTGTTCCTCCACCCCGGGCTTCCTGCTTCCTTGAATATCTAAATCCGTGCTTATGCGGCCTTTACAAATTTAAGTTGACAGCTGTGAGCACCGAACGCTGATGGTGGCTAGTGGACACATGGAGATCAGACCCGAGGAATAACTTCTTCACCCAGTTCATGGTGAAATAGCTTCTTGCCAGTCTTTATACCTTTACTGATGGAAGCAGCCATGGGAATTAGAGCCTGCAGTGGATTTCTTTTAGACCCTCTGTTGACTTCTGGAATGATGTAACTTTTTGCACCTAAGTTTTCTGTACTAGTCATAGATCTGCCTCACAGCCATGGTGTGAGCCTCAGTAATAGGTGTCAGTAGAGTGTCCCTGAGGATGTTTAGGACCAAGGTACCGTGACAGTATATTATCTGCTCATCCCACAAGTGTGTCATCTGTCCCTTCCTCTCTTTGACTCTTCCAAACCTATTTGCCCCACCATTCTCTCATTGGCCCACCATTTTTGTTTCTGCTTGGCCGTCCATTCTTATCTGCTCCATGACGCACGCTCCTCCGTGGTTTGCACTATGGATTCTGTGCTGTGTCATCTGTCTTTGCCTTGGGGGACCGTTTATGTGCCATGGTTCAGTGTCTCAGCACACCGCCTATTGGAAGTGCACTTCACACAATAGGCTGTGTTAGTTTCATTTCCCTTCCTTCCTTCCTTCAGTTCTTCAAGATGGTGAGATGTATGCGCATGGCCTCAGGCATCTGCCAGACATTGTCTACACTGAGCTTTCTATGGTCAGTGTGCAGAGGGGCTTGTCCGATGGTGATATTTTGTCTCTGTCCACAGCTACCCCAGTGCTCAGCTGCGAAGCCGCCACGCAGACAGAAAGGAGGCTCGATCTGGCTACAGTGACTCTGAGGAGAGGTGCGAGGCCACGGGCATCAAGATATAGACCCCGCTCTCTGATAGATTACAGGTCATACATAGACACGAAGCTGCTGGTGGCCAGGTTCCTGGAGCAGTCCTCCTGCAGCATGACTCCGGACATTCATGAACTTGTAGAGAACATAAAGTCTGTTCTGAAGTCCGACGAGGGGCACATGGAGGAAGCCATCACCAGCGCCAGTTTCCTAGAGCAGGTACCACTTTGTACAACCCCAGACGTGCTTCCGGTAATTGGTGTCACTTCCCATTGGAGGCAGAGAGAGTCCACGGTCATGGTCTCCAGAGACCTGGAGGAGGAGGGGGTTATATCCTCAGAGAGGAAACTAGAGAGCTTTCTTTCTGGGCTTCATCACTTTCCCACAGTGCTCTTGACCCAAAGGAAGAGAACCCCACTTTCTGGGAGATGAAATATGCCCGGTAAAAAGCAAAGGATCTGGGCACTGTGGGGTTCACTACGCGTATGAGTTCATGAATGGGAGCTTGCCCGGGATGTGGTATTTTCTCGGCTCTTGACAGCTTGGAGCTGTGGAGATGGCTCAGTGGGTAAAATGTTTGCTGTGTAGGCATGAGGACCAAGTTCAGATTCTCAGTATCTATATAATAACAAGGCATGGTGGCACCAGCCTGCAACTCTTGTGCATCCTAGGGGCTCCCAGTCTAACCAATGTGGCCAGCATCAATTGCAGTGAGAGACTCTCTCCAAAAACTACGGTCGAGAGTGATAGAGGAAGACAGTGAATGCAACTCGAGACTACACATTCACACCCAATTGAGTGTACCGCATGCATTAAGACCCACAGATGGCTGCAAGAGGGTCAAAAGGCCAGCACTGGCGAGGCTAACATTTTCCCTCTCCCGCTCTTTCCCCAAAGATAATGGCCCCGTCACAGCCCAGTGCGTCCCAGGCCCAGGAGTTGAGCTGGAGGAGACAGCCGGGCCTGCTGCACCTGCGCAGCTGTGGAGACCTGAGCACCTTCTCTCTGGCAGGAAGGCGGAGAGCTGAGAGGAGGCCCCAGCAGCGAGCGGAGGCTGAGCGGCCACACAGCCTCATCGGTGTCATTCGAGAGACTGTCCTGTGAACTGAGTGACATGGAAGGATGTCCCTCCTCAGTGCTGTTTACTGTATGGAAGCTGGGGGCACCCCTCCCCCCACTGGGAACCCCTCAACAGAGGTCCTCGGGTGGATATTTATTCCTGTTCTTTGGCTCCCCTTTTTGCTGACGAGGGCACTCAGGTGAACTCGGGTGGAGTAAGTTCTTCCTGGCCCTGGTCTGTGTGTTCCTGGTTGGAGGAGAAGGCAGGGAGGGCTCCTGGATCTCACAGTACCCCCAAGGGGCTCACACTGGGTGAGCAGAAAGCAGGCGCCCGAGCCTCTGCCTGCCTCACCCCTCATGGCTCTTGTTGTTGCCAAGTTCGTTCCCTTGCTGTAAGGGGAGAGCTGTAAGGCTATTTTTAGCAGCCTGCGGCCTCTGGCTGCTCAGTGAGAGGAATTGGCAGTAGACATGATGGTTAACACCATGTGACTCCAGTCTTCCAGCCTCCTTTAGGTTACCCTTAATCCCGTCCTCTTTAGGAAAAGCAGCAGACCAGCTAAGTGGTGTTTTGTTTTGTTTTGTTTTGTTTTTTGTTTTTTTTTTTTAAATGAAGGACATTAAGGGTGAGCACCATGGTTGAGTCCATTCCTTCATGCTTGCAAACTAAAAGAACAGAGAATAAAGCGCTGGCTTTGGAAAGTCTGGGCTCCTTGTGTAGTGTTTGTGTGCGCTCAGATGATCATGGAGGGTGAGTTTGGGGCTGTGGGGGCCAGGGTGCCCCTCTAGACCACCAAACTAAGTTCATGCCCACAGTTCTGGAACCCCATAGATAACAATGTGTCAGGCAAGACCTGGGCTGAATTTAACACATTAGGCTGATAGGCCCTGTGGACCTGCATTCCCTTGGGGTCATAAACAGTCAGTCAGTGAAGCATTTACTGCTAGTATTGATGCTAAGAAGTAAGGAGGTGGTCAGGGAGGACTTTTCTGAGGAAATGACATTTGAGCTGGGCTTTGACTCTGAGGACCAGGGGAGACTATTTGAGACAGACAGAGGCAGGCATACTAGTGATCACAGAATTGTTTTGAAGGAAGTGGACGGAAGCCTGACTAGCTGCATCCTATGTTAACGGTGAGATACCTCGCAAATTTCTAACACACGCAAGATAAGCTTAATCCTATTTCAAAATGATTACCGTGCTGCCGGGAAAATGGTGAATTTAGATGGGAGAGGAGGCAAGGAAATGGACTAAGGCTGCCTGGGGCGGTGAGCGCTGGTTTTATTGGGCCCCGCCTCGGTACTATGATGAGGGTATTAAATTCTCATCTGATGCTCATCGCAGCCTATTTGGTGGGAGCTGCTATTTATCTCCATTTTATAGGATAATGATATTTCATGACTTGTCCAAGGTCACACAGAAACCAAGGGGCAGAGCTGACATTCACACCCAAGTGGCTAGACTCGGGAACCTCTCTGTGTCCAGCTTCTCAGGTGGTACTATTTGTGTTCCCGGTTTCCGTAAGAACATTGTTGAATACCCTGCATCGTTCATGGGACCATAGACTCCCCTGACTCTATCAACCACTCATATTAGAGTGGCCTCAGGGGTCACTGAGCTGTCCTGGAAAGTGGGCTTTGGAAACATTGAACAACAAAGGGCTGTGAGCAGGCTGGGTCTGGCTGAGTGCCTGAGTGAGGTGCATCAGGGGCCTCCTTCCCCAAAGGTGGTGGTTTCTGTTGCTACCACCTCAGCTCCATCCTGAGTGAGAGACATGTCTCCAGACCTCTCTAAAAGACCTCAGTGTCACCATGTAGCTTTGCACCACAGGCTGGGCTGCTGCCCAAGGTCAAACCTGCTTTCTCTGTGAGTCACTGTAGTGTTGCAAACCTCTGGTCTCACACAGGGTAGGACAGCCCTGGCACCGGGTCAGTCTTGTCACTTCCCTTGGCATTCTCTCCAGCCGCCTTTTTCAGGGGGAGGGCTAGGGGTTCTCAGCCTACCAGTGGCTTCTCCCCATAGTTTGTGAGAGAAAATGCTGGCCACGTCTCTGTGTGTGGCTAGACTTTACATGCCCTCTGCCCATCCCCCTCCACCCCATTTTTCTCCCTAGCTGCACCTCTTTCCAATCTCTTTCCTGAGTCCCTTGCTGGTTGCCTCCGACCATTGAGCTCCGACCATTGAGCATGCGGCATGCTTCAAAGGCTCAGGGCAGATGGCTAGGTATCAGAAGTGTGAACCTGTGAGACATGGTACAGAGATGCTCCTGTGTGTCCTGAGGACAGGGCAGTTGCCAGCCATAAGCCAGCAAGGAAAGACATGATGCCTGAGGGTACCACCCAAAGGGTGGCAGGTGGCAGAGGGGCTGCCTCAGTTTATTAGAATTGCCTCTGCAGGATCAAAATGTCTCATGGAAGTCCAGAACCTGAATGTCTTAGTGAAGAGTCCAATCGCTTCCTTGACCTCCACCCTCTTTGTAATATTGCAATATTGATGATACTACAATATTTTATGAGTGTTTATCTTATGAGGCACTTAGAAATAATACCATTTATCACCCCCCTCTGTTTATGTGTGTGTGTGTGTGTGTGTGTGTGTGTGTGTAAATATTCTCAAATACCAAAGTATTAACAGTGTGGCATGCATATTCATAGGTTAACTGAATATGTATAGGGCAGGCTGTTTTTCATTAAAACACCACAGGGAACCACGGTCCAGAGGTAGAGACAAAGGATGCCAAGTGTGACATCAGAATGATAACGGTGTTGATTACTGAGCAGAGAAATATTTGAAAAAGTGAATGTCACTCAGGATATCTGGATGCCTTGAGCATTGTATAGTCATCGTTGGCCCTGCTTCGGTCGAATAAGAACACGGGGCTCACTTTGTGAGCTTGGCGCAGGATAAATCAGGACAGGGGTTGCTCCTTCGAAATGTTCCAGCAAGCTCTATATCTGGGTTTCTGAGGCCAGAGAGGAAGACTTTCCAAGCTTTTGCACTTTAGGGAGACTGGCTGAAGGCTTACTGCCCCCCAAGAGTCCCTCCCACCTGGTAGTGCGGTTTCAGGGAGGAGGCTCTGAATTCCAGCTGCCTGCCTGCTTCCATTTACCACAAGAACCAGACATTTACTGAAGGGCCTAACTGGCAAAATCTGGTTACTCTCCAGCAGTTCCTACAGGCCAAGCTCATCCATCCATCCATCCATCCCAACACACCAACTACAGAAACACGCAATGATGTAAAAACAGAGAGGAAAGTCAATCTGTCCATTGGCGTGGTCGGCAGATAAGGGGGTCCAGTGACCCCTGGTTTGTCTTGGGTGTCGATAGAAGCTTTAGGTTCAAACTGAGGATGCACTGCAGCAGGAGGATAGACGTTTGTATAATTAAGCAGTCTTAGTCAAAGGTTGTCGCATCATTACTTCTGACCTTTCTGTTGTTAATCATGGTTCTTGTCAGAGGGCCCTGTCTGGTTCTGCTAAGATAGGTGATCTGCTCCAGGGTGTGTGCCTGCCCTCATCTCATGGGCGGTCTACCCTGCCTATCGCCGCTGGAATCCATGGTGCTGCAGGGGAAGGACCAGGACTTAGTGTTTGAGTTTCAAAGGGGGATGAGATTAGGTAGGGGCCTCACTTTTCGGACACCTAGGCTGGGGAGGGGACTGTCAGGCAGCGTTCTAGCAGGAGTTCGGCCCAAAGTAAAAGAGACAGGCACAGAGCGCAGGCGGAGATGCCGCTCATGCTGGGCCTGATACCTCGTGAGCACAGGTAAGGATGGGCGCTTTGTAGGAAAGCAATTTCTCCATGCCTGGTAGGGTTGCAACCGTGTGTCTGTAGCCTTGCGAGCGACTTCTTTCAGTTGGACATACGCACTTCAGTTTCCTTCATGTCTTTTTATAGTTTTGTAATACAACCACCTTTAAAATTATTATATTCCATAGTCATGACATCCGCCGTGCAGGTCCTTTGTGTCATGTAAGTTAGAAATCAGCATAGGCTAGGTCTAAAGCGTAAGACAAGTGAATGGTTATTACAGGGAAGTACATCGGGTTACTCACGAGCCATAGGAGGCTATTTCATCTGCAGATCAGCCATGAGCGAACGTGTGTATTTCTTTTTATGGGGAAGGGATGGAATAGGTTTGGGGGACACATTGTTCATGATTCAAAATATGTCTGTCCGTGTGTAGGAGTTAACCTAATCTCTACAGAGATTTTATTATCTAACGTCTACCGTGCTGGCCTGGAGAGATGTCTCCGTCGTCAAGGGTGACTGCTATTTTTCCAGAGTTCTGTTTCTAGTCCTCATGTTGGGAGCGTCGGGATCTGATGCCCCCTCTGGCCTCAGAGGGCACCTGCACACACTTGGCAATACACAGACACACACACAGACACACACACACACACACACACACACAGACACACACACACACACGACAGGGGTGAGAGGTTGGGAAAGGTGTGTTGAAGCTCCTTGGAACAGGACAGCCTGGCTGGATTGGCACCCACCTTGCTGGATTGGCACTCACCTTGGCAGTTGCTGGCCCTAACCCGTTTGCCCCTGCCTCCTTGCTTTTGTTCGCTTTCTTGAGTGTTGCTGTTTCAGTAGGATCTGCAGAATCCCTGGCTCGGCCCTAAAATCAAAACAAAACAACAAAAAACAATCTTTCAGATTAACTTTCAAAACTCCTCTGTTTGTGTTCTGAACTTAATCTTGTTTCTGGCCTATACTGGTTTGTGGTTGGTCTGTGTTCCACTTGAGTCTAAGTCACCCAGTCTCCCCTGTACTGGTTCTCTATGGTGTTCACGTGGACATTGAAGAGGAGACTGGAAGGGAGCAAGAGCAAGTAGGCACTGGCCCCACACACCCGGTACCTTCTCTCTGTATAGGAGGCTGTGAGTAACTGAAGATCCCTGGAGAGGCCTCCAGTGCCAAGGTCCAAGGCTCTTTAAGTCCCTCAACATAAGAAGGACTGGCAGAGGGAAAGGAAGCTGCCGCCAGCCTCTCCACCCAGCGGAGCCCAAAACAAAGGAGCCCATCTCCACCTTTTCCTGGGCTGCTGCAGCTGAGAACAAGGAGGGAGCCCCTGGATGGCCTCAACACAGCCATCTTTGTTTACAAGGTGTTCCTCCCTGGGGCTTCTGAAAAGCAAGTCAGGCCTGCAGCCAGAAGGCAGCACTTTTCTTCCACTTCACTCAGCTAGTCACTCAACAGGTATTTACTGAGCTACAGGCTCCTGGGCAGAGGGCCAGGGGCTGAGGAGGCAAAGATGAGCGAGAAGAGAGAGGGCAGGCAGAGCTAGTTCTCCTGGCAGACAGTGCAGGTCATAGCAAGGAGACAAGTATTGAGAACAGGGGGGAAAAAAAAAAGGTTTCTGCAGGTCCAAGGCAAGGTGCGCTTGGTGGGCACATGTGTCAAAAGAAGCAAACATTTTCTCCTTCAGAATTTCACAGGATGCTGTTGTTGGAAACTCAAAAATGTGCCCTTTAGGTGGAGCCTGCTGTCAGAATGGCAGTGCTCCCTGTTAAGAAGAAAAATTAGGAGGTCACCTGTTTTCAGTCCTTTCTCTAACCCTGTATTCCCTCCTGCCTCCCACCCCAAATAAAAACAAAAAAACCACTAGGATTTATTTATATGTATTGATATTGTAGGTCTAGATGAAAAACAAAAACAAAACAAACAAAATTAAATGTCCCACTGCTCTGTTAGTTTGTTTATTTTTGTTTTTTTGTTTTTTTTTTGTTTTTTGAAAAGGCAAGGTGCGGCTTTATCAAGAGGGTCTGTCGTGAGGGAGAGGTCAGACTCAGCCTGGAGCAGGAGGGCAGGTAGAGGTCTCTAGGAGGGTGTGTGGTGATAGTGTCCTGTTGCTAGGGTTCGAACCCAAAACTTGGTGCACGCTGGGCAAGTCTGCCCGTAAGGAGCCACATCCCCCGCCTTTGGGCAATTCTTGATTTATCAATGCAATCAAATGATGGCAGAAGGCAGGTCAAAGTGAGAAGATAGAAGGCAGAGAAGGAGGTATTGGTCAGACCTGAACGGTGCAGTTTCCTTGCTAAAACCAGACCAAGTACAGCAGGGTAGAGTGTGAGCATCCAGAAGGAAACTTGAGAGGGCCAGGGGACTAAGGGGTTGCTCCAAGAGAGAATCTGCAGTCTGTGTCCTTTTCAGAGTAGGAAGCTCTGCCACCCCCCTCCTTGCCTCAGGCTTATGGCTTTTGAGTAGGGAGCTCCTCTCATCCCAGTAGCTGGCAAGCCCTCTTGTGTTTCGCCCTGACTGAAAGGCAAGAACCAAACATTCAGGATGAATCATCGTCCTGCTCTTGCCAAGTGGCTGCAGGCCCCAGGTCTGCGGAGGCGTTTCCAATGCTTGTTAGATACTGTGTGTGGATTTGAATCCAAAAAGAGGAATTCACAGTGGACTTGGGGGTGGGGTGGGGGGACATGAGGGAGAGAAGGGGCTGGGCACAGGGCACGAGAGAATTCCAAGCAAGGAGAATTGCCTTGTGAGCCCCTTTGCTTGTGTGCCTCAAGCCTGCTTGCAGAAGGTGAGCAGGGTTTCAACAGTAAACCTAAGTTGGGAGCTAGAGGCATCTAATAGGGAGGGCTGCTGCTTTATTTTGTAGCCCAGGAGCCAAATATTCAATGAAGGAAATTTACTTGCTTGAGATTAGGTAATCACCAAGTGGTAGAGCCGTAGTATCTATCTCTTGTCTGCCTCTGTCGTGAGTGATTGCTTATTTCTCCAAGGACATGGATGGGTGGAAGCTGGGAGGGAGAGAGACTCACATGCAGTGGGAACACCAACGCCGTGACATCACTTCTCTTTAAAACGCCTTTTACGCCTATATACACATTTACTTATGTATTTATTTCTTGCCTGTGTGTGTATGGACACATTGCAGCGTATTTGTAGAGGTCAGAGGTCACCTTGCAGGAGTTGGTTTTCTCCTCCCACTATGTGGGTCCCAGAGATTGAACTCAGGTCATTAGGCTTAGCAGCCAGTGCCTTGAGCGGATGAGTCGTCTCGCAGGCCCAGCATCTGTCCTAAAAAGAGTCATAATGACACCAAAAGATGGATTACCAGTCTGTAATCCTAGCATTCACAAGACGGAGATGGGTCGTAAGTTTGGGGCCAGTCTGGATTATGGAACAAGACCCTGTCTCAAACAAAACAAAACAAAACAAACCCAAAACCCAAAGTCTGACTTTATTATGTTTTTTAGAACTATATTATTATTATTATTATTATTATTATTATTATTATTATTATTATTATTATTAAATTGCATTTGGCTGGTGTTTCTAGTACACTGTGGAGGAGCGTTGATAGTCTTTACCCTTTTTCTGATCTTAGAGAAAATATCCCTGATGCTTTCCTACCTGTTTATTCTTAGAGACAGGGACTCATGTAGTCCAGGCTGGCCTTGAACTTCTGAACATCTGGTCTCCATGACCATCACTTGTCAGGCACTGGTGTTACAGGCATGTGTCACCATGCCTACTTTACGCAGTGCTGAGGACTGAGCCTTACACACAAGCTAGGCAAGCACTGTACCAGCTGAGCGACATCCTAGGCTCCAAAGTATATATTATTCATATTAAGATGGGCCCATACGCTGATATTAATGGGTTTCTATTGGCACAACTCTTGAATTATTGAACAAATCCCTCTAATTCGTGATGCATTATTTCTTAATGTAATGTTGTACTCTGCTAATATTTAGAAAATTCCCAATAGTATTTGTCAATGATATTTGTCTGTATATTGTTTTTTTTTTACACTGATTTCCTCTTGTTTCCACATAGATATTATATTTGCTCTATAAAATTAGGATGTTTCCCTTCCCTTTTTTTGTGCTCTGAAATACCCCAGAGCATTGGGACATCTGATCTTTGATACATGGATAGGGATGGTAGATGTCTTGTTTAGGTTCTTTTATGGAGGGATAATTCTTTGATACATGTCTGTAATTGTGTAATATATATTCCTTCCGCATCTGCTGGTACATGCTTCTTAGGGCCTTCATTTTGGGGAGGCTCCTGTGTCATTTAAACTTATATTAAGTAAACTTGTATGGTTTGTTTATTTATATTTGTCTTGTTTATGAACCCATGTGTGGCAGAGATTTTCACCCCCTCTCCTAAGATTTCCTTTTAAGGTCACCACAGCGATACTGGGTGCCCAGAGGCACTTGAGCATTGTCACAAAGGGCAGTTGGGGTAGGGCGCTGCTGTCCTTCAGGGTGGCTCAGACAAGCAGCTGCCTGCATTTACACACTCAGCGCGCGCTTTCTGATACCAGGCACGATCCCAGATATTGGGTGCTATGGTCGATGGAACTAAGCAGTGAATTCCGACAAAATCAGAGACTGTGCAACAGGTCTCACGTGGGAGGTTTCCTAAAGGGAAGCAGCTGCCTCTGGGAGAAGGAAGGGAAGAAGGGAAGTGGGGAGGAAAAGTGAGGCATTTTAATTAGGGTGTGGCGCATACTCCGGAGGAGAGGCTACAGAGGATGTGTGACAGAGGCAATAATGAACTGAACTGCACTGACCGCACACACTGCACAAGATGAACAGAACTACACAAACTCAAGTGAACTCCACTGCACCACACTGAACTCCACTGGATTCCACTGAATTCCATGGCACTGAACTGAACTCCACTAGATTCCACTGAATTGCCTGAACTTAACTGAACTGACCTCTCTCAATTAGTCGTCATTTTTCAAACATCGATGCTTCCTTCTACAAACTAACCTTACCTCCGTCATTTAGGGTTAAAGGTGTATGTACTAAGGCTCTGTCTGAAGATCTTTGGATCTGATCCCTTGTCAGAGCAGCCATGTTACTGGATTAAAATTCCTCTACAAGAAGTACCTTCACAGAGGGGCTGGAGAGATGGCTCAGTGGGTAAGAGCACTGACTGCTCTTCTGAAGATCCTGAGTTCAAACCCCAGCAACCACCTGGTGGCTCACAACCACCCATAATGATATCTGACACCCTCTTCTGGTGTGTCTGAAGTCAGTTACAGTGAACTTATGTATAATAATAAATAAATCTTTAGAAAAAAAAAAAGAAGTACCTTCACAACTTGGGGTGTGGCTCAGTGACAGTGCCTGTCTAGCATATTTGAAGTCTGGGGTTTGATCCCCAGCAAGTTTTTTTGTTTTTGTTTTTGTTTTTGTTTTTAATATAAGATAGCATAATAAAAACATTGGAAATGTTTTCAGATAATTCCCAGTGAGGCAGTGGAAGAGGGTTTAAAAGGACAACTTTATATTTAAAAGTGTGAAAGGAAGCCTGTCTTAGGCCGCTAGAGTTCTGGATTCTCTTTGGATATTGAGGCAGTCTGTGGTTGTGTGTCCCCGCCCTGCCCCACCCCCACCCCCACCCCCCTGTCAGTTTTCCCAGATGTGTGGCTCTGTGTTAGTCTTCTGGTCCCTGCCCTTACACCAACTCCTTCCTCCCCTGTGGTCTGGCCATGCTATTCTGGCTTCCTCGGTGGCCCTTAAGCAGGCTGAGGACCTGTTCCTGCTGCAGGACCAACCTCCAAGCCAGCTGCTCTGTATCTGTGGCGGCCACACAGAGGTTTCGTGCAGGGGCATTGCAATTCGTGGTCAGCGAACACACGGTTGTTGTTGCAGGGAGCAGCAGTTCAGCGCCTGATGTTCTGGTAGCGACTGGCTGAGGAAGCAGGGTCATAGGACTGGGAGACCATTTTCTCCTGAAACCTTTTGGGTATCATTGTCCCACATCCTCCAGAGTGCAACCCCAAGTGAGTGTTGCACACCTCTGAGTTGTAGAAATCGGGAGTGTCCCAGGTCAGGAGAAACACACCCCAGGGTTAGATTGGCGGAAACGCTGAAAACCCAGTGGAGGGCCACGGTGGTGGGAGGGATGTTCTGGAATGTGGGCAGGGTTTCTGGGAAGCCCTCCAAGGGTCTGTGTTCCTGCTTGATAACTTTCTTTCTCTGCTTGATTTACTTTTTCATGAAAGTAGCTCGAAGGGAAAGACAATCGAAGGGGGAGGGGCTTTCTTCCTTGCCACACCCTCATCTGCTTTGGAAGGATAAACTAAAGGATCATCAGATGCCTAGAGAATTGAGGACAATGAAAAAACACTGTGTACTTGCCTTCATCTGTTTTAGGAGTATTGTAGCATTTTGCTGTCCGCCACCAGGTGGCGGCAGAGTACCACAGTTTGACCCAACGACCCAGGGTGGGGATGCGGGGGAGACATAAAAGGGCCCAGTGACAGGGAAATGCCTGATGTACCCTAAGCATGCCCTTTCTCAGAATCCCTGTGAGTTTCAGGAGCTCCTGCTGTCACTCAATCCATTTTTAGTGAGAAATGAAATAGAAAACAGGTTTCATCCTACACCTTACTAGGTGGACCCTATGATCTAACTGTTCAGGCTCTGTGCTTTTCACGGCAGAAAACACCCTGTTCCCACCGTGGTCTCCGTCTTCTGACTCACTTCTTCAAATTTACCAGAGTTGTCCATCAGGCCCTGATGTAAGTAATTCTATGGTGTAAATTGCTCTGAGAGTCCTTAGTGGGCATGCTACTGCACACACACACACACACACACACACACACACACACAAACACACATACACACACACACAAGGGGCTGGGGCCCACCTGGTGTGGGGCCCACCTGGCATGAAGCACTGTGTCCTGATGATGCTGTACCTTTGTTACCAGTGATTTGCTTTGATTGTGTGTGTGTGTGTGTGTGATGTGTTTGTGTGTGTGTGTGTGTGTGTATGTAGGTCAGAGGTCAGAGATTGATAGTGATTGTCTTCCTTTGTTGCTCTCCACCTTAGGTTTTTTTTTTTTTTTTTTATACAGGGTCCCTCACTGAATCTGAAGTCACTCATAGGCTGTACCGACCGGACAGCAGGTCCCTCAGGAGCCTGCTGTGTCTCCTTGCTGCTCTGCTAGGTTTATAGGCCTGCCCTGCCACACTGTCACACTGCCACACTGTCACACTTTTAATGAGCCCTGAGGATGGGACCCAGGTTCTCATGCCTGCAGTGCAAGTCCTTCATTAGATGAGCCATCTCTCGTGCTCACGAATTAATGTTTAGTAATGATTGTATTCCACACTGGTTCCTGCAGGGGATTCAGAGCTGGGTGCCACCCACCATGGGCTTGGGCTATCCCCACAGGAGACTACACACCCAACCCTCTGCTGAAGCCTCCAGAACACAGTAAAGGGCTGTGGTCATTTTCTTAAGATCGGTGTCCTTCTGGAGTCCCCGAGGTTGTGACATTCCACAGCTCTTCTTCCTCCCGTGTTCTCTTCACGAGGAACCAGGGCTAGCTTGGGGGCGTGGGGACATAGCTGTCTCTCTCTCTCTGACTGGGAGATGAATGTGTTCCCTTCAGCTTCTCTTGTGGAATGGCCTGTGGAATTCTCCTAGGGCCTCAGAACTGCAGTCAGCTGCAATCAGTCGGGGGCCCTTTTAATTAGCAGTTCAGTGTCACACTTGCCCACTGCCCTCTGGAGGATCCTAGCATGTTCCCTTAACAACAACAACAACAACAGGAGGAGGAGGAGGAGGAAGAGGAGGAGGAGGAGGAGGAGGTTGCTGCGGCTGCCATGGGGTGCCAGGTCTGTCAAGTGGGAAAGGGTAGAGTGTGTGGCCAGTGAGGGGTTCATCTTTGCAGAAGCAGGCATTGTTCTTTCCAGCTTTAGGTTCTTAGAAGCAGACTTCATGAGGGGAAGCTCTTGTATCTGCTAATGCCATATAGCACGAACCAAATTCCTTTTACAAATGTTAGGAGTTGGGCAATGGTAGAAGGTATGGAGGGATGCCAGGTCAAAGCTACTTAGTGGGTGTCAAGGGGCATAGCGTGCTTGGGCTGGCTGCCTCAGGCTTCTTCTGTTCCCTCCTGTGCTTGGGTTCCTCTGGAATGTGTGTGGGAGTGAGGCACTCCCTACGGCTTAGCCAAGTGCCCCTGTACTGGCCAGGAAGAGAGAGAGCTGTGTGAGGTGTGACCTCCGGCCCCAGCAGGGCTGGCTGCCCTAAAGAAAAGCTGAGGCCATGAGGATAGAGTGGCATGGAGCTAACCACTGTGCCCACCCCTTATGGAGCTAACCACTGTGCTCATTCCTTCTGTGGTGGGAAGCTGCAGGAGGGGTCTGCTGTAGTGCCCCTGGCCCCCGCACTCAGCAGCTGAGGTGTGTGTGTGTGTGTGTGTGTGTGTGTGTGCATGTACATGCTGATAGCCATGTAGCTGTCAGCCAGCCACAGTGGGTATGCACTGCCATTCCCCTGACATTACACAACCCTAGTTCTGATTAGTTTCCCAAATCTCATTTGCTCTTCTGTGCCCAATCTGAACTTGGAGTCACAAGGGGAGAATTCTAGGAAACAATAGTCTGAATTTTAAGTTGACTTGGGGAATTAATTCTACTGCATTCTTTTTATGCTGCCATGTGTGTATGTGTGTGTGTGTGTGTGTGTGTGTGTGTGTGTGTGTGTGTGTGTGTATTTCCTCACCAAGCTGTTCTAGGGCCTATGTCTTTGGATTGTATGGTCTCCACCAAACCACCTGACAGACTCCTGGGTGGTCTATAAGCAGGGTCACTGTACTGCAATAAGCCTGTCTCCAGGGCTCCAGGATCTGAGCCTGCTCTTAGCCTCTGGGTTTGCAGAGTGGAGTCCCAGCCCTAACTCTGCCTGCAGTTGTAGTGTTTTTGTCTGGACCGTTCCTGTGGGTAGGAGAGGTCTATAAGACTTCTGACTCCTGCAGCTGCCTGCTGGGAATCAGGAGCAGTTGTGACTTTTCCCCCATTATTCCACCAGAGGGAGTCATCTCTAGTGTATGGTCTCTGAAACCTGTGGTTTCCTTGAGAGAAAGCTAAGGAGGTGCTAGGGAGAGTTGAACATACATGCAGAAGCAATTAGCAATTACTGATGTGTAGCTACGGTTCTTCAGCCACCTCCATCTGCCAAAGCCACCCTTTGCCTGCGCTGCTGGGAGAGGCTGGCTTCCTGGCCCTCCTGTGTGCTACTCTGTCAATTTGGGACACCAAGAGTCCCCTCTCCAGTCTCGGAAAGGCCCCTTTCTAACGAATCTCCCATAAAATAACAACCACCCAAATTCACTCCATGCTAAACGAAGAGGTTGTAAATTGTAGTAGAAGATAGGAAAACATAAAAAGTTTATCACTTTAACCACTGGAAATTTAAAATTGAGTGAAATACATTAAACATAATTTGCATTGCTGAATGTTGAACCTCAGGACCTCCCATTCATGAGGTGATTAGCCTGCCGCTGAACTGACAACCCAACCGGAGCTGCTGTGTGTGTGTGTGTGTGTGTGTGTGTGTGTGTGTGTGCTTGTATGTATTCCTGTGTTAAGTGTATGGGTGTGCATGCACACGTGGAGACCTGTGGAGGCCAGAGGTCAGCATCAGTAAGTGTTCCCCTCAACTGCTCTGCAGCTTATTGTTTGAGACAGGGCTTCTCAATGACCCTAGAGCTCATAGATTCAGCTAGACTGCTAGCCAACAAGCCCGAGGGATCCTCCCTCTTCATGTCCCCAGTGCTGGAAACAGATTTGTTACACTAGTGCTGGGGACTGAACCCAGGTCCACATGCTTCCGTGGCAAGAACCTTATCAGCTAAGCCTTCTGTTTTTAAGCGAGCGGTTTAGTAACCAATGTAAAATACACAATTAACCCTCAGGGCTCACAGGCTGCAGCGTCTTTAAAGGAAGGATCACTTTGTACCAGGGGACTGAAACCCTAGGAGCGCATTTGCATCCAACACATTTGGAAGGTTATGCTTTCTGCGTGCCTTAACGTCCTGTTCATTGACAAAATCAACCAACCACTTGGCTTCCTATGTGTGCTGCCTGAGAGTTTTTGTCTGCAGTCACACTTGAATCGGGTTCGTCCTGAAAGGCAGGGCTGGGCTGTAAGGGAAAAGACGGAGAAAAGAGAAATAACCAGGCCTTGACAAGATTTCCTGATCAAGGCCCAAAGTTTAATAATGTACCGGGTTAATATGCCATGGGAAAAACCCTTCCCCCAACCCCAATCTTGAGGCTGTATGTAGTTCAGGAGCAAACAGGTAGGCGGGTCTCCAGGAGATGCTGTCTCTGTAGGATGTAGGCGCCTCTCAGCAGGGAGTAGCGTCTGCCCCGGATGCTATTGCTCAGCAGGACAGTGGCAAGCATAAACAAGGTGTCAGCCTGGCAGAAATCGCCCAGGTGGTGTGGGACAGTGACTGTGGAGGTCTGGGAGGCTCCAACATTCCTATAGGTGATGTGTTTATAAGAAAGATAAAGAGAAGGGAAATTTGTTCTAAGGAGGGGTAGTGAGGTACGGGGGAACGGGGTGTCTCAGCGGGTCCATGTCAAGGCATCCCTTCCCCCCGAGGGACCAGCCACACGACGGTATAGTATAGAGTTTATTCAGGGCATGGGGAGGGGAGTTAAGAGGGCAGCAGAGGCAGAGAGAAAGGCAGAGAGAAGGAGAGAGAGAGAGAGAGAGAGAGAGAGAGAGAGAGAGAAGAGGAGTAGAGGCCCCCATGAGCATATGGAGAGAGAAGAGGAAGGGGGAAAGGGGGAGGGGGACAGAGAGAGGGAGCAAGAAGGCAAGAGACCAAGAGGGCAAGCGTCCCATTTTATAGTGGGTCAGGCCTACTTGGCTGTTGCCAGGTAACTGTGGGGTGGAGTTTAGACAGAATGCTAATGATAGGTCCTCCTGCACTAACAGTTTTTTGACGTCCCCTTCAGCTGCAAAATTTGTTAGTACTAGACACACAGGCCTCACAAGATGGACATGCTCAATGAGGTCAAGTGACCGAAGAGCAGATAAAGTAGGACTTTTAGAAGACTAAACCTAGCGATTCTGCAAGCCTCGCGGTGGCTTGGGGGCAGTGCTGGATGAAGGGGTGGAGCTTCCCAGGGGCGGGACTTGATGCGGGGCGGGGCTTGCCCGCCAAAGCTAGCGGCTCACAGCAGGCTCATTCAGGTTCCCTCTGGTGAACCTCCAGTTGTGGAGCCATGTTGTTTGAGCAAATGCAGAGATTAGGAAAGTAGCTCCTCCTCCTCTCCCTGTCGGGTAAGGAAAACGGAAGCATCTCCTTTGTCTTTAAGACCCCTCCCTGAAGGATGCTGGTGCTACCCAGCTTAAGTAGCCCTTTTCCCTAGCGATGAGGGTGAGTGGCTGGCAGCTAGGAAGAGAGAGGGCAAATGGGAGGTTGGGCCTCTTGGTGAGGAGGGTGCAGCCAGGGCCATGGAGATTCTCTTTGTAGGATTAGCCTGCCAGGGCCTGAGGGGGGCTGTCTATCTCACGCAACTCCTGGTCCATAGCATAGGTAGGCCAAGTGAGCCAGGAAGAGTGGCCTGAGACCTTCTCAAGAGAACGTGTGCCATCTCACATGAGGGAGAGAGAGGGATGAGGGGGAGAGAAGGCAGGCAGGAAGTGAAGATCCCTGTTGTAGCTCTCAACGCTATCTAGTTCTCAGACAGAGGAGCGCCAGAGGTGAATGGGTAGAGTGTTTTTAACACTGGTGCCGGAGGAAAGGATCCAGGATAGCCAGGGCCACTGGGGGCAGTAACTGATTTCTTAAACCTTAGGTCTTGGGCTATAAAGGAGAAGTGGCCTTTGCCTCCTGCAGGCGCTGTAAGGATTAAGCTATCTATAGTACTGATAGGGGTCTGGCTCAGGTGCCTGGGTCTAGACCAGCTGAGACTCATCCTCGGGACGTGTTAAATCTCTCCCTCCACGCGACCTAGCAGGCTGAGATGGGGCGCTCTGCTCTATGTGATGGGAGAAGAGGCTCTGCCAGAGTTAGATTTAGTTGGTCCCCCAAAGCAAGGAAGCTTTGGGCTGGTATTGCAGCCTCCACCCCCCCCCCCAATGGCTGGGAGGAGGAGGAGCCTAAAGAGCCACAGCGGAGGGGAAGGTGATCTGGCCAGGGCACACCTCCCTTCAGGAAGGACCTCAGCGTCTTGGAGGAATGCGATTGGCTGTTGAGTTACTTCCTTCTAGAGCAGGTGGTTAAAGAGCGAGGCCACCCATGGGCGTGGCCACTTCTGCAGGCCACTGGCTCCCTTTCTGCTTTTCCACAGAGGCCTCTGGACAGGATAGTGGTGTAAGGCTGCTCAGAGCTTCTAGAATTGTGAGTCAAGTGATTTTCTTTTGAAGTTATTGTCCATCTTTGTTCTCATAATTTAAAAAAAAAATTGACACACACATATGTTATTTATGTTATTATGAACTGGAATTCTCAGAAAAAAAAGCTATGCCTGTGTTAAAGATTCTACTAGGCTGACTGACTGATTAGAACTCTGTGTTTGTGGAGAGCTGAGATGTTGACAGAGCCCAGATGAAACTATGTTGGGGCTCTTTTTAGCTTTCCTTACTAGCAATCCGTGGCACCCGTCTCTGTGTTTGACCTAGAATCTTTGGGACTGTCCCATGAACCCTTTTAGGAAATAACACAGTCTACCAACACAGTCGCTAAGAAGGCATCAGATTCTGCCCATGCGTTTGGAAAGTGCCTGGATCTATAATTCTCATTTGTTCTGTAGTTATGAAGACTCCATGAAACTGTTACCACATTGATCATGGTATTTGATCGCTGCATTCCTAGGTTACGATAGCTCACGTCTGGCTCTAAAGCAGTGATTCTCAACTTTCCTAAGGCTGTCACCCTTCAATACATGTTGTTTAACATGTTTAATGTTGTTTAACATGTTTAATACATGACCCCTAACCATAAAATTATCTTTATTGCTACTTCATAACTGTAATTTTGCTACTGTTATGAATATAAATATGTTAAAAATAATAATGTAAATATCTGACATGCAGGATATCTGATATGGGACCCCTGTGAAAGTCCTTCAAATCCCAAAGGCATCATTACCCACAGGTTGAGAACCACTGCTCTAGAATAAATTCTCTCTTCTTCCCTTTGAGATTAGAGCTCAACTTCTGTACTAGTCAGGGTTCTCTAGAGTCACAGAACTTATGGGTAGTCTCTATATAGTAAAGGAATTTGTTGATGACTTACAGTCTGCAGTCCAACTCCCGACAATGGTCAGCAGCAGCTGTGAATGGAAGTCCAAGGATCTAGCAGTTGTTCAGTCCCACACGGCAAGCAGGCAAGGGAGAGAGTGAGTGTCTTCCTTCTACCAATGTTTTGGGTTGACAGTTACCTTGCGATGTTTTGATGTACAGGTATCAATAAGAAAAACAACTTCTGGGATGTCCTAGATTTAATTAGTGAAGGCCAGAGGGTGAAGAGAAGATACAAAGGGGTTGATTAGTAGTAAACTACAGGCTGAAAGGCACAAAGGGCCTGCTTCAGCAGCAACCGTTTCTCTTCCTATGTGTTACTGCAAGCTGAAGGTCACAGGGAAGAACCACACCTGTGGGCTGGTGACCTGTCGGAGAGCTTCCCCCTCTGGGAGCCCCCCTATGTGGATCAGCAATAAACCCTTTGATTAGTAGAACACGAGGATGATACATTCGTTCCTCAGAGTTTATTAAAATTGCCATTATTTCTCACTGATCTTGAGCCCTGCTGCTGGTAGTTGGGGAACCCTGTTTTTCTGGCTGCTACCTGAGCTCATCAAAAGATGCCTTGAGAGGCCCGTGGTAATGACTCAGTGAGTGAGAGAGATTGTGAGCAAGTATGAAGACCCAAGCTCTTTTCTAACACTGTGACCTTTTTACTTTGGGATATGATCCAGCAGTGGGGATGCTGGATCACCAGACAACATTGATATATTTTAGTTATTTATTTTAGTTCTTAAAGAATTTGCATGTACCGATACTAATTTGCATTTCTTTGTTTCTTCTTATTCTCTATGTAAAGTGCCAGCGTTCACTCCTGTGTCCTTTGCCACTGGGCATTCCACATGGAGCAAGTTCACCTCACTGTGGCTTTGAGTCACTCTCCTTGACCATCAGTGATGCTCATCTCATTGTGGCTGGCTTTGAGTCGCTCTCCTTGACCATCAGTGATGTTTCCCATGGTGCCACACACCTGTCATGTGTTTGCTCTTTTTTTCTTTTCCTTTTTATTTTGAGAAGTATCTGTTTAGGTTTGTTCCCATTTTTAAGAAGGTTATTATGATTGCTATTGATCTCCTTACATACTTTAATATCACTCTCTTGTTAGATGCATAGTTTGAAAATATTTCTCTCATGCTTGTAGGTTGTATCTTCATTCTTTTGTCTCCACTGGTTTTCAGTTCAATGTTAGCTCATTTGTCTTTTTTTTTTTTTTTTTTTTTTTTAATTTCCTGTGTTATTTGGTTCTTGGTCATCCTGGATTCCTAGTACATTTACCCTCGGTCTGCTTCCATCCTTTTTATGTGGTAAGAGATGGAAGTCCAGTTTCACTCTCCTGCATGGTCTAGCCTGGGCCATGGGCCCATATTTTATATCAGTAGCATGTTTCAGTTTTTATAGCTTTGTAGTGTACTGTCAAGTTAGATGATATTGTGATGTAGCTTATGTTCTTTGGTCTCAAATTTGCTTCATTACTGGTTTTGATTTGGTTAGCATTTAGTTGGTGCGTCCAAATGTATCATAGGGTCTTTTTCTAGATATGGGGAAGAAATCATTTTGATTGTGGTTGATGTTGCTTTGGATCTGTAGATTAATTGGTGTGAACATCTTAACCAGAATCAAGGCTTTGACGGCACAGACACAGATATCTTTCTGTGTATCTGCGTGGCGTCTTGGTTCAGTTTTTTCAGTGTTTTATAGCTTTCATTATAGAGATCTTCTCTCCTGGGTAACTTTTTTAGTGTCTGTTTTCTGTTTCAGTCATTTCACAGTTGCTGTGTAGAAACACTCCTGATTTCAGCCTGTTCTGTGTCTTGCTCTGCAGCCCTGTGGAGCTCACTTATTAAATGTTGTTGTTTTGTTGTTGTTGTTGTTATTTTTTGCTGAGTCTTTAGAGTTGTCTATATAGTATAAGCTCACATCATTTGTCTCTTCTGCTTTTTTATTTCTCCATGCTTTAGTCTTGGAAAGTTGCTCAGGGACAGGAATTTGTCCATCTTTGTTGTTTTTGTTTAATCAATTATTTTGTTCATAGTCTCTCATGCTTTTATACTTTGAGTTCTATCTCTTTCCTGTCTCTGCTTTTGTGTTTGGTTCCTTTATCTTTTCCTCCATAATGTGTTAAGTTTGTTTTTGGAAAGACCAACTTTTTTGTTAACTAATGGTTCATTTTTTTTCCTTTAATTTTCTCTCTGGTCTTTATTTTTTTCTTCTATTAATTCTGGGGCTCAGCCTTGCCTTTCTTCTTCCTCCTCCTCCTCCTCCTCCTCCTCTTCTTCTTCTTCTTCTTCTTCTTCTTCTTCTTCTTCTGCTAGAGAATTTTTTTTATTATTATTTTCTTCATTTACACTTCAAATGCTATCCCGAAAGTCCCCTATACCCTTCCCCCACCCTGCCTTTTTCTTTCTTTCAGGTACAAGGAACGATACATTTCTTACTTAAGAACCTTCTTTCTCTCTTTCAACCCGTTCTCTTTTCTTTTCCTCTTCTTTTCCTTCCTCAGTCCCTTCCTCCCTTCCTCCATCCTTCCACACCCTCTCCCTCCCTCCCTTCTCACATCCCTCTTTCCTTCTTTCCCTCCCTCCCTTTCTTCCCTCCCTCCCTCTCTCCCTCCAGTTTTCTTTCCTTTTCTTTATCCCATAGGTTGGAATTGTTGTTTCTGTTATAAAGACATTTTAAAAATTCTTTACTTCTTGTTATCTATGAGTTTGTTGCTTAATTTCCATGTATCTGTAGTTTTCAAAGGTTATATTAAATTTTCTTTATAGTTTATTATAATGAGATTGGCAGAGATGTGTGGGGTTATGAGAATCAGTTGAAATTACTGTGGTCTATCATTGTACATATGATTCCTTGTAAAGAGTGGTCCATGTGCTGTTGAAAATGTGTATCTACAGCAGCCGGAGGGAATGTTTGACCTGTTAGATGTGAAATGCAGGTTCTCTCTGCCAATTCTTTGTTGATTTTTCTGCTTGGATGCTATGTCTATTGTGGAAAGTAGGATGTTAAAGTAACTTAATTAGCATTGCATTGTGGTCTCTCTATTAATGTTAGTTTTATACTCTTCAGTGATGGGTGTGTGCATATATCTATAATTCATCCTTTTCTCTTGTTAAATTGACACTTTAATATTTTTTTTTTTTTTTTTGGTTTTTTTCGAGACAGGGTTTCTCTGTATAGCTTTGGCTGTCCTGGAACTCACTTGGTAGACCAGGCTGGCCTCGAACTCAGAAATCCGCCTACCTCTGCCTCCCGAGTGCTGGGATTAAAGGCCTGTGCCACCAGGCCCGGTTAATTTTTTTTTTTTAAATCACATATAATAGTCTTCCTTGCCCATTGTCACTGACTCTGGTTTGAGGTGGATATTAGCTGATCCGAGTACAGCTGCTCACCCTTCCCTTTGGGATCTGTTTCCATAGAATGTCTTTATCTGCAGCGGTCGTGTTTGTGTGACAAACCACTTAAGGGAGGAAATATTTATTTCAGCTCACAGTCTCAGAGGGATCAGTCAGGAGCTGTGTGCAGCAGAGAGCAGTTCCCATCACCACGCCCCAGGAGGCAGGGAATGTGGGATGCCAGTGCTCAGCTGGTTCTTTTGCTTTTCCATTGCATCCAGGCCTCCAACCCATGGGTCAATGACATTCATGGTCAGGCTAGGTCTCCCCCACCTCAGTTAACCTGGAAACATCTTCATAGATATACCCAGGTGTATGTCTTTCCAACTTCCTATGTGATTCAAGATCCAGCTATGTGCACAATGAAAATGTGCTACCACACCACCCTGTTACCGTCCATCTATTACATAGATCTAGAAGTGAGTTTCTTATAAGCAGCATACAGTTGGCTTTTAGGTTTTAATCCATCTGTTGATGCAGTAAGTAGGGGTTAGGACCAAACTTACACTGCTATGGTGTGGTGTGTTAGTGGCAGAAGACAGCCAAAACTATAGTTGATGCTGGCTAGGTTACAAATATATTCCATAGAGCCTCAGTTCTCTGTCAGGAGCCAGAGTGGTTCAGAGTCTTCATTCAGGAGCACTAGCTTGGGAGGAGGGTCACTGGGATCTGCCTAGCTTGAAGTCTGCTGCTCAATCTTGAAATCCAAATCAATGGACTATGCTTACTTCCCAGACCCCAGCATCTGCTGTCTTTCCCTACATTCTGCTTCTTGAGGCCACAGGAAGATGGTGGAAGTGGTCCATTGGCCACCAAATCAATGCTCATGGCCACAGGATCAGGGCAGAGAGCATGGACTCTTTACCAAGGCTGGTAGTTGGTTTTAAATTTAAGGTTAGTATTCAAATGTTCTTTCCCTTCCACAGGTGGGGAAGCATCATTTCCATGTTGTGCCACTTGTCGCTGGAGAAGCGATGACATAAGCAATTCTTTGTCAACACATTTTTTTTCATCATATGGTAACAAGATCCTGTGATCTCTCATCTGGCTTTGTTAGTTCTTGTAAAAGTGGTTTTAAGGTGAATAGAGCTGTTTAAGATGATTCTATAGGGAGACAACTGTTAGATGGTTTTAGCCCACTACCATCTTTTTAAGCTTCTCAACCTTAAATATTTTGTTACAAAGATATAAAGCATGGTCCACCTCCCAGGGCTTCTGACAGCTCTGATGTAGTCTCTAAGGGACTTGGGATTAGCTTTTCTGGAAAGGAGGAAGATGATGTCCTATTGAAGATTAAAACACAAGTGGAGCACCAGGTCTTCTGTGATGGGAGCCCTTTGCCCAACTCATGTCCAACAGCAGCAGGACACCAGAACTTGAAAAGCTGAATGATAAAGAGTGCTAGGTATAAAAGCCTTCTAGAACATTCTCATGGAGTCTTCAGGTTGGTCCTGAGGCACTGTTTTCCTCTTTGGCTGCAGCCCTCAGCGAAGACCACTTCTGTCCTTTTTTTCTGGTTGGAGGAAGGATTAACTTCTGCTTCTCTTCCTTCAGTGATGATACAAAGTATGAAATTGAAAGGGACCCCCTCTCCCTTTTAGGGTGTTCTAAGGAGACTGAGAACACTGTGTGTGTGTGTGTGTGTGTGTGTGTGTGTGTGTGTGTGTGTGAGAGAGAGAGAGAGAGAGAGAGAGAGAGAGAGAGAGAGAGAGAGAGGTGGCTTACTAAGGAAACGGTAAAATCCTCCCTCCCTGCACCCAGAGCCCTGTTCCTCCCTGAAACGGTAAGACATCCGAGCCAAGGGGTTGAAGTCCTTGTTTATTGTTGCAGCAATTCTTATACAGACATTAGCGTTCAGTTAAATAAGGAGATAGCACATTAAATACATCACAACCCCGAACCAGACAACTGCCGCCACGGCACAAAGAAGGGGAGGGTGGGCCAGGACCGGTGACCAGACTGTCAGAGGGAATACATTCAGTGGGTGTGCAGTATCAACATTCCAGGCTCACGTGTAGATATATTTTATTTATATATATTTATATTTATATATAGAGATCATTGAGTTTCGTGTATACAAAGAACCATATTGTTACAAATACAATACTATACTTTTCCCGATGTTTTATAGTAAGTGCTAATGCACCCCGTTACAGAACAGGGGTGTGGGTTCATACCCCAGGTGCTGTGCTAAGTATGTACAAGAGATTTCATTCCCACACAGTCATCACACACTGCCTTAGATGGAGGGGAGATAAAATCAGGTTTTGTGTACTCAAGTGGACCCTCATGGGGGGAGGAGCAGACAGAGATGAAACTCAAACTAACAGGTAGCCTGGTGAAGGTGAGGGTTAAACATCAGCGAGAGGTGGCCCTTGGTTGTAAACATTGGTGACAGCTACACCAGTGGGTGGAGAGACCTGAGCAGGGCTCTGTGGGTGGGTTTTCATCAGTGTGCCAAGGGAGCATAGGTGTGGGCGGGGCTGCAGGAGGAGGGAGGGGGAGCTATGGGGGAGGTAGTAGGTTACTCTGGACTCCCTGAAGGCCAATGTTGATGGGCAAAGTTCAGAAAGCAAACCCGTGTGCAGGGAGGTGGCAGCCTGCCTTGTGCTCTACTCCCCCCATCCCCTGGAGCCTGCTGTGGGGAAGGAAGGGATAGCTCAGGAAGTGGGCTCCTGCCCTGGATCTGTGAGCCTTCCCTTCTCTCAGGAACTCAAGGCTGATGGTGGCTCCCTGAAACGCTCCGGAGGAGGAGGCAGAGGCAGAGGCAGAGTGGGTTCTAGTGCAACCTCATTGGATTGGGGGGTGGGGTGGGGTGTGTGGGGATCTGGGAGCCTGCCCCAAAGCCAAGTCACCAGCGTGTTCCAGCTGAGTGGGCAGAGTGGCTTTGTGCCTTGCAGTTTGAGGAGGGTGGCTCTGTGGGTAGTCTGCCTCATAACTGAGAGCGATGAGATATTTACATATGTAACTGTGTATATGAAGATGCCAGGCAAGACCTGACCCCAAGTTTAACCATTCAGTCTGGTGCTAGCAGAGGAAGACCATGCTTCAGCAGGGGGCCTGGACCTGGGGAGGGAGGACCCTCCCTTAACACCTTACAATCCTGCTAAACTGTTAGTTCCCTAGGAGAACTCGCAAGAAAAGCCTTGCTTCTGAGCCCCTCTTAAAGCTTCCAGGGTTCCTGTGCATGGAGAATGGAAAGCTTTCTCTCTCTCCTCTTTCCCTGGGGTGAAGAGACTGCATTGTGATGACTGGGCCTGATGACTGTGGGGTCTGCCCCTGACTGTGGGGTCCCAGGTTAACCTCTGAGATCCTGCTTCTGCCTTCCAGTCCAGGTGCTTGGGCATCTGCCATGGTGGCCATCCTGGGTCAGACGGACATAAGTCTGTCAAGGGACTTTACAAAGGTTCCCAGTGCCAGAGATGGCAGCAATAATGTCCCTCTTTGTCCCACCCATCATCTCTGGCAGAGGAGAGATGGGACCACACCCTTCAGTGTGTGGTGATGTTAGATACCTGACAGATCAGTTATTTCATGAGATGTGAAGAAAACCTATGCCAGGGTTCCTGGTCTTCACATTTGCTGGGGCTTGACCTTGGGCCTGGTCATGCAGGAGCATTCTGTTAGACACCCTTAAAATCAAGTCCCGATGGCCTGGCTCCTTTGGTCCCAACTCCACATAGCTCTCATAGCAGCAGGCTCCGTCTGTTTCAGACAGCTATCTGGACAGCCGGTAGCCTCATATCACTGAGGCTTTTTGTGCTAGAGTAAAACTGAGGGCTCACGGCAGATCCCAGCAAGCACCGGGCTTTCCCGACTCTCTCCAGACATCTCATGAAGTCAGAGACCCAGGGGTTGGTTGTTCCCCACCCTGGCTGAAGCCTCCTGTTCCATCTCTCCCTCCCCCAGACCCCTCTCTTCCCTCCATAAATCCATCCTTCCCAACACTGCTCACTGAACTCCCATTGCTAAAGATACAATATAAATATCCGAGATGCAGAGAACAGAGATTATATTCTTTCTACAAAATATATTCGTTTTTCTTCCCCTGTCTCTACTGAGGTCATCAATGAAACAAAACAAAAACAAAAAAAAACAAAAACAAAAACAAACTAGCCACACCTCACATGGAAACAAACTGCTCTTTGGACCAAGAATAAGTGGAAGCTGGCTCAGAATAATATTATTAAAAACACATGGACTAGACTGAGACGTGATCCCAAATGTGAGGCAACTGATGGAGGCATCAAGCCCTCCATACTAGCTGCAAACTCCCAGATCTACAAGGCAGTAGGACATGTTTCTGGAGCACAGCTGGGGATTCCTAGGCCCACCACCCGATTTAGTGGTGTGTCTGTTCTAGCCTGTATAATATCACATCCTCACTAGTAGCTGGGAGTGGGCCCAGGCTGGCTTAGCCTTGGGCAGGGAAGCAGGACACTAGGACACCCCCATCACAGTTTGACCCTCAGGAACTCCCAGCATGTACATGGGGTGGGGGCAGTCTTAGAGGGAACTCTGAGCCAACTGTGATAGAGAGGGTCAAGACAGTGTCTTTCTTAGGACAAGGCTGGCGGCTTTCTGCCTATGTCAACCTGCTAGGGGAAGGGATCTTCCAGAGAGGAGCTGGGGGTTCTCCACAGGGTCTGTGTGCTAGGTTTTTATCCTGCTTCAAGGCAGGTAGAGGGCAAATGTGACACTGCACGTGCGCGCGCGCACGTGTGTGTGTGTGTGTGTGTGTGTGTGTGTGTGTGTGCGTGCACATGCGCACGTGCACATGTGTGCGTGTGTGTGTGTGTGTGTGTGCGCACACATGCACGCACATGTGTTGTGTGTGCACGCGCACATGTGTGTGTGTGCATGAGTGCGTGTGTGTGTGTGTGTGTGTGTGTGTGTGATGTACATGTAAGTGCCTGTGCAGTAAGTACATTAGGAGGATAATACCTGCCTGTGGTTATCCTCCAATATTTGTAATCTTGGACAATCTGGTGACCTCGTAGGCCCTGTGATTTGCCAGGATCTCTGTGGTGTCACGGCAGCCCTATCCAGGGTGTTACTTCCTCGGTTCTCAGCAGTTAGGCCTGCATTAGCACACACACATTGCAACTAAGAGAAACCATGGGAGAGATTTAAAAGTGGCTCAGAAATTCTGGGCAGAAGCAATGTACAGGGCCCACAACTACATAGTAGGCAGCGGACATCTTTAAAGATGTGGGCTTTAAGGATGTTCATCGCTGTCACCTGCCACCAACTATCTTCCCATCAGGTGAGGTGAGGAGGGCAGAGAGATCAGCCACTGAGTTTTAGGCACTGCTCAGTCACCTCCACGCTGCCTCTGGGAGCTTCCTCAGGGAAGTATGTGTCTCCCGGGGAGAGATGATGTCTCCTTGGGCATCCCCCAAAGGCCCTCCACCATGATCCCAGGGAGATATTAGCTGCTCTCCACCCTCAAGAGGACACACACAAAACTTCCCTGGTATTAAGGAAGAAACAGAAAAGAAAAAAAAAAAAAACCCAAACAAACTGGAGAGAGACAGAGAGCAAAGAGGTCCTTGCCGATTCTTCTCTTCCCATGTAAGACCAAATGTTGGGTGCCAGAGGGGAATGTCTCAGTGGACACATGGACGCAGCACAAGAAACACAACCACGGTGAGGAGAGTCCTCCATGCATGCCGCCACGCCACGCCACGCCATACCACGCCACACCACGCCACGGAGGTGCGGCTCAGATGTAAACGGGCTGTTCCTGGGCCGTCAGCAGTCGGTACATGGCTGCCGGCATCGTCTTCATGTGGATCTGAGGGCAGAAAGCCGTGTTAGCTGGGGCTGGGAGTAGGGCATCTCACTATATACAGTTTCCAGGACGGCCCACCCTCGGCCCCGGGACCTGGTTTTGGAAGACTGAAGCCCACGGGCTTTCTAGAAAGTTGCGGTGACTCTAAATGGTGAGAAGATGTGGGTAAGGCTTCGTTTTCCAGTTAAAGGCTCCAGCTTTTACGGCCTTTTGGAAAATAAAGAAGGGACCGTGGGAAGACAGACTCTGGCTTCTGTCAGCCTGCTTCCCTGTCTTGGCAATGTGGGAGTGCCAGCCCATCTAAAACTGCTCAGCTACTAAAGCAAGAAAACAGCCCCAGAGATCTAGTTAGGATTGGATGTGAGCCTGTGCCACTACTGGGGGTGACTGGCTTGATGGGTCTGGAATCTAATTTTTGTCTTCTAAACACTGGGTGGGATTAATTGGGGGAGAATGAGAGAATCTGTGGAGCCAGAGAGTGGTAACACAAAGTGAGCGCTGAAGAGAAGGTAGCAGGGGGCAGGGGTCCCAGCAGCCAGGTCTGAGGCAGAGGTCTGCTTACGTAGGCGCATCTAGGGAGGGGAAAGGAAGCTCTAGAAGGTTCCCAGCAAGGCTAGCATGGCACCAGGGGCACACACGGTACCTCAACCCTGCCCAGCCCCAGGCTTTATTCCTACCTCCCCAACAGCATTGGAGAGGATGTGGACGATCTTCTCGTGTGGTGTGGCTACGACACTCTGGCCATTGATTTCGATGATCCGATGTCCCACGCGGACGCCTCCTCTCTCAGCTATCCCCCCTCTCATGAGGCTGCAGATCTACCAGAGGCAAACATCAGATTACACCTAACGGGCAGTGCCCCACCTCAGAACCACGTCAGGGTGGAAGACCGTCTTCCCGGGGACCCCAGCGCCCCAACTTGAACACCCCTGGGAAGCTAACCTGGAGGGGCGTGGGCCATGTAAATCTTGCAGGTTCCTGTTATGAGCAGCGGGTTCTGTGGCCTGGTATGGAGCTCAGTGGTTGAATGTCTAACTAGCGTGACCGATCCTGTGTCTGATCTCTAGAGCCATATTCAGTGGCAGCAAAAGTAGATTCTTCAGGCCCACTGGCTCTGCCTGTGCACCAGCTTTGCACAGGGGATGTGGCAGGTGTGACCTTACTAGTGTCCTGAACTCTGACCACTTTCTGTCTTCGTTGGGCCTATCAGGCGGCGGCCAGTGCTCCAGTCGGCTTTCCATAGTCACAAGCAGGCTTACCCATGGAACTGTCTGATGCTGGTAGCCTGTACTTGAGGAACACCAGTGTATGAACCAAAGAGGTACTAGAAGCCTACTCTATCCCATGGTGTGGCTTGGGGAGAGCAGGGACTTGGTGGTCCCTGGCTAAACTCACTCTTTACTGGAATGGAACTGGTGGCACAGTCAGCCACTGCATAGGGTTAGGCTGTGACCACTGGTGAACGAACCGAAAACCCCAAACCGCTTTACTGGATGAAAAGATGAAGGGAATGAACCAGCCAGAAAAAAACATTCAATATATCTCCATCTTCAGTTGTTGTTAATTTTGGAAAATGGTGTGGTCTGACTCATACTTACAATTCCATTCTGTACGCTGAAACCCAGCTGGTAGCGAAGGTCCGGCCTCCTTATTAGCACTGTGGTCACTGGGGGGCACCTCACAATGTTCAGCTTCACTCGGGACTGGTTCTTTAAGCCCTTGACACATGAATAAAGTACAGTGGAGATGGTGAGACCACTCAGTCAGGCAGAGGACATAAAGCAGATGTGGCCTGACCCAGAGGCAGCACCCAGACCTGCAGGCTTCTGAAGACCTCACTGCCACCTGTAGGCTGTATGTGCCTGAGCTGGAGCTGTCCCCATGAGGCCTCCCTGGAACCCGTCCAGTCTGTGTGAGACAGGTGTCCTGTGGATGGCATCTTCGCTTTGGAAAATGGACTGTGTCACCCTTGACTATAAGGAAGAGTTACGTGTGCTCAAAGGTGAGGGGTGTGCAGAGTCAGTAGAGAGCCCCATGGGACATGGGCCTCTTCCTCTACAAGGCCAACTCTAGCAGTGACTCCTAACAAAGGGCATACGCGTCCCAGCAAGCAGCTCATCCACACAGCTGATTCTCTCTGGTCTCCGACTCTTCTTCCCCATTCTGTGTCTAGAGAGACACTCTACCTCATGGACATCACCCCAGTCAGTCTCTGCCTCCTTGAGAATGTGGAGTGTGAACAAATGAAACATGGAGACTGTATATGGGTTCATCCTTGGTTGCCTGCCCTACCTCTAGGTCAGAATGGATTGTAGAAGAAAAATCTGGCCTTTAATTATGAACAGGAAACAGTTTTTCAGAGCCTGTTTGGAGCTTTCTACACATTAGCCACACAACCCCTCCCTCAGGCAGGCTCACCTACTCACTACCTCATCAGCTATGTGCTGAGAAGCGAGGGCCAGAGAGAAGAACCCATCCTAGATGTGAACGTGTTCCCTCCAGTGCTGCTGTCTCTGAGCAAGGCCTGTGCTGCCTGGGTTGCCTCCTGCTTGCCAGAGTAGGTACTTTCATGTTCAAAGCTCTCTGAGTCTCTCCCCGCACCCACTCTCCAGCTGATGCTTTGAAGCCCAGTTCAAGATACACAGTGCAGAGAGAAACGATGATTTTGGCATCCTGGAGCAAATGGACCACACTGGTGTGTCTGGAGGCTGGGAGATCAGAGCGTCCAGGAAATGCCTGCCTGCCTGGACTCCTGTCTGCCAAGATCAGCTGCATAAGAAATGGCTCAAGATCAGCTTAGACTTCCCTCCAAGGGAGCAAGGGTAAAGGGTTTGGAGGTGGGTGAGCATGTTCTCCTCTGAGAGAGCAACAGTTAGAAGGAGCAGAGATTTGAGGAGAGCTAGATTTCATTCAGGTCCATGATGTCCCCTAGAGGTAGCAACCCATGTGACTTGATGCTCAAACCAATGCAGGTATCACCAGTGCCCCCAGTGCTGTGAAGCAGGCTAGGAAACTCCTTCCTTAAGGGAGTAGTGCTTCCAATGTGGTGGAATGAATGGCATGTGCTTTTCCTGCATTAGACACCAATGACAGATTTGGGCCTTCTGTTGACAAGTCTTGTCATGTCAGCAAGGGACAGAGAAGGTCTGGCTTTCTGCTCCCAGCAGTGGGACAGGCATAGCCAGGTGAGAAGGACAGTGCTGCTGTCCCTAGACCTGAGCTCCTCTCATATTTCTGCTTCTGTAACCGGAGGCTCTTAGGCAGTCTGCTCTATCTTACCTTCTCCACTTTTTTCTACATGGTGACACTGAAGTCTCTGTCAGGCCTAGATAGTTCGTCCTAAATGCCACAGTCTATGCTGAAACAGCCATTTGAGCTTCAAACTCCCTGACATCAAAGCCTATGGTATCATGAAACATGGGAGTCTGGGCCTTTGCCACATGCAGATTATATTTGTTCTTGAGTACCTACTCTTTGTTCATTTAAGTCACTTACATACCAAGGAATGGGTTAGGCACTAGAAGGAATAAGGTTCTCTAGGTCTAGGGGAGGGGAAATGAGAGGCTAAGAGAGGACACACAGAGAGTATCAGAACTAAGACTGGGCGGTGGCTAAGGCAGCTTGAGTCCCACTACATCCATCCACTACATCCCCCTCAAGACCACACACTGTACGATCAGGAGTTTGTGGAAAACCAGAGCTGAGAGTGACAGGATCTAACCAAAGGAATTGTGGGCCTTCCCACAAAGCGACCTGTTTAAATGCAGGATTATTTATGTGTGCTCAGGTAATTCAGAAGACCTTACAGAATATACCAAAAAGAGAATGAGAATGAAGCTATTTTCCTAGTGTTACCTAAAAAATTCACATTGCTCTGGCAAACTGATTCAAGATGCCTCAGCAAAATAACTTCAAGACTGGAGAAAATGTGCTCCAGCGGAAAGCTTAGGAAGTGGCGGTCTGAAATAACCAGGGCACGCTCTGCTCGGCTGAGCCTAATCAGCGTTCAAGATGGGTCCCATTAACTTAGATTTCCTACCTGCCATTTTGTTGGAGGTGCCAATTAAATAAGTGGTCATTCTGTCCCCATGACAACAGTGAATGATGCAGTGAATTAAGAAACAGCGAGAAGGGAAGAAGAAAGAGTGGTCTCTATAGCAACCAGAGCAGAACGGAGATACTCGTGAGGAGGACAGGAAAGCTGGGCACTAGGCTGGAAAGGAACAGATGTTAGAGAGCAAGGCTTGGAGGTAATGGCGTGAACAGAGACAGACACTAGCATGCCTTGCCTACCCAGAGATGGTGCTTCAGGAATAAATGACACCTGGAAAGGTAAAAGAGCTAGGCACAAAAGAATGTAGAGGGTTTCTGTAACTAGAAACCTTCTACTTCCTGCCGTGGGGGTGGGGCAATTAGCAGTGAAGTGGTAAGACACAGAACACATAGCCTTAGATGCCTGTTCCTCAAAGTGCAGGCCAGAAGACTCCCTGAGAGTTTGCTGACAGGCAGAGCCACACTTAAGCCTTGTCAGAACACACCAGCATCTTAACAGCATCCCTGGGTGGCTCATGTGTGAGAAGCCATGATTGGTCAAGATGCAAGATGCTGGGTAGGTAACTACAGAGCGCACTGGGCCTACTGAAATTAACAGCACTGCAGTAAAGTTCTGAAATCTGGACATCCCCCTGCAGTAGCTGGGGGATCTGGGGTTGGACAGTGTGAGCATCTGTCTAGGTCCAGGCATAAAGTAGGTGATGTCTAGAGAGCTATAAAAAATGGCACTAAACCTACTGAGTGTGTCTTTGTTTAGTATCGAGGGTTCCAGCAGGTTGTGGCAAATGTTCCACAGCGAAGATGAGCCATAGGTCGGCCATCTGATTTTTTTTTTCAGCTCGACAGAGCTGAGTCTCTTGGGGCACTGAGTGCCTAGCAGTCTCTGACTGTCCCTGCCTGCTGTGCACATCTCTGTGAGGCAGGCCACCGAGGAGCAGCCAGCTTTCTCAGGCCCTTGTCAACAGTCTTTCATTGTCACGTGGCATTTTCATCTTCTGAATCCATGGCAACTCCATTTACAGACATCAGCGTTCGGCTCCACAAACAAACTTTCCCTCCTCTCCCATCCCCCAGGAAGCCCGAGGGCGACTGTTGGCACTGGAGTTTTGCTTTTACCTTGATTGAGTTGGTGGTCTGTGGACAGTGCGGAGTCCCTAAGCGGTAGGATCAGCTTGACCACATGGACACTATGACCTTTGTTGCTTGTCTATGCCATTTAGAGGGCAATGGGGACAGGTAAGAGGAGAGTTGGGTTCCAATGAATGGCCAGCTGGGGGCCCTAAGCCTTTGGAGATTCTGGTACAGGGTGGCTTCTGGGAAGGCCAGGTTCTGACGCCAGGCTGGGAGTCATCAGAGATTCCTGCTTCTCAAACGCAGGTCCATCTCCGTCTTCACTCATGTTCCCTCTGCTGCCCCATCCCCACTCTCTCGCTTCAGTCACCGTGGGCTGCCACAACGAAATATCATACACTGGGTAGCATTACTTCTACTAGTCACACAGAAGTCTGAGATTAGGGTGCTGGGGGCCAGGTGATGACGAGGGGGGCTCCCCTGGGCTGCAGACTGCTGGCTTCTCGTTGCTTTCACATGGAGGAAGAGAGGCTCATCTCTTACACAAAGGCGCTGATGCAATTCATGAACATATCACCCTTAGGACCTAATCACCCCCCAAACCCCCTGGGGTTAGGGCCTCAACATGTATTGTAAGGGGACATACTCAGTCTATAATACCCCTCCCTCAAACCCATAGCCGTTCCAGTCCCAGATCAGCTGCCCATAAAGTCACCCTCACCAACTTCACTCACCATGTTCTCTCTCGCATCTGAACTCTGCACTCTACACACAGACTCTCGAGATTGGCTCTATTAACAGCAGGGGCTGGGTAATCCTTGGCAGTGCAGGGGCTGTTCTGTGCATTGGAGGATGAGTCTGTAGTAACTTGCTCACAGTGGGACAGCCAGGACAGTCTCCAGTCTTCTGGAGCATGCATTAGTACCTCTGGCTGAGGTTGTGCACTCAGACAGACACCTTCCCTGGACAGTGCTGTCTTGGGATCAGATTATTGTTCACTGGTGAGTGATCTGTCTATATCAAGGGTCAGCTATGCAATCATAGTTCTGTGCCCCAGCGTCTACTTGTGCAGTCGGTGACCATAGCACCTGCTACACAGAAGTTCATGAGCAACCAGAAGCCAGGAGTTTGGTGAGCGAATCTACAACCACCCTCTGGTCAGTGTGCAGTGCATAGCCCTTGACCTCTGTCACTGTGGGGCCAGTCATCACTCCTTGCTAGGCCTAGCTCCTGGCTGAAGTCCTGCTCACTGTCTGGACCACACAGCCCCTTGCCGTTCTCACACGCACACACAAGTAACACGTTCACGGGAGAGAGGGGAGAAGGCACGCCATTGGGCAGTGGTCCTGCCTTTTAGTAAAGGTCACCATGACAACACCAGATCAAACCTTGCAGGTCAGGATGACTTGACTCAACACTAGCTCATTGTCCATCAATTCAGGCAGTCACTTCTAAACACCCCTGCCCTTCCTTGACACATACCTAGGTATTAATGCTTTCAGAGTCAACTTTAGCACCGTCCTATAAATATTTCCTTGTCTAAGTGCTTGTCACCCTTTACCTCTACGTTGCTATGCACCCTGCCAGCAATATAATTATCTTATCTTCCACATGTATGGCTTCTCCATGGTTCAGCTCAGTGCCCAACAAAGGTCCAATGAAATATCCAAGTGAGTCTCTTCATCATCATTACTGTACAGCCACGTGCCACACAGCTTAGTCAACCATAGCAATCCTCTAAGACAATACTGAAAGATTCCCATTGCCCAGAGACACCACAGGCATCCTAACATCACAGTACAACTCATTCCTCATGACTGTGGTGACGTATGTGTAGACTCCCTGCACTGCAAACTTTTAGCCATAAAAGCACAGCATGTGTGTTTACACACACATGTATGTACAAAATATTTAACTAAGGCCATGTTATTTGCAATATAACTATTCATTATACTGCATTTTTACCATTTGTATCATAGTCATTAAAACAGAATATTAACCATAGGACAGTGTGCTATTTTATGCTGGCAGCCCCTTATGGGTCTTACAATTACCATCCCAGTTTTATCAAGAGGCCATATCAGGTGACTGCCCTAAATTTGTGTAATACTCTGTGACGTTTGGGAAATGACAAAATTGACTAATGACATCTCTCAAAACTAATTTCTCCACACATGGCTGTATACTAAGCGACACATCTGCCCTATGATGGAAGCAGAGACACTGCCCGGTGCGCTCACCGGCACCCTTGACCAAGCTCCTCCAACGAGGGCGTTGATGTTTGTGGGTTTCCTCTGCCACCCAATGCCCACTGTGCAGGTTTATTCTCTCCATCCAGCACTGTGTTCTCTCTGAAACCATGCACAGATGCTAAGAAGAAAAATCCGACTCTCCCCTCAAGTGGTCACGTTCGATCTCTCTTTAACTCTTTTCTTTCGGGATAGCATCAGCCTGGGGTGAACGAAAATGAATGAGTAGGCTGGAGTAGGTTTTCTCCCTATGGCACTCGGCTTTCAGGCGGTGGCTCGGGGGAAGGGGAAGGTTGGCCTGCACCAGTGTTCTCTGAAGAGCTGACACACTTCCATGAGCTGTAAAGGACAGTCAATCATGTGTGCTGCATGTCGATAGAGGGCTACCTGGGTTAGAGAGCTGAGGGAAATCCTGCTGAGGCTGAGTCTGGTTATATGGGAGGAAGAGCGTTAGTTGATGAGCTATGCCTAGGTTGAGCACTGGTGTTATGTAAGCCGCATATCTTACATATCACATACATGGGATTTATGGAGAAATGATAGTAACTCGATTGTTGGCTGCCTTGGCTGTACACCCATGCTGTTTGCACTTGGGTCCCCCTCCTGCCTATGCTTTAAAATGTTCACAAATTTTGAGGACTGGGTGGCTGTCACACTTCACATCATGTCAGGCCTGACACTGAGAAGTTTTCTCACATGCCTAGGTACCTTAATGATGCTCTGGCAGGTGGAGAGCGGCAGGCCCACCAGGCTGGTGCCATTGATGGACATGATCTGGTCCCCGATGTTCAGCTTCCCTGACTTCTCGGCAGGGCCTCCGTGCATCATGTTGGCAATGATCACGGTTGGCAGAATGGATCCCCAGCCAGACTCCACAATCACAACTCCTAGGATCTCGCCTTTCTGCTTCTCTATGAAGACCTGAAAGGAGAAGAGAAAGAAATCTCTAATCAGCAGCTATGTGGGATAGGTCCCCCTGCCTGTGTGGGGAAAGAGACATTTCTTTGGGGCTGACAATCTAGGTGAGTTTCTGTCTTTTCTATATTCCTCAGCACTGGGAATCTGAAGAAACCACTTCATTCAAACCCTTCTAGACCTGAGAATTCACCCTCATCTCATACGACCAGTCTGGCCTCACATGCAAATACAAGAGACAGCAGGATCTTCTGTTTTCCATTAAAACATTAGCTGTCCTTAGTAGGTGGTCTTAATCCACGTGGCTCTAGGATGCTACGTACAGGTTTTCCCGTTTCACGGTGCCCTGTAAATTCTTTTCAGTATTTATGATTTTTGAGTGAAAAATAAATGCGTAGGACACGTTTCTGTGCAGAGGAAGGTTAGGGGAGAGAGACGCTGAGGCTGCAATGACCTCTGTCCTGCCAAGTGCAGCTGTCTTTCCTCAGTGCTGGAGCTGGCACATCACTGGCCACTTTCCGGGCCCTTACCGAGACTGTGGGCTTCATAAGGACACAGGTCAAGTCCTGTATTCACATCTATAGAATTCTCTCAAAACTCTCCTTGACTCACAAGGGCAGGGGATGTGCAGCCTATCATTTATACTTGTTTTTGATAGTACTTAATGATAGGATCCTCTGGGAAGAAGCCAGAGATGGGTACGAGAACCACAAAACGTTCAGTGAACACCACTGTCTTCAGCTTCTACTTCCACAGCAGGGCTGCCTCACCCTCCAGAGCCCCATCCTGCTGGCTCAGCTTGGGAACAAGTTCCAGGAAGTACCTACATCTTTGCAGTTTTCCGACTTGGAGAAGTGGATCAGGTCATCGTTGTACATGTCCTGGGTGTTGAGCAGGTCACTGTATTCCTTCTGGCTGAGGTCTTCTGGGTTAATGCCATTGGCCCTGAGGAATTCCTGGTATGCAACACTGAATGCCTGTCCTATGGACTGCGCGATCAGCTGGGCCTATAGCAGCATAGGGGAAGATACGGGTGAAGGGGGGAACTCCTGGCACACCCACCCTGGACAATTCCTTGTGGCACTTGAGGCTTCTAAATAGCAGGTCAGTCAGTCAGTCTACATCAGGGTACCAGAGCCTACCAGGAACTGTTTGAAAAAAATCAATCAGTATGTTTCTTATTCTGACTGAGCCCATAAGGGAGTCATTGGTACTCAGTAGACAGGAATCTGAGATGCAGGACATCCTACTATATGCAGGAGAGTTATATATGATGACAAGTCACTCTACATCCTCTACAATTTTTGTACATCCCACTGGACATTTATATTATATGTAACAGTTGATTCTAATTACTGTGCCCAAACTGGATTCTAGTTTATATTTAAATACAAAGATTCACTGGCTATACTTCACATTTTAAGAATAATATTATATAAAGTGAAGGTCCTTTGAGATTTTGTAAGTAAGTTTCATGTCTTTCAAAGCCATCCACATCATTTGTGGTCTCAGCCTCATTCCTGTCTGTATGTATCATGGTACACAGAGATCCTGCTTGTGTTTATAGACATGGATGCTTGCTTGGGCCCCAATTCAAAATGTCAAGTACGAATTATCCACAGTATCACATCAGATACAATATTATTCTCACAACCAAACTTAGGTAAGTATGTGTAAATATCTGGCTACCTCATGACATTTTTTTTTTTTTGAAATGGATGGCCCTGGCATGTATACAATGTATCATGATTTATATCTAAACCTCTCTTCCTTTATTATACTTATGGCCATAAGTTATTTTGTAGTGAAAAGGGAACTGGAGAGATGGCTCAGTGGTTAAGAGTCTGGGTCTGGTGCGTGATGTTCCTGCCACTGTGCTGGGAGGAGCAGGGTCACTAACTTCACTGTGATAGCATGATAGATCTGCACAGCTCCCAAGTTTTCGTCTGCGCACACTCTGGTGCCATGAGGACTTGCTTAGACTAGCAATCTGGGGCTCCCTCTTTCAAAGCCTGCTGGCAGAATGGCCACTCTTCCATCCCAAGCAAAGTCAGCACTCCCCTGCCTCTGGGCCCTTGTGCCTGCTATTTCCTAGTCTCATTCTATTCGGGTCTCTGTTTAAATGTTACCTACGCTGATGATCCTATGTGAACTAGTCCTGTCCTTTGTGCACTGATCCTATTTTATATTTCAGTACAGCACTACTCTCCATGTCTCGTTAAGTTCATTTATCTCTATTTTCTATCTCCTCCAACGTGCACAAAGAATAACTCCTGTGCATTTATTCAGCCTTATATCTGCAGATCTAGAACAGTGCCTGATACATAGTATGTACTGAATAAATATGCTGATGCATAGTATGTACTGAATAAATATGCTGATACATAGTATGTACTGAATAAATATGCTCAGTGCAGGATGATCCAGACTGTTTTGTGTTCTGATAAACTGGCTACTTAGTGGCTATCCAGGAGGATAGGTTGGGGAACCCAGAGGAAGGATGGGGAAGCCAGTCTTACGTCCTCAGACTCAAAGACATGGCAGATCATCTTGTACTGTCTTTTTCCATCCTGGGAAGGGTGAGAGGCTTCCACATTCTCCTGGGAGTTAGAGCGGGGCATCCGCCTGCGGGCCATCAGCACGACGATGTTCCCAATGTCTGCGATGTAGGAAATGGTCCTCAGAGGGTGGTCCATCATAGGTTCCTAGAGGTGAAGGGCAGAGGAGGTGAGTCTGCACAGAACCTTAGCACGCAGCAGATGCTTATCTTCTTCCCTCATACCGGCTGAGGTGGCCAGAGACAAGCTTCACTGCCAGACCTCTGAATCCTACCCCAAGGCCTGAGGAAGTTTCCTTGGTCAATGAAGAGCAAGAGATATGTGCAGGAGAAAAACAAATATCAAACATTCTACACTGTGTAGAGTCTCCAGTGGTCAAGCTGGAAAGATAAAATCTAAATTTCAGTGTGTGTGTGTGTGTGTGTGTGTGTGCACGCGCATGCATGTGTAGGCGTGTGTGTGCTGTACAGTTTTAAAGAGACTTCCTTAAGGCAAATGAGTCCTCCCCAGAGAACCCATAGGAGTGACTGAGTGACAGACAACATATGCATTCTGAGTTTTCCTTTGTACTTTAAGAATGAATGTGACCTTTGAGCCCACATTAGCCTTGAGTTTCACTGGTAACCTGTGTGTGTGTTTGTGTGTATGTGTATGTGTATGAAGTCCTGACTGAATGTGTATCATTGACATGAACACAGTCACATCAAGGATCCCAATGTCTCAGACTCATGGGGATGGTGTAGATGAAGAGAAATGCAGACCCCAGTTTTGTCATCCCCAGTGTGTACAGCCTGAGACTGCTCTCCTAAAGAGACACCTGCTGTGAGATTAGCTAAACCCATGTCCTTGTTCAGAGGTATAAAATAAACACACTGAGTTTTAAGGCTGCTGCTGGTACACCTCCATGAGATCTGGTAGAGCACATGGCCTATCAGATCTCAGCTACTGTCTGTGTGTCTGTCCTTTCTTCATTCCCTCATCACCCCTGTCAGTTTCCAGGACCCAGCATGCAAGTTGTGGCACCCCAATACCTGGGGATGGGCACTCTACAGGCAGAGAATCTATGTTAGAATTCCTTTGGCCTTCGCCTCTGAGAAGAGTAGGAACAAGCTGGTACCTGTGTATCTGCGTTCAGTACTTTGATCCTCTGGGTAGAAATGAAGAGGTCCACCTCAGTCATTGGCTGAGATTCGCCTTCAGGAGCCTAAGAAGAAAGTGCACCAAGAAGAAGTTTTACTATATTGTCTTAACCCAGAGGCATGGGAATGGTTAGCTCACACACTGGTTACCAAGACACAGTCACCAGAACGGCACCACAGGGTTAAATTGCCAAAGCTGAAGGTACTGCAGGGAGGATGGACACAAGGGCCAGGGTCAGCATCTCTACATTACAGGGGAAACACAGAGTTCCTTCTGACACTTCCCCCAGAGCAGCGGCTGCTGCAGCAGATTAACTCTGGACATGATGGCAAGTGACCCTTTCCATAAGGCTCTTGGAGACTGAAGGGTAAGAGCAGCTAACTCATAGTGAGGACCTTGGAATAGTCACTCATTTTACTCTGCAAGAGCTAGTGGAAGACAATGACTGTGGTGGGTGCAAATGAAGCCACCGGATGCAGTTCTGGTAAGAGGGTCTTCATAGTCACACATCACCACGGCCCCACAGAAGCAGCTGCCTGTTCCCGCAGCCACCCCATCACAAAGGAGCCCCCAGTATCTCATATCCTTGGAGTAAATTACAAACGCCTAGAAGCTCTGCAACCCCCAAAGTGCAGCCTGGCTCATTTAGGGCTGAACCCTGCACGTGTGTGGTTATTAGCAGGTTTTCTTTTTTGCATCCAGCAATCTGAGAAATCCTCAAACGGAATGTAACTGTAATTGAGTAGTCCCAGGTCCCTGCCACATCATTGCTCCTGAACAGCTTGCAGCTTCCACCCTAGAGGATTCATTTAGCATCTCCAATCTGCTCCCTGTCGTTCCTCTGAAGTGAAATGACCAAATGAGCAACAGAAAATGGCCACTTGAGGCAACCAAGTTTGGAGAGAGGCTGGCTTATGGAGCGACTCAAAACGAAATCGGAACAAAAAAACTTGCTGGATGCAGAAAACAAAAACACAAAATCATAAAAAGGCAGAACATAAAAGAAAAAGGACAGGCGTAACACCAAGTGATGACGTTGTACTGCACCTTCTTCCTGCTTTTGGCTAATTTCTGGGCCGTCTGCTTAGCATGGAACAAACAGAGACAGGAGAATAGTTAGAAAAGAATTTGCAGACTCAGTCAAAAAGGGGACAGACACACTAACACTGCTTGGGGTATAAAGCGCTTGTAGGAGGAAGATGGGCATACACACCCCACTTTAAGGGGAATATTCCTAATATAATGTGAGCGTTGGGGATGAGCATGGAAGGCGTCTCATGCTTTACTGTCATTTGACTTTTTGAAGAACGAAGTTTGGTTCTGTTCTTATCACATGCCTCCCGTCTTACCTAACTGACTGTTGTCGGGCTGTTGTCTTTATTTCTATCTGCTTTCCTTGGGAGTAACCGGCTGAATTTTCCCTCAGCTGCTTCTGATAAAAAGCTACAGCTGTCCAGACTTTTGTTTTCTACTGAAGTTTTGGATCGTCTCTGAGCCCCACTTTAGCTGTATTGCAGTTTTGTGCACTGGCTTTTCTCTTACTGACACTTTACAACACTTCAGCTGTGATGTCTTTGAACCCTGAATCATTTAGAGTTGTGCTATTAATTTCAAAAATATTTGGAGGGTTTCTAGATATCCCTTTGGCACTGGTTTTGGGATCAATCTTACTATGGCCTGAGACCATGTTGTGTGTGATTTCAGTCTTTTTGAGAGGTGCTGAATCATGACCGACTTAGGTGAGCATACTATATGGACTGTACAGTAAGCAATCTCAGTTGTCAGCTAACATGATCTTTCAGTTCTCAGGTGGGTTTGTGTTTGTGTGTCTGTCCTGCTTGTTCCTTCATTTTACTGACAAACTGTGTTAAGACCACAAGCTGTTACTGTGGACTTGTCTTTGTATTGCTTTGGTTCTATTTGGTCTTTGCTTTCTCTGTTTGTAGCTGTGTTATAGAGTACATATATGTTTAGGGTAGTATGTCTTCCTGTTGAATCAATCCTATAATCATCTGCCCTGTTTATCTGTAGCAATAATTTCCTCTTAAATTTCATAAGATAAATATAGTTTGTACCTGGCTAAAATGGATATATTTCTCTTTTTACTCCTAATTAAAAAATGGCATAGTCAGTAAAAACTGAGCTTTCTAAATCCAAACCTCAGCCCTACCACCTATTACTTGTGTGATTTAAGCAAGCCATTTAACATTTCTGCTTCCTCTATGTAAATGTATGAATTTAAATAGTATCTACCCCACAGGGCTGTTTTTAAAGATAAAATGAATACATGAAGAAAAAAGTCTTTGAACAGTACACTGAGCATTATGTCTGTGTCTGCTATAGATAATGAAAATGTACAGGTGTAGGATGCAGTTCCTCAATCGTATATGGTATATGTTTTCTGTCACTGTGAGTCGATGGCCAGGCTGTGGGTTATGCTATGAGGGGCGAAGCTGCATCGCTGTGATGGATGGGTAAGGCTGGACTGTTGTCACGGGTGGGGGTGGTAAAGCTGAGCTGTTGTGAACGCTACGGTACCAGCGGGCACGGCTGTTCTGATGTGGGTGGCTGGGAACTTACCTGTAGGAAAACCTGTACTCTCAGCAATGCAGCTCAACTTCACTAGTGCTTAGAATGTGTTGCCTGCCGCCTGCATGCTCCCACAGTGGAGACTGGATGAGTCAGCCATCCAAACACCGCATGGCTAATTACCGATACACTCAGGAAAGAGGGCAACCCCACTCCCACACAGCTTCCCCACCATTCTTCCTGTGGTGATGAGAGGGCTGTGAGCAATCTACTCTGGAGGACTCTGAAGTTAATAAAACACACACGTGCTTTACTAACCGCCCCACAAGCCAGAGGGCGTATCTGAGTATCTGAGAAGGTCCCGAGTGAACCTGCATGCACGTGACTGAGAGGCTGTCCCTAGAGTTCTGACCCGAGTCGGTTTTCATCTGCCTTGCAACTTCTCCTCTAGGATCTGAAATGCTTCCTTTCTCTCCACTCTTGAAGTAACATGAAAAGGCCCAGGAACTCCTATTCATGTTGATATCAAAAGTCTAACAATTCTTCAACTCTAGGGAACTGTGTTCCACCTTCATTATCGATAAATTAACCAGACTCCATTTTCCCCCCAAACTACAGAAGGATGAAGAAGGCAAACCAAGTTTCATGACAGGTGTTCTGACATGGTTTCCACAAAGTTGAAAATGTTTATGCAGCAGATTATAACATTTCGATGTGACACTGACGAGATGAACAGGTCAGAGCCGGAATGGAAGATTGGAAGAGGCTGCTAAAACCCTCACAAGGCCAAGGATGGCAGGACTCTGGGATCGGAGCTGTGCCCCTCCCCCTCACTTCAGGGTCAGGGTCAATCTACCATGGACAGCCCCTCTAGGTTGGTCATGCTGTGGGGAGGGCCTCCTCTGGCCTAGCTGTTCGACTGAGCCCTTGTAACCACATGTCACTGTCAAAACTCACAACAACCCTGTGAGGCAGGAATTATAGTAAGGCACTCAAGAGGAGGAAAACAAAGCACAGGAAGCAGAACAAAGCACTAGGTCATTTGCTCAGTGTCACCCAACTGTGCAGAATGTGATTCAAGTCCAGGCAATCTAGCTCCTCAGTCTACACTTCCCTTTGTGCAACTGGCTTAGGCAGGCTTCTCCTCTGGAATGTCTCAGTTCCCAGTAAAATGGGGCTAATAACACCTGCCTCCCAGGACTCTGCCTCCTCCGGCCTGAGCAGTGAATGATCCAAATCTCTTCAAGCAAGCTGGGAAGTGACAGGACTTAGACAAAGCTACAATGATGCCAACATTTAATTCTACAATGAAACTTTACAAAAATCACAGAAGAATGGAAAAGTAAGAACTCTGGAAGAGCCTAAGTAAAGACAGATGAAAGGAAAATGGCAGAGAATGATAGGAACAAAAATATGCGCAACATGCAATCCCGCAGCAGCACTTGTGACATCATCGCCCGAGTTTCACAGATTAGAGAATGGAGATGAGGACCCTCTGGTGTGGACACCCCGGCCTCTGTGGCTCAGAGGACCTTCCTAGCCTCTGCTGAGGAGTTGAGAGTCCCTGGGGAGAGGAAGACAGGGGAGCTAGCACAGGCTTCTTCATAGTGTCCTTGCTGTGTGGAGAGGGACATTCCAGAACATCGAGACGTGGGCAAAAAACTCTCCAGAGAATTCTCCCACAAACCTTTCTAAGGCGCCACCAGCAGACTTTAGCTGGATATATACCATGATCCTGATGTTCCTTGCTTAAGCAATTAAGGGAGCTACTGTTTAACTACTATGAGGTGTGTCACCATATGGCAGGAGTGCAGACTGCCACTTACTATTCCAGTCTCATGTTTTATGTCCTCAGGGGTTTTCTAACTCATCAAGTTTTAAAAAACTCATCCTCAACGATGCTCGGATGTCCTGTTGAATCAGTTACATTTCTGTCTTTATTTGTGCAAAGAACTCTTGGCTTCGCTGATCTTTTGTATTCTTTTATTTCTGATCTTTGTTATTTTGGGTTTTATTTAATTCTTACTTTTTAAGCCCTTGAGGTACCTCAACAGGGGACTTGTAAAGTTTCTTTTATGTAGGCACTCATAAATGTAATGCATTGCAACTCAGTTGTGTTGTGTTGTATTTATTTTGATTTTTTTCCTGTTATTTTCTATTTGTTGAGAATTTCATATGTGTGTATAGTGAAAATGTAACCAGTGCTCCCGTTCTAATAACTTCCTGAGTGTCTTTTATTGATTGATTGACTGATTGATTGATTGACTGATTTGGTAACTTACTAAGTCCAGTTAGTGTTGCCCTTGTACCCTGGTGTGTGTCCACCCTCTGGAGCATGGGGAAACCTACCATTAGCCACACTCCCTGTGGTAGTTTGAATACAAAATGGCTCCCGTATGCTCACGTTTGACTACTTGGTTACCGGTTGGTAGAACTGTTGGGGAGGAATAAGAGGTGTGTTATGGGGGGCAGGCTCTGAGGTTTTAAGACTTGTGTTTTATCCAGTTTGACCTCTGCCTCCTGCCTAGGGCTTGCGATGTGAGCTCTCACTGTTCCTGCCACCATGCCTTCTCTTTACCACCATGAGCTCTCCACTCCCTTTTAGTCATGACATTTTATTATAGCAATAGAAAAGTAACTAAAATATCTCTAAGGGCCAATTGAGAAAAGGCTTCATTCACCCGCCAGCTCCTCAGTGATCGACTGCTCTGTGTTGTCCCTTCTCCATGTACTTGTATAATTGCTAGAGTTTCACTTGTTAATTGATTTCTAGTTTCATCAATCACTGTGATCAGAAAGGATCTGGCATATGATTGAAAAGTTTTGAAAATGTGTTGCATAACTACTGGATGGATTATTCTATAAATGTCCAGAAGTCATATGATTTATAGTATAACTTAACTCTTGTCTTAATTTGAATTCAGGAGGAGGTCTGGCTGTTCTTTAACTGATGTGGAATGCTGAAATTCCACACTATTTCTTTATTAGATCCTCTCTCCCAGTGTTATAATGTCTGTGTACAAAACTTGACGCTTTAACATTAGGCTCATATTAACTTATAATTATATCTTCCTGTTGTCTTCATTCATTATCACATGGTGACTGCCTTTATCTCCGTTTTAGTGTCTATCTTATAGATAGTCCTTGTTGCTTATTCCCGGGGTATCATTTCACATCTTTCCCTTTTCACCGTCTGTGTAATTACTTGTAAAGTGGATTACCAGCAGGAAGCATACTGGTGGCTCTTGTCTTTTTTTTAATCCACTCAGCAATTCCCCTAAGCTTTAACTGAAAAATGTAGCCCATTTACAGGTTGCTAATGAAAGAAAGGTAACGGCGTATCTCTGTCATATATATGTGCCATGTGCATGCACATACGTATTTGTGTGGTAAGGATGGAGGGCAGAGGTTGACACTAGACATCTTCCTCAGTCACCTTATCTACGGAAGCAGGCTTTCTCAGCTGAACCCAGAGTGCATTGATTCAGCTAGCCTAGCTAGCCGGCTTGCTCTAGGAACCCTGCCTCCACTGCCCTGGTGCTAGGAATACAGACAGACAATCCCATGTGTGCTGAGAACGCCAGCTCAGGGCCTCACATTCTGTGGCGGGCCCTTTACCTCAGAAGCCACCTCCGCCACTCCTGATGATGCTCTTTCTGGTTGTTGGGATATTTTTGTTTTCTTCCTGTCTTAGCTTTGGGCTGACGGTTGCAGAGGGAATGCCTGCTCCGGTCCCACTTGTCTTTTGGGTAGCCGCTCTTGTATGGGGACTGACGCTTCCCCAGGCTTTGGTGATGCTAGCTAGCCGTTCCTTTGATTTCTGTGAGTAGGTTTCCCTTAGGTGGCCATAAATCAGCGTTGGCTCATGTTGGACGGTCCTAAGTTTCTCCATTTCTGAAGAGTAGTCTTGCTTGGTTGAGTAATTCTGACTGACATTTTCTTCGTTTCAGGACTTGGAATATGCTATTCCATCCCTTTATATACTGCAGGACTTCAGCTGAGATGTCTATTGCTATTTTAATGAGTACACAGTAGAACTGACATGATATTTTTTCCCCTGCAGATTGTAAACTTATTTCCTTAGACTTTTGACAGTTTGCCTATAATGCTGGGGTTCACTATAATGTTTTTTTCTGGTTATATAGAGGTTCTATAGACCTCTTGTACCTGGATGATCATAGCTTTCCAAAGATTAGAGAAGTCTTCTGATAACTGTTTCATGGAATAATTTCCCTGTGTTTTTAACCAATGATATAGATATTAATTCACTTTAAAGTGTGTGGTGGCTCGAATATGCTTGACCCAGGGTATGGCACTACTAGGAGGTGTGGCCTTGTTGGAGTAGGTGTGACTTTGTTGGAGGAAGTGTTGTCACCGTGGGCGTGGGCTTTGAGACCCTTCTCCTAGCTTCCTGGAAGCCGGCCTTCCTCTGTTGACCTTCGGACAAGATGGAGAACTCTCAGTTCCTCCAGAGCCATGCCTGCCTGGACACTGCCATGTTTTCTGCCATGATGATAACAGACTGAACCTCTGAACCTGTAAGCCAGCCCCAATTAAATGTTGTCCTTTATAAGAGCTGCCTTGGTCTTGGTGCCTCTTCACAGCAATAGAAATCCTAACTAAGACAGAGTGTTGCAAAGATTTTGTCGGCTTTTTGTTTGTTTGAGACAGTCTTGCTATGTAGCCCAGTCTTTCCTCAAATTCTCAATTCTCCTGCATTAACCTCCCAAGTACGGGAGTCACAGGTCTGCTGGGACTACAGGAATATACAATCACCCCTGGCGTTCAAAGGTTCTAAGTGCACAGTCCCCCTTCCCTTCCTTGTCTTCCTCCTGTGAGTTTTCTGAGGGTCTGATTTGTATAGTCAACCCTCTTTTCAAATTCGATCATTACTTCTTCCCCTTGAAGTAGTCTGTTGATCTTTTCTGGCTCTATTTCACTCCAAGATTTCTATTTCATTGCTCTTACTTTTTTTTCATTCTTGTCCTGCACTGTATTCCTAATTTCATTTGATGCCTTTAAAATATTCTCTTGGATCTCACCGAGCTTCTTTCTGCCTGTATTTTAAAATTCTTTATCGGGCAATTTCAACCATTTGGACTTCTTAGGAATTTGTGGCTGGCGAGTGACATCATTGGACATGGTGTAATTCTCGTGTCTCTACATTGAGCTTTCCGGATCAAGTAGATCAGTTCATGGCTGCTTTAGAGGTGGCTTCCTAAGTGGTTCTCTCCTGAAGATGTGCCTTAGTTCAGGGTTCAGTTAGTTAGGCATTTGGCTTTATTTCCAGTTGGACACTGTAGTGTAGCCCTCCTGTAGTTTTGTTGGCTATGACTCATGACCGGGCACTGTACATGCAGTGTCAGAGTCAGAGAGACATTGTGGGCTATACAAGTGGATGCTATGTTAGCAGCTTAGGCAGTACAATGTCAACAGCAGAATTTGCGGAATGCCGTATGGCCAATCTTACTATGGGGGCTGTGGTGTCCACCCCCTCAGTGATGTGTTTGCAGCTATTGATGCTGGCTCTGTTACTAGTAATAGCCTCTGGTACAAGCAGTCCTAGTAGTGTTAAGGGTCCTGAACTCTTTGTCCTGTAAACAGATGGTGGCTTTGGCTCAGACACTGCACAGGGAGAAGCTGATGGGAACCATAACCTCTTCTCTACGGTGTTTATATCCTAGCCTGACTGCATTTCCTTTCAGACAATGTGTGAGGACATCAGGCAGTAGATAGGTGGGGTAGCAGCAACAGTTGTGGCCCTCTCCTTTGTGGGCTTCTGAGAGCCTGCCAGGACCAGGGCCTCAGCCCCTAATACTCTTGCATGTACAGGGACAGTATAAAGGCTGGGGCTTCTTGCCTTTCTTTTCCACTCCTGGACTCTAATGATCAAGGAGCAGTAGGGCCTGGCAGGAACAGGGTCAAGTTCTCCTTAAGGCCTCTTTAGTCCTGCATACACAGTGGGTCACAGATGGAGCCACAGAGCTGTTCAAGGCTACCTCAGCATAGTCTGGTGGGCAGGGCAGCAGGACAATGGCCATGTCCTGTCAGTAGCAGGTGTGTGTATCACAGGGTGTCAGAGTGAATCACCCTCAGTTCTGGTGCTAGTGTGAGTCTTCATGCGCATCGCCATGGTGAATGGTCTCAGAGGACGCTTATCTGCTGACGGGTTCCTAAGGGGTCACCATCTGTTCCCTGCCACGACAAAGCATCAGCTTAAGTCAGTTGCTCTGATGGGCTTAGTCAGGTTGCTGAGGCAGTTCCACACTGAGCCAGGGCAGTGGAAATGTGTCTGGGACCTCAGAGATGTAAGTATTAGGGGTTACGAACCCATAGGGTAGTCCTAATTCAGATGCCAGCTGCTTTCCGAAGGCAAACCCCAGTCGGACAAGTGTGGTGGTGCATTGTGTCATCCCAGCACCAGAGGTTAGAAAACTGGAAGGAGAGCCCGGCTACACAGACAAACCCTGCCTAAGGCTCCAGACTACAGCACCCTCAGTGTTTGCTGGATGATGTGAGATTCTGTTCTACAGTAAAGCTATTGGGAAGATTTCAGGTAACTTAAGTGGGATGGAAGCCCACGAGGACTGTGAGACTCCTTTAGCTAGGACTGTCAGCGCCTGCGAGGATGGGCTGTTAGGACCCTGCAGTTCACCCTTCTTTCTGCAAAGCACAGAGGAGTCTCCCTCTCCCCTGGCTGTGTTTCTCTTACTACATTGTCTCAGATTTTTGAACCCCAACCTAGTCACTTAGCTCAAAAACACAGCCGCCCACTCTTGACTTGCAGTTCTTGTTTGTATATGAATCCTGAGGGTCTGTCTCTATCCATCTTAGGAAAAGTCATTCTCCGAGCCTGTAACAAGGAAATGAATTTGGAAAACATCCAGAGACTGAGTGTTGCGTGAACTTATTTGCTGATGGAGATCTATTAGCAAGTACTCAGCGTGACTGGACAGTGCAGGTGAAGAGAAGATGCTTCACAATGCTTTCAGAGAGCAGCTGACAGGCCACCATCAGGCTACCACACACAGCAGATTTTCCTGGAGCCTGTCAAACAGACTCTTTGTATTTATTACCTTATTGTCTAAGCTTCTGTCTTGAGAAATCTGGAGTCAGGCTGGAGAGCTTGCATGTCCATCAGGCTTCTACACAATGCTGGTCTGCTGGTCTCTGGACCATACTTTGAGACTCACAGTTCTAATATATTCCTGGTTGCTGCTGCTGCTGCTGCTGCTGCTGCTGCTGGTGGTGGTGGTGGTGGTGGTGGTGGTGGTGTGTGTGTATCATTCACATTTCCTGCCAGGACAGTAGTTCTTCTAAGATATAGTGACAAAGGTCCACAGATGGGGAAGCCACAGCAGATGAGTTCTAATTCTATGGCTGCTGGTATAGACTTGCTTTCTTCTTGTATCTTGGCAGATGGAACAGGGTATTGTTTTCAGATCCCTCAGTTTACCACATTGTAGCACCAGCCATGCAGCTTTTCTGGTTCATTTATTGGAGTGCCAGTTTCTCAAGGTTTAATACTGGATGTTTGTTAAATTTTACTTCTAAATTGCCTATCACAAAAATCTCCACAGAAACAGCCTTTTAAACCAAAGTCTCATATATACGTGTATGTATATGTATTTGTATATGTAGATGTGTATATGTATGAGAGAATGCCTGGTCAAAACCAATTCTAAGTTCTCTTACCACTTTGCAAATAAATCTGGACACATACGTTGCTAAAGAAAATGTAACTGCCAGACAGTGGTGGTGCACACCTATAATCTCAGCACTAAGGAGGCAGAGGCAGGTGGATCTCTGTAGCTTTGAGGCCAGCCTGGTCTGCTGAGCAAGTTTGACGGCCAGGGCTACACAGAGAAACCTTGTCTTGAAAAAAAAAAGAAAGAAAGAAAGAAAGAAAAGAAAAAGAAAAAGAGAGATAACTTTCAAAATTCCAAGTGTAAATCTAATCCTGGTCCAGAGCTGTGGGAGAGATACCACCCAGCAGAGCAGGAATGTCTAGTAAAGTAGAAGCTTTGGCTTCAAGCTGGCATCTGCTGGGTAAGTCACCATAAAACCAGAAAGCCATCATCCATCTAGCCGAGCATAGCATAGAGGCACAGGAAAGAGAGGTACAAACTGGGGGTTCCCGTGGAGAGAGAGAGAGGAGATAAGGCCAGAGACCAGGGGAAAAACCAGCTTACTTTCAAGCAAGTGGAAGGGCCAGAGATTCCCACTGGCTCGGCGCTGTGGGCTGCACCGGCAGACTGGAGCAGGAATACCCGGCATGGCTTTCCGTTCTCCTTTCCTGGGCAGACACTGAAATCTGTGGCCCTGCTGCACTCTGTCCAGTGTGCTGAGGTGACCTAGAGGGACTCGTTCTCGAAAGGCCAGAAGGACGCAGTGTCTCAGAGGGTGATGTCTGCAGAGCATGCTCTGGAGCCCACTGGACTGCTGGGGACACACCTGTCCTCCACCTGCCATGAGGTCTGAGCCAACTCCTAACTCAGCTGCCTTCTAGGTGAGATGACAACACAGCCATCTCCGCTTACAAGGGGAAGAGGCTTCAGGCTGTGTGCGGTGTCATTCTGAGAAGCACTTAGAGGGATATAAACGGATCATGAGGCAGGAGATATTTATGGATAGGCAGCAGTTCCTTCAAGCGCACAGAAGCACGTACTAAAATGGTACTTATAAGCTGTAAGTGAAATGTAACCATTTAATTTTACTACTTCATAACAAATTCCTCACATTACCTCAATTTACTTGTAAAAGATAAATACATGGTTTTCAAATCTCCACACTGCTCTGGGCAGGTTTAAAACATAATCAGTTGGCCACTTGCTCATGTTGAAAGTGCCATGTAATTTGAGGTATAACTGTGGGGTTTTAGGGTGCTGGTTACTTGGAAACTTCAGAGTAAAGGGTCTGATTTTCATGAGAGAATTGGACTTAAAGGTAAATCCACAGGTCAGCTCCCACTGTGGAGGCAGGAGAGCAGCTCAGGGTATAGTGGGTGCCAGAGGAGCTGGCGGAGGGATGCTGCTACTCACCATGTGGGCTGCTTTCTATCTGGATGATGCTGAGCCTGCTGCCCCTACCCACCCTGAGCACTATCTGAGCCCTCCTGAGGTGCCGTAAGAGGAGTGGAAAGACACAGGTGCTCATATGCTGGAGTCCCCAACTGTCAGGTGGTGAATAAACAAGGGGCCCCAACTAAAGCCTGAACCCCAAAATACAGCCAGATTTGAGAGACTAGATAGGTAGAGCCAATGAGAAACTGACCTCAAGGCAATGCTTAGTTTTCTGGTCTAGATAGTCTCCAGTAAGGGTCTCCAGTAACCCTTAAAGTCAGACTGATGCTTTCTTCTGGAAAGACCACCTAAGTGGCCCTGGTCACAGGGCCTGGTGTTTTGACATAATTCTCATGTGTGGCTCTTTGTTCTGGATAGGTTCAGAGTATAGAGCAAACTTGGTTCTGGTCTAAAGCATGTGTCAGTGTGACAGCCAGAGGTGTTTCTACCATCCCTGTCTGTCAGGACGTCATCAGACCAGCTATGACAGGCCATGGTGGGCTATGACAGGCCATGGTGGGCTATGACAGGCCATCGTGGTCTGTATAGCTGTTGGGAGGCTCACAGGACCATTCATCCAGGGACTTAGTGTTACATGTGGTGTTTGTAGGAGTCTGCATTGAGACTCCATTTGAAAACTAGCTTGTTTTCCTTAAGAGATTTATGCATTATTTTAAAAGCCTTGCTGGGAGGTGTTAAATTAAGGTGGAGGAACTTTCTGGCATTCGTGTGTCTCTGGGGTGAGGCAAACTAAGTAGCCAAGTGCCGTGACCTGGATCTAGAATGTTCTCCCAAAGGTCCACGTGCAAAGGTTTGGTAACCAGCCTGTGCCACCTTGGGAGGTGGTGGAACCTTCAGGAGGTGGGCAGAATGGAAGGGAGTTAGGTTACTGGGGGCATGCCCTTGGAGGGGTTATCTGGGCCATGACTCCTTCCTTTCTGGCTACTGAGAAGTGAGCAACCCGCTCTTACCATGTACTTCCTGATGCACTAGGCATACCATGTACTTCCTGATGCACTAGCCATACCATGTACTTCCTGATGCACTAGCCACCACTGGCCCAAAGCAACACAGCCAAGTGCTTGTGAGCTGACACTTGAGGAAGTGTGAGCCCAAGCAGAGGCCTCGTCCTTTGTTTATCTTAGGTATTTGTCCTAGTGGTGGAGGTCACGGTGGTGGAGAGCTGGCTAACAGCCTAAGCCCAGAAAGCCTGAGGGTCAGACTGTGACTCTGCTTTCCTGGTACAGCCCGGCTGGGAGTCAGGGGCAAGATGCATGTTTGTGAGTCTCAGGAGCCTCTCTTCAAAGAACTGAACTTCCTGCTTTCCATCCTCCTGAAAGAGGCTCATTTTAAGATAAGACATGTACACTATGGAGGGGGCCTCAAGGTACAGGCAAGGCTTGTGTGCCACAGATGAAGTGGCTGAATGGAGCCTGACACATGGAATAACTGATAAGCCAGACTCAACGCTAAGGTTGCTATCAGTGCAGTGATCTATGAAGGAGCTGTGAACCATTCCCAGGGATGCACATCCTAATTCCTAACAAATCAATGGCAACTTCAAGTCACAGCTTACTGTGTGTGCTATGGGTAGTTAAGGAGAGGATGGCTCTGAGCTTGAGAGAGAAGTGTTTGCTTTACAAGTGAGGTTGTCACAAGAGCAAAGGACACTCAGAGGCTGCACTGGTAGGTGCAGTGGGAAGCTTGATGAGGAAGCAAGGAGAGGGGTGCGGGGACACCGCAGAGCATCCTGGGGAGCCCGGAGTGACTGGGCAGCTGCAGCCTTAAGATGCTTAATCTTATTTATTTATTCTAGGGACAGGACTTGTGATAGAGTCCAGGCACCTTCCTGTCTTAGCCTCCTGAGCACAGGAATGGCAGCACTGGCTGTAACAGTTAGTCTTGACTGCTGTGGGTGAAAGCTAGTAGATTAGCCTTGCAGCATAGACAAGCGCTCACTCTTGTGGCCTGTCTGCTTTCTGGCTGCCAAGGAGTAAGTAGCTTGGCTTTTTCCCACCTTCCTGCCAAGGTGTTCTTCTCCACCACAGCCGAGAAACAGCGCTTAGCTGACAGTGGGCTCTGCAGCTGTGAACTATAGACAATTCTTCCTCTCCAGCACTTGTCATGGCAACTCACGAAGGGACAGAACACTGGTGCCAGGGGAGGCGCTGTCTTCATGCCACCGGATTACAAGGCTCAGCCACTTTTACAAGCAGTGTGTGGGAAGAGTCTGGAGATGTGTGTTAGCATCCCCAGAATTCTCTCCCCAAGGCTTAAGGGGTACATACTGATGGCAAAAGTTTGGATAATACACTGTGGACAGTAAAAACTGCTCATGGCGTTTCAAATGAAAATGAGGAATTTATTTGGAAACTGGACTCGTGGCCATTTGTGTTAGATTTTGTCCGTATGCCAAGACTTCATGTTAGGTTCTATTTAAATCTAGCAGAGGGAATTTTAAGACAGCCTCCATTCAGGCTATTGCATGGGCACTGATGTCACTCTGGGCTAGATTTACAGTTACAATGGGGAATAGAGGCAGGGTGGAAAGACATGAAAACCTTGCAGGTTGGTTTAAAGTCCAAGAAAAGTTTGAGTTATGGAAGGCATGGTTTCTAAAAAGTAAGTTCCCAGAAGAAGAGAAGTATTCATTACAAGATGCCTTGAAGGCACCTCAGGAACCAGCAAGCTCTCATTCATTGTGGGTTCAGTGATGTGAGAATGTAAGTTGACTTGAAAGGCTTTCCCTGGAAAGGGAAGGCTGCTGGGATGCTCTGAATGCATACAGATGCCTGGGAAATTGTTACCATAGAAATCATTTTGTTGTGCTCAGCTGCCCAGACACTAAGAGGCTCCTGTAGCCATGACCCAAGGGGGTCCAGCTACTGCTTGGGTTGGTGTTGGATACTGGTGTTGTCCATGTGATACTGGTTTGTGGGGAGCCCTGGAGGTATGTGAAAGTATGAGGGTGAAGACAGATGAAATGGAGGTGCCAGCAAAGCAGATGCAAAAACAGGAAATATGAGCCACTAAAGCTCCAGCCTTTGGAGACAAACCTTGTGGGCTATCACTGGTCAAGCTGCAGGGGACGCAGCCCGGAAGGTCACGCTCTGCCACCGCATTCCTCCAGATGCTGGACACAGGGCTACAGGGCTTTGTTAGGTGCTGGGTTTGGGCCTAGCTGTTCAAGTCTGTCCTGTCATTTGTCTACTCTTCCCTTTTGGAACGCTGAGTTTATCCTGAGTCATTACACACTACAAGTGTTTAACCTGCTTTTTCACAGGGGCTCACAGTTGATAGTTTGTCTAGTGTACCAGGGGAGGTGTGGGAGAGTTAATATCCTCACTGTTCTCTTCCCTTGGAGATTAATTATGGCTTGAACAGGTACATTTAGGGTGTTAGCTTGAGAAGAGATGGGCTTCTGATGGTTATTCTTGTCTACTTGATTCTTGGTTGGTCTGAGAGACAGCAAGTAGTGAGGAGAGTACACGGGTGGGTACTGGGCAGGGTGTGTGAAGAGAGGATTGGCATGTGGCTCTTCTGTTTGTCTCAGTGAGGGGAACAATGGGTCTCCCCGTGATTTTCTGCCTCATAGCCAAACACCCATGGGCTACAGCCTCTGAAACCATGAGCTACAGTAAATCTTGCTTCCTTTCAGATGGTTTCTCTCAGGCGTGCACCTCCTTCCCTTCTAACCTCTAGGGTACTCCTGTGGCATCCCATGGCTGACACCCTCTCCTCCTGACGCCTGGTGCCTCTGTTGACTGGTTTATTCCCTCTGAGCAGTTGTGGTTAGGGGTAAGAGACTCACGTTCTCCACTGTTACCCTCCCCCATCATCCTGCATTAGACAGGGCTCAAGGATCCTCTTGTCTCCTCAGATAAAGACCTCTGGCTGCTTCCTCTTGTCCTTTTTCACTCTATATAATCACATCATCATCAGGCTCTATGGTGCCAGAGGAGACGGGCAGAGAAGATTCAGTCTTAACTAGTTGAAACCGGGGGGGGGGATGGGGAAAGGAACTGATGAATCCTAACCTTTCACCTGTCTGGTCCTCTGAGTGTGTTCCACATGCTGAGAGCACGGGGACTTTTGGATAGCATTTGCACAGCCAGCATTCCTGCTACCCTGCTGCGTCTCTACCTCTAGGTGGCATTATGGTGGTGACTCTGGAGTCCTGCATTGACAGACCGATTTTGAGTAGCTCTATCTACTTGTGAATTATTGAGACTAGATGAAATTGGTTCTCAATGTACCCAGTTGGCTTCCTCCTTTACCTCCTGATAAGACTAATGAAAATGGATGGTGACTGTGTTCAAACTAGTTTAAACTAGGATTTGCCTGACTTCTGCAGACTCCCAAATATGATTTAATCAAATAGTTCATTTTACTGGGATCGAGACAGGTTAAATAGAATCTAACAGAGGACTGCTCCAATCAATGGCCTCTAGTTGTCTATGGAGAGCCAGTGCTGGAACTCCACCTTAGAGGCATAAAGAGCAAAGTCCATGGCATATGAATTTACTCTCAAGAGCAACCTGGATAGGGTTTAGATGGAAAGACTTGGGCTTTTAGTTAAGTAGGAATAAGCCCTGCTTCCAACAACTTAGTCCACTCTCTAAGAGCTGTGGGTTGACACTGCCTGCTCAGGTCCCCTCACTCACCCAACCACCTCAGACCACACAGACCCCCTCACCTTGATCCGGCTTACTGCTTCCTGGGCCTGCATCATGCGCACATTTTTGGAGGGAGTTTTGTCTGAGAGTAGCTGAGTGGAACCAAGGTAATTGGCAGCAAAAATAATTCCATCGATCAAGTCTTCAGGGTCGCAAGGTCCAGGAACTGTAACACATAGAGCCACAGTGGTGAATGATGTCATAGGGGGAGTACCACATGCCAACCCCCATGTTCACTGTTTACATATGTGGACTACCTGCTAGTCTAAGACATCTTAGAATCACTTACTATGAGAAATGATGTATTTATTTAAATATGAATCAGAGTCCAATAGTAAAAAAAATGTCTCTTAGCCAGGCCTGTCATCCTAGTTGCTTGGGAGGCTCAGACAGTCTGTTCAAAGTTTGCCTGTTTGGCACTTGCCTGTCCTATGAGGCCTTAGGTGAAACATTGCTCATTCCTCCGACGTATTACTGGGGATTGGAGGATGAGCTCTCTGGCAACAGGGGCTATGTCATACTCGTCTTTGACTTCCATGCCTGTCCCATGTGTCTATAAACTGTGTGTGTTTGCTTGGGTGAATGGCTTAGAGGAACAGAAAGCGGTAATGACGGAAAACACCATTTCCTGACACTTCCCTATTTCCTTTATACCCACTCAAACTTTACACCTCTGTTTGGACTCTGATGGAGGAATCACATTTTACACATGAAGAAAATGGGGTATTTCTTTCCTATAATGGCATCAGACTCCAACATTGTAAGTTGGTAACATCACCACAAAGCCATGGTTCCATGCTGCCAATATTGCTGATAGACCATGATGCTCCTGGTTTCACGTAGAGTTCAATCCCAAGGAAAAATCACATTTTTTTCTGTTCTTACCTCCCAGTCTACTAAGTCAAATCTCCGTTTTAAACAGATGGGCATCTGATTTTAATAACAATCAGCTATGATTCACAGCCTAAATTAAGCATGGCAGCAACTATTATGTATAACAGGTTCACTAAAAACAGACATTTTAATCACAAGTAAAATGTGTATCTTCTTTGACTTGAATGATCATTCTGAGGCAAGTACGATATAACCCACCGTGAAGCCTAAGGTTCTAGAGATGAAATTATTCAAAGTGGAACCAATTTACCTTCCCTCTTGTAGGGCTAGTCTGAAGTGACTTTTCATTTTTTTTTTTTTTTTTTTTTTTTTTTTTAATGGCCAAGCTCACCTTGAGTTGCTCCCCATGAAAAACTCCTGGACAGGGTACAAACTTATTCACTTTATTTATTTTTTTCTTTCAAGAAACTTTCAAGAGTTTCTCTTTGTAGCTCTGGCTGTCCTGAAACTTGCTCTGTAGACCAGCGGGCCTTGAACTTACAGAAATCTGCTTGCCTCTGCCTCCTGGGTGCTGGGATTAAAGGCCTGTGCCACCACTGCCCGGCACCTTACTCACCTTCCAACAACTAGGATTGTGGTCAAAACACAGACCCGGGAGGCTCGTCAGGACCTTCATGACATACCTGGGGCATAGCTTTACTACATGGCTTGCCCACTCCCTCTACCCTTGGACTTTGACGAGAACGAAGGATCCACACAAACTTTCAGTCTAAGATACTCAGGGCTAGCAGGTTTGTGGTCTTTCCCCTGTGTTGTTTCACACCCGGTGCCTACAAATGCTAAAAGATTCCTGAGTGACCCCAGTACTCAATATTTTTCTCTTCAGTTCTTACCTTCAACGTAGGTTGGGAATGAAGCCAAGCTTTTTCTTGACTGTAATTAAGACAAAGAAGTTTCAAAGGGGGCAGAGCACGATTAAATATACATTAGCACAAGTGTCCATGCAACATAAAAAAGACATAGATCACCGGTGGCATTTGTTAACCAGTTATCGACCAGTTTTCATTAGAGAGAATGAAGTGTGGACAAATATATGCATTCACGACTAAGGTTACCTAAGACCCAGAATGGCTCGCTCAAGTTTGAAGTGATCAAAACGCCCCAGAGTTCAGAGGTGCTTACCAGCTTTAAATCAGCAATAAAGACTGTGCTTTACATTTTAAGAATGCACTCAGTGTGGGAAGCTATTCAGTACTAAATTCGCCAATAACATGACTGTGTATTCTGAAAATTAGCACTCCCTGGTGCATTTTCTTTAGGTCCCTGATACAAGGGTAGCTGCTGAAAGGAAGATAAACTCTTACACCTTTTTATCTCCCACTGGTTTATTTAGGTTGAAAATTTTCATTCTGTAAATCATGGATTTGTGTTTCTTTGGAAGAAGAATGAAAGAGCAAATGAAAAACCTCTATTGGTTCTTGATTTTGAAGTGTCAGCTCACATCAGAGGTCAGCCTTAACAGCTCTGCTGGATGGGAGGAGCTGGACATATAGAACCCATCTGGTGTAGAAGTCTATATGCCAGCAAACCAAGAGGCAGGGCTTGCCACAGGCTCCTCTGGAGGCATGCATGCCAGAAACCATTCTGCACGAGAGAAGAACAGGCCACTCATTTCTGTTTCAAAGGTAACAGAGCCTGTAGCTGAGCTGTGTGGGGTATCCAAGGGCAGCTCATGTTCAAAAGGAAGCACCGAAGATGGGCAAAAGGGAGGGTTGGCGTGGCTTAGATTTTCATTTCTGAAGCTTTACCATGGGGGCACATGATCATTCCGATCATTCTGACATATGCTTTTTGGAGACAGACATCTCCTCAGCACACTGACCTGTTAGATGACGGCATGCTCTGGGGTACCTGATGGATTAGATGAGCCGACTATGGGTGAGGACTAGGGTGTCACTCCGACTATGGGTGAGGACAAGGGTGTCACTCTTAACATGCAGAGGATTCTAACATGGCATGTTAACTGTTTGATGCGGAAAACTGGAGCACCTCATCCTTCAGGACAATGACAGGAATCCCACACTAACTGCATGGCAGACCACACGAGGCAGCTTTGGGCAGCCCCTGCAAATGCACTCACTGGGATGAAATGGCATCTCTCACCGAAGAAGTTGGGTCTCTTGGGTCCCAAGGACCAAAGCTCCCAGCTGCTATGCATTTGTGGAAAACTGCACAGTGTATGAGGCTAGGAGACCTCATGCTATGCAGAAGCAGCTAAGTTCTCCACAGGGGTCAAAGGCCTCATTTCCCATCCATCTCCCTGTCCTTGTTCTCAGTGTTCTAGGGTAACAAGAAGTCACTTCATTTCATCCAACCAGATTAGTCTCCAGGTATCTTTAAAAAGCAGATTCGGTTTTCTTGGGCTACTAGGACACTTCTCTGAATGTTAAAGCCTGATTTAGCAGAAGCTACAGAAGAATTACTTTAGAGAGATGATGGTAGGTGACTGGTACAGTCACTCATGCGACATTTGCTAGCTCATGATCAATTTCATTTCTGGGGTAATGCTTAAAAGACAGCTTTGTAAAATGAAAGGATTTCTATTGAATACAATGAATATTTCCATCATTATTTCTAAAGATATGCAGAACCATGGACCAAGCCTTGTAGGAACAGCGAGACTAACCCGTCTACCTTGCTTGCTATAGCCGATGCATAATTGAAAGCTTAATATTCAGACACCCGCTTAGACGTGCCTTCTCCCGTGAGGGCTGAGATGAGCATCAGTCATTCTTAGAAAGCATTAATAAAGTTGCATTAAATACATGAAAACCTAGGCTAGATATGCTGGGGGAACACCTGTAATTCTAGCACTGGGCAGGGAGAGGCAAGAGGATTGTGAGTTCAAGGACAACCTGGGGTACATAGCAACATACCCATTCTCAGATAAAAAACAGAAGAAACTAAAGCTGAGACGTCAAGGTTTTTCAGGGTTACATGAACTCTGTTTAGAGCCCTACAATTCTTCTGAATTCAAACCATGGCTGAACAGTGTAGCCTCGCCTCAGCTACGGTATCCACGTTCTAGATTTCAGAATTCACATGTGAGGACAGTGAAATCACCTCCCAGAACCATTAAAAGGTTCCTCAGAGACACAGCCTATGACTTGCTCAGCCTGGTGCCTGAAATACCGCATACAACCGGCAACTTATACCCTCTGTTAGTGTTGCTGGCCTTGAAGCAGTCACCCTTCCCTCTTCCCCATCCATGTGCTGTGAACAGAGTATCATATTAAATAATGGCAAAAGGGCCCAGCACAAACCAGGACCCTGGCACCCAGGCTCCAGAGGGAGAGTCTGAATAGACCAGGGGACAAAACATATTTCTAGTCTAGTGTTAGCATCACCTGAAGAAAACATTAATAAAAACTATAGCCCTCTCTCATGAATAGCACATATTAAACAATCTGTTACTTGGGTTAAGATAATGCTTTGATTTTCCCAGTTGATTCAAGATAAAACTGTTAGCACAGTAAGGGAGCGTGAGACATACCTCTTCTTCGCATCTCCTCAGGGCTGATGAAGAAGCATCTACTGCTGGACTGACATGTACCCACATACAGTCATGGTGTAGGGAAATAGCCACCTGGTGTGGATCCACGCTAAGTGGTACCCATCATCTTGGGATAGGAGAACACTGGGTCCTAATAGAGGCATGGGCTCTACTCGGAAAAACACCTGCCCCTTTCAAGCCCAGAAATCTTAGCCACATCTTGTCACTTCAGAACTCTGTATTCAGTGTGTCTCCTGTGAGTAGGGCGACTTGTCCTCAGGGGACACCCTACAGCCTCCTTGTTGAGTAGCCCCTCGCCTATGATTAAAATGTAAATGTAAGCTCCCCTCTCCTACTGGCCATGTTTCATGGGCTCTCTGGGCACCAGAGGCTAGTGAATACCCTTGACAATACAGAAGTGGACCATTCCTTCATCACAGAATGTTCTTTTGGAAACGATGCTGGTAGATGGTTTTGAGGTTCAATGTCCAGTGGTGGAACTTCCTGTGATACAAAAGTCCTGTAACCAGCTGCAGATGGCACTGAACACTGGAATGGAAGAGGTATGCCCCAGGATGTGAATTCTCATATTCAACACTGTGGCCTGTGACTACCAAGCTGGACAGATGAACCACGGCATTCACTGACAAACGGCAGGCACACAGCCGAGGAGGAGAAGAAATACTTCTCCTCAGGGTGGTTTCCATCAGGGCGGGCAGAGGAGGAAACAATAAAGCACTATTGGAGTGATGAAAAGCAGGCGAGAGACAGGAAGATGGCGCCTTACCTCTTTGTTTGTGGAAGCTTCTGTGGGGTCGCCGGGATGAAGGGGTATGCTTGATGACTCAGCACCCAGGGGTGAGGAACTGCCAGGAGAAGGAGACTGGAACACAGGAAGAGGGACAGACAGCAGTGAGGATCTGAGGGCCATGGCATCAGGTCACACAGAGCAGAACTGCCCGGACAGGACTGCAGTGGGGAGAAGCCTTTCTGGCAAGAAGAATTACCAACCACACTGAGCAGGCCCAGCCATGCAAGCTTTCAACGCCACCTCTTCAAAGGAGTTTTACAGCTTCAGGACTTTTTCTTCCCTCAGGCTAATATTTTAAAGAAAATACAGACTTACAGTAGGCATCAAACTTAAAGCCTTAAGGGTATTACACAACATGTTAATCTTTTTCTTAGTGAAAGTTAGATACTTAGAATACAAATGTTTGGATGTCACCTGCCCAAGATGACCTAAATGGAAAACTGAAAACTGAAATTACCCGTTGTGTTTTTTCTTGTCTGCTCACAAGTCTGCATGTTGTCTCTCTTAATTCATGGGCCGCTGAAAATTCAACATTCAAACCACACTGTTTGGACCATGTCAGCATAGTTAGAAACCCTCTGTCAAATGACAGGCATGAAAACAAGGCATAGATAAACAGGTCTGGGTAGCATGGTCCCTGTGTTGGTGTGGTGGTGCCTCTGTAGTTGGGCACAGGCAGGTACGAGCCATAAACACAAAACTTGGGTTTGCACATAGAACATAGCTAGTGCCCCATTAAGAATGAGCTGAATGAATGACCACAAAAGCAAGCAATGGGACACATACGAGCCTGGAAACCCACCCCACCCACTCCTGGAGTCTAGGGAGAGGAGGGGCACTTTCAGGTGGGCCTCAGAGATGGTTACCATAGTGATACGCTGGGGGAGAGCAAGGGTGTGGTGCTTCCTGGCTGTGGGTGACAGCTGAGAGCCCACATACACCATAAGAAGAACCATGTAGGGTGTGTTCTCCCAGGATATGTGGAGAAGGGGAGCCAGGAAGGGAAATCCTGGGCAAACGAAAGTAACACCTGCCTTTTTGCAGCTGGCTCTTTTGGGGGAAGTTAAGGCACAGAGATTCAGTAAACCATCTTTGCACAGGAAGGGAGAGGGTTTCATAAACAGCAGGGTGGCAGGGACAGGGCATGCTAACAGACAAGAGAACCTCAGTGGGCATTATCCAAAATTGGGGGAAAACTTTTCCCAAAAGTCCCAGTTATAAAAACTACAGGAACACCAAAAGATGATATAATGAAACACACTATTCAGCTAAGAGGTTATGGGATGCCACTCTCTGGTCATATTATCACTTGATTCTACACAGGGAGATGAGGGCCCAGGTGCCCCTTACATGGTGACACTGAGACATCTTGTCACCACAGTCAAGCCAGGAGGACGGGCTTAGGGTGACAGCAGATATAAAGTGTCCTAGGCCCCTGGCCACATTAAAGCAGCCTTGCATGCCTCTCAAAAGAAGCATGAAGAACTTTCCCGTCCGTGCTCAGGAGAGCTGCTGGTGCTCACTGAGTTAGCACTGTTTGGCCGACTCAAAATTAAGGTGGGAAAGGATGAGAATTTAATGCTGTAAATCTCCCCAGTTTTTCACACTGAAAAAGCTTCTTTTGCTATTTGTGACTTGATTCCTTTCCCCAAAGTAATTTTTCTCTGTCCCAAAGCCTTTAAGGTGTGTGCCGAGTGAGGGAAGCTGGGGCAGTCGGGTTTTCTCGAACTGCGTACTTTCAGGGCCATGGACACCACAGGGAATTACCGAACAGGCGGCCCCATATTTCCCATTTCTTTATTTTCTACTCCAAATGTTCTACAAATAGACTCTTTCCCACCCTGTTGGCACTGGACTGTCCTCCCATGGTGTGGGAAGGCAGGCTATCTGGACAGTGCGCAGGGAGGTGGAACACAGGATAGGGTAGGTGTGGTTAGTGCTGGGTGCCCACCAGGGAGTGCCAGGGAAGAGGAGGACGTGAGTCATTTCCCTGATAACTCATCCCCCTGATGGACTCACCCTGACCTTATCAGGGACCCACTTCTCCCAGGCACCTCTGGCCCATGCACAGGCTCAGATGTTTCCTCCACCCACAGCTTCCCTTCATCTCCTGATACATTCAATGCTCAGTTCTGAAGTATGCCTCCCATGGGGCTGGGATGACAACCACAGCTCATCTCTTCCCTGTGAGACATGCTGTAGTTTATATTAAAACTTGCTTATGTGTGTACCCAATCCCCAAGGGCTCTTGAGCAGTAGGACTCCTGTCTCCATCATCATACGAGAGCCTAGGCTTAGGTCTTGGAAATAGTTAGGTACTTAGCAAAGGGAGGCACGCACAAATGACTGGTTAGACTGCTGCCATCCCACACTGAAAGGAGAAATGGAGCGAGGCTGCCCACTGCCTCCTGGGGGTGTCTTTTAGTAGTCAGTGGTGCGTCCTTCTCTGATGTAGTGTCCTTCTACTTCACTGTGTGGAACATTCATTGCTCATCTTGCGCTCTAGAAATCTATTTTTCCTGTGCGTAGGACTCTAACTTGGGCTCCAGTGAAGTTCTTTGGACGCACAGAGCTACAACTGTGTTAATGCTGACCAAGGCAAGCAGCATGAGCATCTTCAACAGACCCAGCTCTTCCTTACAAGACTGAGGCAAAGGCATTCAAATGCTGGCTTCAGGACCTTCCTGGTGGGTACACTTTTAAAATAAATTAGAAAGTAAAAGGAAATTAGATAATAGGTTATGCTTTCAAAGAGCACCTCAGAGGCAGACTTTGGCCAATGACATATACGAGGAAAAAGGAAGTGTTATAGAGGCAGACGTGTGCTAGAGTCTCCCCATATTCAACTCAGGCAAATGAGACCAAGGGCAAGAAGCAAAAGTGATTAGATAATTCACAAAATGAACACTGGGAAGCTGGCTGTGTGTGCCATAGATGCTAGTACCCATGTGATCATCTTGTGGAGCCAAGGAAGGCCCAGGCCCAGTCTATGGTTCCACATCAGGCCCAGCATCTTTCACTCAGCCTGAGTACACTGGAGGTCTCCTTCATGGGGTGTGGCTGAAGGGGCAGCGTTGTTGTTATTGTTGTTGTTGCTGCTGCAGTCAGTGTTACCAGCCCTGCCCCTGAGGGCAGGAAGACAGTCCTGTCCTCCCCACATCACATAGCACCAAAGCTATGGAAGCTGCCACAGCTGCCTCTGTGGACTCAGGGATGAACTCAGTAGAGTCCCCAGACACATGACCCCTCATAACATAGACACTGCTGACACCAAAGACAAAAAAAAAAAAAAAAAAATGAGAAATGAAAATCAAAGATTGCTTTGGAATCCACTACTGCCAAATTCCAAAGAACCCATCCAACTGATGTCCTTCTTGTATCTCATCTAAACAGAAATATCTCTGCCTATAAAAGCTATTTATAAAATGTGAAGAAACATGTTACTCCAGATGTGCAGACATCATCAAGACTCAAACATGAAAGGGAACATGGTGCTTGCAAGGAAAAATAACTATCCAGAAATGGACCCGTACAAACTAGAACTATAAAATGCCCCCAAACAGACAGACACACAAGCAACAACAACAACACAACCACAAAAAACTAAGCGGAAACCCCAAGGAAACCCAGAGAGACATGAACAGGATCCATGGTACAAGGAAACGAGAAAAGCAACTCAGGATGTGAATGAGGAGCTCACCAAGGACAAAGGACAGAAAAGAACCAACAGGAAAGCTCGGGAGTGAACGCTTAAGTCGGTGATGCGACAGATATGTGGGAAGCGCCATAGCAGGCAGAAGAAGACATTTCAGACTGTGAGGACGACTCCTCTCAGAAGTCACTCAGTCAGACAAAAACTTTAAAACATCGTACAAGAATGAGGAAGCTCTAGGAAACACATGGGAAATGGTTGGGTTAAAATACCCTTGCATCATGGGAACTGCATAAAGCTCTCAAATCTTTAGAGACACATAGACATCCAGATTCTGGAAGCTCAAAGGACAACAGATCCAACCAAAACAGACCCGCACCAAAGCATATTAGAGTCAAAATGACAAGAACACACAACAAAGAATCTTAAAATAGCAAGAGAAGGGGGCTGCAGAGATGGCTCAGTGGTGAGAACACTGACTGCTCTTCCTGAGGTCCTGAGTTCAACTCCCAGCAACCACAGGGTGGCTCACAACCATCTGTAATGGGATCCGATGCCCTCTTCTGGTGTGTCTGAAGATAGCAACAGTGTACTCACATACATAAAACAACAACAAAGAATCTTTTAAAAAGTAGCAAAAGAAGAGTCACATGTAAGGGACGGTCCCTCAGACTCACAGTAGGTTGCGTCACAGAAACTTTACCACTGACTACAAGAGAATGGGATGATACATTCAAAATAATGGGAGGAGAAACCCTTGCCCCAAGAACTACACCCAGAAACATCACCCAGAAAATTACAGAGAGGACAGATCACCTGAAGACCAGTGTTATGAGAAGTACTTAAGGGTCCCTACTGTGAAAACAAAGGGTAGTTACTGCTATGTCAACATCTGAGCACACACAGAGCTAACTAGAAAGAGAGGTGCACCACACACAGACAGACTTAAACCTCAGCAGCACAGGAAGGTTTTATGATACGAAGGGGAACACAATTAAAAAGCCAGCCCTGTGCAGTTAACAGAACAGCAGAAGTCTGTGACTGTCAGGAGCAACCTTGAATGTAGATGGATTATATTCCCCAATCAACATGGAGTAGGTGAATGGGTTAAAAAGAAAGACTATACACTTATTAAAGTAAACTCACTTCTCCAGTGGCGAATCATGAGTCTAAAAGTGAAATCTTAGAAAATAATACACCACACACATGGAATAATTGATCAAGCAGGAATAACTATAACGATATTTGATAAAGCAGAATTTAAATAAAATATGCAGAAAGAGGCAAAGAATGTCATTCTATGTCGATAAAAGTTTACAGGGATGCAAAAGCTGTAAACATACATACCAAATACAGGGTCGAGTCAGATGTTCTTCAGTAGACAAGGAAATGTTATATACAGTGTGTTTATACAGTGGGATATTACTGAGCTGTAAAAAGAACATGGATAGAGCCGGAAATGGTTGCGTTAAGTAAAATGGACAAATACTACATGTTCTTAACTCATTTTTGGAAATCAATGATGCCAATGTCAAGAAGAATGGAATGGATCTCTGGCTACTAGAGGCAGACAAGGACACAGGAGGAAGGTGACAGGAAGTTTTCAGTAGGAGTGAAGGAGTCACTGTTCTTCTGGAGTTAGGTAGGTAGGTGTGAGTCAACACACACAGACCATAACCCATTGACAAGGTGGATGAGGTAACCATGGGCTAATAGTCCATAACACATATACACAGTGAATCAACACACAGAGACTATAACCCATTGACAAGGTGGATGAGGTAACCATGTATGAGGTAACTATGGGCTAACAGTCCATTACTCATACACACGGTGAGTATGAGGTAGAGGTAACTATGGGTTAACAGTACCCCCAACACTTAATAATTAATGGTTGGAGAGATGCAAATGTATATTACCCTATTTTGATTACTACATTGTTTATATGTATTAAATTACCACAATGTGACCCCCCAAAATACACAAAATAATAATAGCCCAACAAAGTGTGTAAATGATATGCAAGAGTCAGATAGTGATGATCCCAAGAAGATGGTGGGTGCCATTAAATAGAAACCCTCATCCAAGCATGCTCGCTGCCCCTGCTTGGATGGGAAGGGCTATAAAGAACACACCCCTGGAGATTTTTGTAAAATTACAGAATATGGTTGTTTACTTCCAAAATTCTATTCTACACTTTTCATTTAAATTTAGAATGAAAAAAAAAAAGAAGTGTTAAGATTTGCTAGGTAGCTAACTAGAAATTAGCAGACTCGAAGGTCGTGGGAATGAGTACCAAGATTGTTCCTCCTAAAGATTAATGACACCATAAGGAAGAAGGAAGGGCACTGTCCAGGCCACTACAGCAAAGGCTGCCTCCCTAGTGCATGACAGGTTTATAGTTTTCTTAAATGTTTAATTTTTTGTTGTTGTTGTTACATGGTGGTATTTGAAGTAAAAAAAAAAAAAAAGTTGGACTTCTTCTTTTTTTTTTTTTTTTCCACTAAAATGTATGATGGTACAAGCCTGTAATTCCAGCATGTGGGAGGCAGAGGCAGGCCAGCTCTTTGTGAGTGCAGGGCCAGCTTGTTCTAAACAGTAAGTTCCAGGCCATGGAGGGCTACACAGTAAGATCTTATCTCACACAAAATAAAACAAGCAATAAAACACACAGGGGGTCTGACCTGACTTAGACCTGGCTCTGGGTGAAGATGTAAATGGTCTGAAAGATTACAGTGACATTCTTTTTTTTTTTTTTGGTTTTTTTCAAGACAGGGTTTCTCTGTATAGCCCTGGCTGTCCTGGAACTCACTTTGTAGACCAGGCTGGCCTCGAACTCAGAAATTAATCCGCCTGCCTCTGCCTCCCAAGTGCTGGGATTAAAGGCGTGCGCTACCATCGCCTGGCCTACAGAGACATTCTTGTTCCTTCTCTTAGGAGTTAATCTAAGTATGTCTGTCGATCACCTGGACAGGAAAATTCCCCTCAGAAAAGCTCCATGAAACTCTGTGATACACGGTGCACCAGAAGGTACGTAAGTTGGGAGGAGTAACTATGCCCTAACGAGGCACCTCCTTACACAGCCTCTGGCAGCTGCTTGAGTTCTACCCAAACCCTGTCTTTTCCTTCTTCTTGAGCCATGACACAAGCTTTCCTGTCTTGACCCTCCACGTGTTCTCATTTTCCATCTGGAGATTCTCCCATACCCTGGATGACAGAGCTGCTTGCAGGCCGACAACTGCTGAGCTTGTTTGCCTTCTTGGCCTCGAACTCAGAAAGCATGTATTTCTCTCTCTCTCTCTCTCTCTCTCTCTCTCTCTCTCTCTCTCTCTCTCTCTCTCTCTCTCTCTCACCCATCTCCCTCTTCCTGGCAGCTGCCAAGAGCTCCAGTTTGCCTGATTTGTTTTTTCTTAAACGTCAATAAAATTGTCCCTGAGTTTCCTTACTAGCTCTTAAAAAAAAAAAGTTACCTGTGAAATAAAGAAGCTGCAAATGGGACCCCATGTTCCCCACATATAAATGTGTCCCTACAGTCAGACACTGGAAACTTGACCCGAAACTTCCCGGGGTTAATGGCAAGACCTTTATAAGATGACCGGTTCTTTGAGATGTTTCAGCTGCTGCTGGATAAGGCAGGTAAACACAGAACGCTAAGCATAAATGGGAGGGCCATCGGGAAATGCTGGCAGTTAGAAGTCCCCCGGAGTCTCAGAACGAGACTGAAGAACAGAGGCATGCATTAACTATGAAAAGGGGTGTCCTAGTTAGCTTTAGCCGTGTGTCACCTTCCATAGCCCAGTGTCATCCGAGGGAGTACCAACTAGGGGTCTGCATCAGTCAGACTGGCCTTTCTTGATTGCTGATTAATGTAGGACTGCCTATCCCACTTTGGATATTACCAGCCCTGGACAGAGGCTTCTGGGCTGTGTGAGACAGACAGATGGACAGAAGTAAGCGGCATTTCTCTGTCTTCAGATCCAGTTTCAGCCCTGACTTCCCTCACTGATGGAGGGGGACCTGGAAGCATTTTATAAAATAACCTCATTATTGCCCAAATTACTTGGACCATGCTGTTTGTCATAGCAACAGAAATCAAACCCAAATAGACATGATTTCAACTTCTTCTGCGCATGCTCGTCTTCCGCCATGCTATCAAATGGCACATAGGCCCTTGGTAGGCGTCATGAGGGAAAGCAAATAAAAATGAGTTTTATGTAACAGGGTTAAGTTCTGAGCACACACATGGTTATTAGTATCCATGGCTCGCCACTCATTCTGGATGAGGTTCTGTCACCCTGGCTCGCAAAACAGCCTCCTCAAGCACTGTAGCGGACACTAGAGGCACTGGTATCCACAGAAGCATCTTTTACTCACACTGCCAGGGAACACTTGACCATTCAATCCTGTACAATCTGAACAACATCCTGCTTCTAGTACTTTTCTATGTGGGACTTCAAAGGTATAGGCATCCAGCCTGAGCCATGAGACATGTCTCTGTTCTTCAGTCTCGTTCTGAGACTCCGGGGGACTTCTAACTGCCAGCGTTTCCCGATGGCACTCCCATTTATGCTTAGCGTTCTGTGTTTACCTGCCTTTAGCCCCTTCTCCTAATTAGTACACACTGCTTCCCTACGTGTCTGAGTTGCTTTAACTCAACCATATTCTATTGTAGAATTAGCTTTGCAAAGCCCCAGATATGAGTTTCTTCCCAATGTATGTTCATGCTTCTGAAATTTGAAGCCGATTAAGAAGTACATGATTATCCACTCTATAGTATAACTCAAACAATATTATCAGTGCACACTTGTATTTCCTTAATGTGGTGAAGAAGTGAAGTTAGCATAGGCACTGAATGAGCATAATTATGTCATTAAGATGAGAACAGCTTGGCTTAATGAGGTGTTTTATATACACATTCATAATGGATTCAATTAATACTGCTGGAATATGGAAAGAACTGGCAGCTCACCTTCTCAGAGCCTCTCTGTTCTCTTCCCACAGAAGACACCCTCCATTCCCATCTCTAAGCCCATAAACCTGTGTGGAAGCTCCAGGGACTTTAGGGAGCCGTGCTTGGCAGCACTCAGCTCAGGAGGTGATTTTATCATGGGAACAACACACACACACACACACACACACACACACACACACACACACACACACACAATTTTTTTTTGCTGGATACTATCACCAGAGCCCTAACCTTTAAAAGTCATATTCCTAAGGCAAAAGACTAACTAGTTAATTATACACCACCTATTAGTTAAGAGTAAACCAACCCATCACCCAACAAAGCTGCATGTGTCAACGGGGTTATCTCTAAGTCAAATAGCTCACTTGACGTATGTGAAATGCATTACACTGGACAAATGAGAAAGCCTTTTTTGTTCACTTCCCTTTCAAGTCCACACATCTCTTGATGGATGCCTCATGATTTCCTGCCTAGGCTCTGACAGCAAAATCCAGGCACTTTGAACTTATATTCAGAATTGCAACTGAGGTGAGTGTAACCAAACCAGGTGTGGTGGCACACTCCTCTAACGTTGGTAGTTGAGAAGCTGAAGCAGAAAGGACAAAGGATTTGAGAATGCCCTGGACTATATGGTGAGTTCAAGGCTGGCCTGAACTGTATAGAAAAACCTATTTCAAACCAAAACAAAGGAGGGAGATAAAGCTGCACTCACAATGGAGAACAGCCTATCTGCTAGAAATGGTAAGAGTTACTGTTTTCAAAGGGCTTACAGTATGCTCGGCCCCATGCAGGGGCACATTATACCTGCCACCTCATTTTCCAGCCAACTGGTTATTTGTGCACAAGGCACTAATAGCTATTGATATGCACTAGCCCTCGGCAGTGAAAGACGCCACAGCCTGGAATGGGTAATGGGGGGTTGGGGTGGGGGGCAGATTTGGTGTCCAGATGAACTCATCCATCAGAACGCAGAGAATAAAAGGCAGTACTGGAGAGATAGAGCAGCAGGCACACCTTCCCCAGGTCCTGCTAAATACAAAATGGCCCCTGCTCTCTTGGCCACCACTCACTTCCAAGCTCGTTTTCCTCCATCCTGGGTAATTCCTTCTCCTCACCTACTCCCCACTCTCAAGGGAAATGCAGAGCATAGCCTACAGTCTGGCCGGGCCAGGAGACGAGCCCTGAAGTCAGTCAGCACGTCCCGGTGCAGCCCAAGGGGCACGTACCTCTTCTTCATGACTTTCAAACTGGTACATCCAGAAGTTCTCCATCTTCCCTGGTACTGTTTGGGCAGCGGGGCTCGAGCCCTAGTGTATCCACTTGTGAGCCGCTGTGCGCTCCTGATCTCGGTGCTGCTTTGCGGGGGGGGGGGGGGGGGCACTTCTGGTGGTGTCAGGTGCCCTAGTCAATAATGCAACTGGTAATAGGAGATGTGACCACCTCCAAGGTGTCTGACCCTCCATATTAACCCTTCAGTGTCTGGTGGCCAGGACTGTCTCGAGTCATTGGCGCAGCGGTGTCAGCTGATATTTCCAAGAAGAATCTAGCCCACCCTTGCTGTCAGCAGCACTTACTATTTCTGGGGGGAAAATAAACCCGGCACAGAGGTGCTACCAGAGACTTTCACACACCCCAGACGCTGCGATGTTTATAGAACCTGTGAAGAAGCACCCAGCTCTGGGGAGGGGAGGGGAGGGAGGTGGCTGAAGCTGTTCTTTCAGGCCTTGATCAGAACACACCTGGATGTGTGGGGAGACCTTAGGGAATTCTGATCAGCTGCTGGCAGGGCCCCAGGGCACAGCTGCTGGAAGTGTACCACCCTGAACTGACTGTTTGCTCTGTCATTGTGCTCTGTCCACTGTGTGCCACAAGTGGGAGGGGGCTCTGACAGTCCAGAAAAGAGCTGCCTCATGGTTCACATGGCTTGGACCAAACAAACTGAGGACCCAAATTGAGGCTGAAAAACCAACTGTATCTATCTTTAGGGCCAGTGCCAACAAGAGGAAGGACAAGGTGCATCTGGGTAGAACTGATGTGGGGAAAACACAGGGAGGCTGAGGAGGGGTCTGGGTGCACAGAGGCCCTCAAGGAGCATCAACTTCCCAGTCACCAAGCCCTCTGTCGGACCTGTTAGCTGGGCTCCCTCTGAGGTTACCTATCTAGTCAATGAGCTGCGGACAGCGCTAAATGGTAGAACCAGCCACACAGGATCTAAAGCGATCTACGGCTGGAAAACCAGCCGTTCTTACTGCCAGTTTCCCATGTGTGGGCCAGCTCAGTGGCCAGTGGGAGGATCAGAGAGACTGCATCTCTGGACTTGCCCATCCCTTCCATCTTGTGTGTCTGATCAGACTTGCTGGAAATCATAGTGCACCCTCCACAGCCTCTGTCAGAATCCTGCAACACCTGACTCAAGAAGGAAAGCCCTTTGCAGGACAGTGTTCAGGGTGTTCCTAGATGACTAAGTTAGACATTTCTCCACATAGCATTTTCCTCCTGTTACCTGTTTTAACTGGAGAAATCTTTGAGTGTTGGTTATGAAGTGTCTAGACTAACACCCTCTGCCAGTTAACTCTCTGGCTCATAGCGAAGCCACTTTTCCTTGACCATGCTTGACACCGCTTTGGCTTTAGTTCTGGAGCCATTAGAACAAGGCTCTGGAAGCCACTGCCACCGTGGAAGGCTTGCCAGCTTCTCAGGTATTAGCAGAGATGCCCAGCTCACACATGAATTGAGTTATCAGGCAAAAGGAGATCCAAAAGCAAAACCTAGTCCTTCTGTGGTGTGGGAAGCATCTGTGGGCAGCATCCTTTTGGCCTGATGGAGCTTGAACCTCTTCCCCTGGATGTTTTGCTTTTTATTCTCCCTCCCCTTTAATGTTCCTTCTGTACCTGAAACCTACTTAATTATTCATCACCACCTTCTCCAGGCTGCATCAATTATGGATCACATCTGTGATGGAAAACTTTACTCTTAGCAAGATGGTGCTGCGATGGGAGCATAAGGAATAGGAACCACACACTGCACTGGAGGGAGACAGCACAGTCCTGGGACAGCAGCCAGTCTCAAGGCTGCTTCACTGTCCAGGCCTCCTACCCTACAGGCTTCTCCCAACCCCACCAATTCCTCCGAATTCCATGCTCCCCAATCATCACTGCGCCTTGGTCCAGAGAAGCAATACTATTCATAGAATACACGGGGTCAACCAGAGGCCCAAGTGAGGCTGAGCCGGGCTGAAGGCTACAGTCTAGTGGGCAGACACTTCTGTCCCCACAGTCAAAGGAGACCACCAGCACAGAGAATGAATGCTTAGCCATAGCTCATGAGCCTTTACCACAGATTCTTAGGACACTGGAAGCTCCCTAAGATTGGGAAAAAAAAAAAAAAAAAGCCCTCATCCCAAGAGCATGCCATAGACGTTTGTCTTTCAGGACAAAAGTTCCCCTTTGCCCCATGTTCTTGGATGTAATCACCTTCTCCACGCCTGTGCTGCCTCACTCACACCTATATAGTACGTGGCTTCGTTCTCCCATCAGTCACTTTGGGACCTGTAGGTTTTCTTTCTCAACAGCCAAGGTGGAACAGCACTGAAATGGCTGACGAGGTCGATGGCAGAAGACACAGCTAGCTGTGGTCTCATCCTTGCGGGCTTTGCTGACATAATCACTGCTATCAAATATGGGGGAGAGGTTTTTCGGATGGTCCCCAAAGGTCAGAACCTCCATGTAAACCTCTCCTCGGGAGGGACATGCGGGTCAGGTATCTGCCTAAACAATGAGATAAAACTACAGTAGTGCAATGTCACTCTGTCATTGGGTGACCGAGGACTATAGCTTCCATCTTGCCATCTCTGGAGCCTTCTTGCCTTGCATACTTTAAGGGTGAGACTGGGCCCACGGGACAAAGAACTGAGAATGCCCTAGCCACGATCAATGGGAAACCAAGGCTGTCAGCCAATTGGCTTGGAAGAGCTGGACCCTGCCCACAGCGTGGGAGCTTGGGAGCAGAGCTATTCCCAGGAGAGCTATGATGGTAATCTCCCCCATCCCATGCCCACTTGCAGCCTCATAGGGGTTCTGCAGTATGAAGCAGGTGTGTGTGTGTGTGTGTGTGTGTATGTGTGTGTGTGTGAGTGTGTGTGTGAGTGTGTGTGTGTGTGTGAGTGTGTGAGTGTGTGTGTGTGTGTGTGTGTGTGTGTGTGTGTTGCTTTATGCTGCTAAGTTTTGGGATGATCTGTTGTGTGGCAGTCGTCTCAGGTATCACATAAGGATTCAGATGAAAGCCTTAAGCGCAGAGAAGGCTGAGAGGTCTGGCTGTGGACTTGATAAAGGACTGGCCTCAAGTAGAATACTATGCAGACAGACCTCTTTTTGTCACACAGTATCCCTGGGGTCTTGTACAATACCTTAGGTGCAGAGTACACTATAGCATGTCAGTCCAATTTTAAGATGGACTTTCAACTTTGAAATAGGGACCACAGTTCTACGTCTCTTCTAGTTCAGTAGAAAAGTGATGGACAGGTCAGGGATGGAAAAAAAGGCTTAGAACCCAACTGCTACTGATGCTCTCAGGTCAGGGAAGGTACAAAGGCTTAGGGCTCTACTGCCAGGCTGTGCTCTGAAGTCAGGGAGGAGGATGAGACCTAGTGCCCTCTGCTGGCTAGTCCCCGCCCCAGTCATCCCTGTGAGGCAAGGGAGCACACCAAGCCTCTTGCCCCTCTGGAGAGATTGCTTAGTGATTAAAATCACCTTTTCCCTTCCAAAGGACCCAGGTTCAATTCCAAAGAATATTTACAAATAGAAAGATTTAAAGTGGAAAAGCAATAAAAATGACTTCCTGTAGCTATGTCGTATCTTATTCAGGCAATGTCCTATATGTCCAAGTATTCAATTAAATCCAAAGTGACTGTCTAAGTAGCAGGTTTCCTTCCTTTCCTGAGGTCTGTTTGATGGAATGAATATACTGGAGGCCATTTCTGCTGCCTCTATGTGATCCTTTGTCTCCATGGTTACACATCTGTCCAAGCCTTAGGGGCGTTGGAACTATTGGATCCATCTGTACTATTTATCTAAGTTTGAACAGTTTGAGTCCCAGGAGATAACAAAGAGTGCACTGGGATATGTACTCTTTCATAGCAAGTCAGTAGACCAACCTGAGCCACAGGTGCTTACTTGGGGACCAGTCCTCTTCAGGTGTGAATGTATGCAGTACTGGAGATACCATAAGGCCGTCCTTCCTCTTCCCAAGAGAACCACCTCACATCCCAGCAAGGAACTGACCCCCAAATCAGGCACTGACAGAACACATCTTCATCCTAAATTCTGTCTGCCTGACTTTGGATCCCATTTCAACTCCATCCCTTACTATTCAATCCAGAAAATACTGTAAGCAGGCCAGAAACCTCATGAGCATTTGGAGATCCGCAGAGGGAACCCCTCAGTTCAGAGCACCTCACAGGAATCCTGCACAGAAACAGAATTCTTGGCAGTGGTACAATTCTTTTTACTTGTCTTTGTAGGCTTGACAGCACAGCAGCAAGGTCAACAGGGCAAGATGCTGCTAATGAGTCTTAATTAATTAGCATGTGCATTTGACCTTGGTGGACGGTCTTCTAGCAACAGTTAAAAGAAAAATCAGAATCCCTGTAGGCCGTATGCTGAATTCAGGATAGAGAGGGGACAGCATCAAGACGTCTAAGACCCAGGTGAAGCTGGGACATCCCCCAATGCTTCCTTCCACGAGCTTTCAGGTGGTTGATCAGGGCAGGAACTAACCTTGGGCTTTTACTTCCCACAGTGTTGACAATGCCTCTCTTTCAGCAAGAAGGTGGCTGGTTTCTGACTCTGACTGAGCAGTGTCAGGGTTGAAACAACCTCCTGTCTCAAATTATTCTGTGCATTGGTCTCTGGGAGGGAGCAGGCTGCCAATATGAAATAATTGTGACCTGGAGCAGGTGGTGCATTCTCCATTTCCACTGACTAGTAGGCTAGTTTGATTTAGCTAGAACTGTCCTGGATAAAAAAGGGCTGGTGGGTTGCTGCTTAATGCAGAAGCTGGGAACCAGGGAAACTGGAGGGAGGGACCAGAATGAGTGGCATGGTGTGGATGCAAATAGAAAACCCAGTGCAGAGAAGGTGAGTGAGCACTGAGGTCTAGTACATTAATTCAGTGTGCCAGTGACCCACCCTAAATAGTGAGCCCTAACTTCTGGAAGGAGCCAACATGCCATGCCACGATGCCACATATATGATCCTTACGTCACAATTCCAGAGAAAATTCCACATTTGCAAAGACATCTTATGATTAAGAGCACAATGCCAACTATGCTTATAAAAAGAATGAATTTCGATTTAAAGATGGTCCCATTTATGGACATACGTGCTTTAAGATTCAGCAGGACTGCATGACCCTGGTATCTAACTGGGTATACACACAGTTGCTCTTCTCCCTGTATCTAACCCTTCTTCCCCAGGCCACTTAGCACACGTAAATTCTGAAGGAGCCATGTTGGAGAGGATGAGATGAACATTCTTAGGAATCATGGGCCCTTTCTTAACTCCCCACTTCCTAAGTGAACCTGTCACAGTTCTCAATGCTGGCTCTGTGTGCCACCTCTAGGGACCAAATTTTTTAACAGAAACTGGCTGTTTGCCTCCTGTTGCTTTTCTTGTGGATTCACACATATGTTGTCTGGTGAGGCAAGTCAGAGAGAAAGGTTCCTCTTGGGAGTGGGGTCAGGTGAAGAGAAGTTGAAGACCATAGGTTGAAAATTTTTTCCCCATATTTATTTTCCCTTTTAATTCCAAGGAGCATGGGTAGCTGGAATAGTTGACTTGTGGTGAGCCACTATCTGGCAGATTGTGCTCTGGTAATTCTGATATGGCAATGGTTTGATGGCAGTAGGCAGACAGCTTTCAGGCACCAGGACTTGCCCAGCGTTGAACATCCAGGTGACATTCTAGAGATGAGGTAAGTTAATTGAAGGTAACACTTTGAGTCTAGGAGAAGCACACAAAGAAAACATTTTCCATCTCTCTCTGCTCTCTTCATGGTTGAACTGAATCATTTGCTCTTCAAAGGGGAGTTTAAGGTCAAGCCTTTTCATTTTGAAGATGCAACAGTTAAGACGATTACATCTTTAAAGAAAATTACCCTGGTCACACCAGGGTCCTTGTGGTTCACAGGAAGAAGGCTCCTGTTGCTATTGACAACTGAGTTTTGCTGCACAGCGTACCACCTCCTGCTGGGATGTGGCACTTCACTGTGCATCTGAAGGAGCGGCAGGGGCTGGTAAGTGCCTCAACTACAGTGCTTTCATCCTGGTAAAGATAGCTCTCAGAAACATCTCATCCTTAAAGCCGAGGCTGTGGACTTACATAATTACTCACGTCTCTGGAGAAGCCAATGCACCGCACTTGACCCTGGCATGCATCATGCCCAGAGCTTCTAGTGTTCTTACTGCTTTCTTCCCCACCAGTGTTACGAGGCTTCCCAACTCTAAACACATAAGCTCATGGCTTCTAAACAATTTAGGTTCTTTACTGTCTAGTTGTGTTCTGTGGTGACCACGGCTCTCCTCTTGACCTATAGTTGCTTATTTTTATATTTGTAATTTTGGCCAAATAGAGGTTTCACGCTTAATGCAAAGACTGCATAAGGCTAAGAACACCCATCCCTGCCACAGGTCAATAGCTGACAAAGAAGTCCTTTCCTTCCTCTAAACTGAACACAAAACACACAGAAACATTTACCCTTTTCTATTTTTATCCAAGAAAACAGGACAACGAGATAATCTCTTTGTTCAGTGAACCGTCTCTGCTTAAATCCACAAATATAGTTTTCAAAGTCAAATCACACTACACAGCTTAGGGCAAAACTCAACCTCTTTTTCACACCGATTCTCACTTCATGGCCCCATTTTCAATTCTTCTGGAACTTTCTTCTGCATTTACTTTCATGTTCAGAGGTAACGTGTTCGTATTGCCTCACTTTCATTTCAGAGCCTGGCATTTTGTTTTTCTTGGCGTCTACTGCAAAGACCTTCCTGCCACACGCTTCTAGTTGATCGATGCTCAGTGTCTGCATCCTGAAGAGTACACCTTTGCTCTTCCCAGCCAGCCCAGCCACGCACATGCATCATTATATTTCTGGCTTGTGTAACTGTTGTCGGAGAGGCCAAATAACCAAAGAAAACTGGAATTGTTAGAATTTTTTTTTTTATTTGCTTAGTTTTCCATGTGCTGCTGTCCCCGTATGCTAAACCATCTCCAAGCCTTGACCTCTCCAATCCCGTGCCCACCCAGCTCTCCTGCTTTCTTCTTTTTGGACGTATCCCACTGGAGTCTGGAGTCGCTGCTTCCTTGGGCTTTTTGCATAGTAGCCATCCTCATATCTCTTCTTCATGAACCCAAAGGGGTTCCCTTCCTGTATTTTCTGTGCTGTTGTCCCTCCCACCTCTTTTCTTAGCTTATTTTTTTTGGGTTAGGGAGCCCCCATTTACTTATAGAAGCCACACACCTACAGGAATGAATCACGTAACTGTATATGCTAGCAGTACCCAGAGTTCTAATGTCTCCCGCCTGTTGACTGAACTTCCTTTCTCAACTATGTCCTCATGTTCCTGGTACCGGACGCACTGGGGGATTTCAAGTCTCTTTCTGGGGTGTCTAAGTTCAAATCCTCAAAAATCTTGGTAGAAAAGAGTAAGCAGACACTTCCCAAGTGACTTATTCAGCACTGACCAGGCTGTGCAGTGGGAACAAACCACCCCCAAACTCCGGTGCCCTCGCTGCGGTTGCTTCAGTGTCATCTCACTGGTGTCACCAGGGGACCCTGCTCTCTCTGGGGAAGCAGCTGCTTGCTCTGTTCAGGGTTACCATGTGACTGACTTACCATGTGGCTTCTGGGGTTGTTGCAATTAGAGCAAGAAGAATGGTTTCTGCTGCTCCCGCCTAGAAGTAACACAGGTCCAAACGCACACGTCACTGGCCTTGCCTTCCTAGTTTCAGTCCTCAGGGAAGAGCAAGCTCCTCCAAAGAACTGAAAATACACCCCGGCAGGAAACGCCCAGCATTGCCCAGGAACTCAACCACAGCTTATTACACTAGGCTCCTGCTGCTTCCTGTCTGCTTTTTATCGCTTTCCTGTCATTTGAATGATGTTTTCGGAGAGAGAAGGGAGCAGCATCATTCAGAATAGCTCAAATCTCCCAGCATCCACTGTGCTGGCTGATGTCAAACCAACTGTTACTGGATGACAGGGCTGCCCAGAGATAGGTCAGTGAACAGGGAACTTCTCAGGGCACATCGTTCACTATCAGTAGTTGTCAAGGAGAAGGTTCGAAGGAAGTTTTCAAACTTACCCAGAAGATAGAAAGTCTTTAGTAGGCCAAAAGTATGCCTTTTTTTCCCCTTTAGGTTTTTCAGAAAATAATTTTCACTGGGTGCTGGGTATCTGTCATTTCAGTTAGGTGAGCATGTTCTCATGGACAATCGATCCTCAATTTTCAATCTATCTACCACAGAAGCAAACAAATGCCTGTTTGCTCTACATGTAAAGTGTTGGGGTTCAGAGAGGAATGGGGCAGGCCTGCATGTCAGAAGCAAGCTTAACTGTTAGCAATGACCTCCGGCAATTGATACATGGCTGTTCCCAGTTTTCCCTGTTCCTCTGCACTTTCTGGTTTTGCCTTTTTTTGGACACCCTATGGCCTTTGGAATAAGAATCTCAGGGCCCCCTGTTTCTGCAGAGCATAATCACAGTGGTACAGGTTTTTATTGTTTCTAAATTGAAGAAAGCCTCAAGTCCACAAACCCCTAAATGGTTTCCCCTCTTTGAATCAGTGATTCCCAATCTTTTATACAATTGAGATCTCAGGGAGAACTTAAAAGACAAAAAACCCCAGTAGATCGCCTGCTTTGCCTTAGGCACTGGGCTTTAGGACAGTGGGTAATAATCTGCATTTTTAACGAGACTGCTGTGGACTGCAGACCGCAGTAGTTTCAACGGTGTCCTTTCCATTTTCTATGACAGCAGGCATGGAATGGGATTTCAGTAAATACTGTTTTGATGCTGAGCTGAGGTGGAGTAATACCATCAAAGGGGAGCAAATGAAGGTCCTTCCTATAAATACAGCATGACAGATGAAATAAGATCACAGGTCCAAGTGGCTTAAGGGTGACGGGTGTATTTTATGGCACAGGTTTTGGCTTTGTTTTCTATTAACTCTTCACATCCGGGTTAGCAACACTTACCAATTCCTTAGCATCAAGGTGAATTTCTGACAGTGTGAGGTCCTACGTATTATTCAATACTTCATCATGAATTCTGTTTGGATTAAAATATAATGCAAGATGCTTAACCTGTCCTCCTAGTTCAAAGGAACAAAAGTTTTCCTGGCCCTCCCACTCACTGTCCTGGGGGCTCAGAGTAAAGCCCCTGGCCAGGCAGTTAGTAGGTCATTTCAAGGAGCCGTTGCAGCTAAGGACACTGATGGAGGAGGCCAGTGCCTGCACCAGATTAAATGAAACTGAATTTAACCTCTCGACCCTAAAATGGAATTGCTTAAAAATTACTGAAGTGTACAGAAAGGGGAGAAAGAGCCAAAAGCATTTTCATAGCATGGTGGAGGGGGCAAAGGCCAGCCTTTTTAATTTATTTTCAATAGATTGTGACACCTCAGCTTGACATGGTCTCAAATGACTTTAGGTATTTCAAAAATGGCAAATAAGCTGTTGACGGGGCCAGCAACAGCTTTGCCTGTAGCTCTTCACAGTGCAGCACATCTGGTTTTAAACAGAGGGCATGCCACTGTGGAATGACAGAAGCTTACTCCATGCTAGAGGGAGTCACTCTGTGTGTGTGTGTGTGTGTGTGTGTGTGTGTGTGTGTTGGGGTGGTGCTGCAGAACCCCTGGCAGGACAAGGGGATTTCTATTAAGGAGACCACAGTGACCATCCAAATCTTTAATTTCATGGCAATAGTTCTCTAACTGTGGCCCAGGGTCAACAGCATAGCCGGGAACCTTGTTAGCTGGGAGAACATGGGCCCCTCCATCCTAGAACACAAAAACCCGTTTAGAAATCCCAGAACCACTCTAGGTGCTCCGTGGAAGAGTCTACTGCAAAGGACCCTCTTTCCTTGCCTTACTAAGACTCTCTGATGCCCTCTGTTTATTCATGACAGGGCTTGACAGACTCTCCACGTTGACATTCTTCGTCTTTCAAGTGTGATTAGTTGAACTGCTGATTAACCCGGAAACAAATATGCCCTTAGACTGAATTTGGTGGAGTTATTCTCCTTTCCCCACGATGCCCACACACCTGACGACGGGCTGGTCTCTGGCTAAAACTTTATCCTGATGCCTATCTGTACTAAGCCACTATTCCATCCCACTTCCACACACCTCTTCTTTTTTTCACGTTGGGTACTCCTTCCTCTCAGGAACCTGGCAGATCTTGTACTTACAAGACGGCATTTTGCAAATATCCCTCCAACCAAGCCTTTTCTTACAAAATGTGGACCTGATAGAAATTCTGGGACCTCAGTTCAGACTTTGTCAATGAGCACAAACAGGGCCATGCCCCCAAGAATGCAACTCTCAACAAGCCCTTCTGGTACAATTTGGAAAGCACAGGGATGCCTTACGGGACTGATAAGTAATTCACTCTCGCGTTTCACACTGGATGGAACTACCACGGGGAGGTGCACAGCGCTCCCACAGACCATTTATTCCATAAAGTAAGTTCTTGTAAGACCATAGAGCTCTAGTCTCTCCTCCCCAGGGGCCTTCAGTCTAGCCAGCCCGAACCCACACATACTTACATCTCCGTCCACGGGCCTCTGGTCGTCACAGTCCCTCGTGGGGCTAATGTCCTGGCGCATGACCCAGATGGGTTCTTTGGGCTCGTCTGGGGTGTAAGGCGAACGGATGGTTCTGGTTTTCACTTCTTCGATGGCCTCCTTGATGTCCTTGATGGCCAGCGAGATGGCATCCCTCTTTTCCTTGCTGTACCGCTGCCCAACCTCGCTGCCTCCCGGCGTTCCCACGACCCGCTGCTGCTGCCCGGCAGGTGCTGGCAGCCCGGGACTGTCGGGGTGTCCCCCTCCCGGGGTCGGGGCGCGCTCCAGGTCCTGCTCCGCCTCGGGCATGTCTTCGGCCGCCTTGTCGAGGCTCTGCGAACTCATGCTCTGCTTGACCTCGGCCACGATCTGGTCGATGTCCTCTTCCTGCTCATAACTGTCCATGCGCGGGTAGGGTGCGAACTCCGCCTCCTTCTCGGGGCTGTCGGACTCGCCGTCGGAGCGCTCGTCGTAGTGGTGCAGCCGCGCGCCCAGAGCCTCCTGGCGGTAGGCGGCCGCCTCGTCGCGCTCGCGCTCGTAGAGCCGCAGGCCTTCGCGCGCCTCCAGCTCGGGAGCGTCCCCGATCTCCTCGTACACGTGCTCCTGGAGGCCGCCGTAGTCAGCGTAGGGCTCGGCGTACGGCTCGTCCTCGGCGCGATGGAAGAGCCGGTGCGTGTAGACGTAGCCCGAGTAGGCGGCGTTCATGGCTTCCTCGTGCTCCAGCGAGTGGAAGTGCAGGTGGTTGGGCAGCGCGCGCCGCTGCGCCGCCTCGGCGTGCTCGGCCTCCGCCTGCTCCGTGTACTCCTCGGCCTCGGGCCGGTACTGCACGGCGTAGGCGCTCTCATCGTCGGCGTCCTGCGCGCGCTCCGCCTCGTAGCCGTCGCGGGCCGCGGCGAGCACGTCGCCCTCGGCCGTGTCGGTGTGGTTGTGGAAGCCGCTCTCCGTGCTGGCCGAGCGCGCCAGGCACTCGCCGCGCTCTTCCTCCTCCTCCTCCTGCGGTGGTGGCGGTGGCGGTGGCGGCGGCGGAGCGGGATGCGCGCGGTGGTCCTCGGGCGCGTGACCTGCGGGCGGCGGGGGCGATGGCGACGGCTGCTGTCTCTCCACCACCTCGGGGTGCTCCAGGTCGGCCTCCACGGACTCGTTCACCTCCCCTCCTGGCGCCTCGTCGGCCACCTCCACCTCCGCGGAGCCCTCCAAGTGGTTCATGGTGGGCGTCGGGGGATGGCTGGCGAGAGGCTGCGCTGGCTCACTGCGCGCTCATTTTGGCTCCAAGGGGCCTGGAAGAAACAAGGAGAGTGGCTGCTGAGTGGTTCAGAATGGAACTCGGAGCTGAGCGCCCAGACAGGCATAAAACCACTCACTATTGATCCCTTCTGAATCTGGGTCAATTGAGGCATGATTGCAAATTTAAGAGTAATCTGACAGCACTCTTTTCTTCCCGCACGTGTCATAATTTGTAATTACATATTTACTTGTTTAATTGCTTATAGCGTTCACCCTCCCAAGCCCCCAGACAGAAAGCTTCACAGGCAGTTTATTCTTAGCACGCTCTTCTCTTAGGGTTGCATTTTCTGAGGTCTATGGATAGAGTACTACTCAATTGAGTGAGCCCATTGGCATATCTACTCAAAGAAAAATATCTCTAAACTAGGATCCTAGATACTTTACAAGCAGTTCTTTAAGTTTCGTGTGTGTGTGTGTGTGTGTGTGTGTGCGCGCGCGCGCGCGCGCGCGCACGCACGCGATCTTGAAATCTTTTTGACACCATTGCTGAGTGTAAAGTTCTGGGGAGGCTGGCAACCGGCAATAGGCCCTTGTTCTCTTATATCCAACAAGGGTTTAGCTCTCTAGACCTCACAAAGACACGAGAGTTCTTTTCTTACGTGCAGGGTGAACACAGGAGAAAATGGAAGTCACAGTTAAATAACCTTGGGACCAGCTGAGTGACAGTTAACGTTTCACTATGAACATCCAAGGGGAGGAAGCTACAAAATGCAGGATTCATCTAACTCATTCGACCTAGAAACGCTTACCCCTTAGAAACCAGAGTTCTGTGAATGCCATGCCCTCTGAAGCTAGAATACATGCGTAAATTTTCAGAAACTATGAGGAGAGTAGGTCTCCACCTATTTGTGTGTGTGTGTGGGGGGGGGGACGTGCAGTTAGAGAGGAAGATGGATTCCAACTCTTAATTCTCACAAAGTAGCTTTAAAAGAACAGGGAAGATGGCTCTGGTGGGTGATAGCCATTGCTGTGAAAACCAGAAGACCCGAGTTCAGATGTGCAGCACGTAGAAAAAGCCAGACGTGGCTGTGGATGCCTGTAATTGCAGCACTGGGAGATGGAGGCAGGTGGATCCTGAGAGCTTGCCAGCTGGCTAGCCAAAACGGACAGCTTCCGATTCAGATAGAGACAGAAACAGTATGGTAGAGAATGATCAAGAAAGATGCGTAGCATCCTCCTCTGGCCTCCAAATGTGTGTGTACTGGTACAGTACCCCCATATGTGCACACACCACACACACACACGTGCATTAAACACAACCTGTACACGGCAATATATAGAAACAGATACAAAGAGTATAATGAACAAAGAAACCAGGCAGAATTCTTTGGGTTTCCAGAAACCTGTGGTAAATGAGCTGTCATACTTAGTTCCAGCTGTCAACTTCCAGTCACCAGGAAAGACAGAACCTCAGGTGAGGAATTACCCGATCAGATTGGCCTGATGCCTTGTCTTCCAGGCCTTTTCTTGATGGCTAATTCATGTCAGAGGGCCCAGCCCACTGTGGGTGTGCCATTCCTAAGCAGGTGGACCTGGGCTGTTTAATAAAGGTAGCTGAGCAAGGCAGTCAACAGGACTCTGCTGTGATTTCTGATTCAATCTCTTCCCATGTACACCTGCCTGCCTTGACTTCCCTCAGTGATGGACTAGAGCCTGTAAGATGAAATAAACCCTTTCCTCCTCGGTTTGGTTTTGGTCAGAGTGGTTTATCTCGGCAACAGAAAGCAAGCTAGGACACGGGTTCAATACTATGCTTGGATTTCTCTCCTTGTGTTCTTTTGTCAAGTCCTTCACTCAAATGGGCAGGAAGTACTCTTAAATATAACAGCCCGAGGAAGAGAAGGATGCTTCATCAACTCTTAATATCGATATCCAGTATACGCCACTCAGCTCCTTTCCAGAACCACACCAATTCCATTCCAACATTTATGACAGACAGAGCAAATAGAAAAGGAGGCTATGTTGGAGTTGCCACACCCACCTTCAAGCAGAGTAGCACACCCCCACCCCCCACCCTGGTGGACCCACCCCATCTAATTCTCACTTGGTAAACAGTGATGGTTTACTAAGTCAAACCTTTTGCCCTCCCATGTGGTTGAAAAGAGGGCTAGATCAGCATCGGTCTCTTCTGAGAAAAACTGTGGTCTCTTCATTAAACCCGGGGAAGAGTTAACTGCGGCCAGAATATAAGAAAGTTTCCCCAAAATAAGAGTAAGTCACCACTGAGCCGTTGATGGAGGTGACTAAAGGGGACAGAAAAGGCAAGTGTTGGTTCTGAGGTATGCATGGTAGAGAGGTCCCTAGGAGATTGTAGGAAATACAAAACAGATGTTCAACAGATGTACCAGGTCACTATTTCTGTTTCCTTTACCAGGACGTAAATACAGGCAACAAACATACACACATATCACAGGGGCTCTGACCTGTGCACCAACCCAGTTCTAATGGGCATGTGGCAAGTTTTCATGGAGAGGAACACAACAGGCTTCCCTGGGGACCATCCCTATGCTGCATGGTCATTGTTAGAAATACAATAGCCACACAATAATCCGAATGGCTATCAGTTCTTGATTCCAGGTACAGAATTGACCAAGCCACTGTTTGTGTGTGTGTGTGTGTGTGTGAAAATGGGCTTTTTATTCACAGATGTATTACAAAGAAAGTTTAGCCTACACTGAGTTAAATCATATCTGACTACCAGATATAATGATTTAACAAAAATAGATTTTGTTTTGGTTCTTGTATATATACCAAATCCTGATAAGGAAAGTCCTTTGGGGGAAATACCATTAAAAACATGTAGTTTTATATGAGCATTTTGCCCACATAAAAGTATATACTAGTGATGTAATATTCTCCCACATTTGGCATTTATTGGAAACATGCTAGATACTGTATTGGGCAAAGGGGCTTTGAAAGTTTCTAAGCTATGATCCTAGCCTTCATAGGCAGATAGCATTAATAATTACAATACCTGGTAATGAATGTAAAATGCAAATAGGTTCAAGACATGGCAGGAGTCATACTGCTGAGGAAAATAATGGAAACTGATGTGTCACCTCAAGGTCTGTGATGGTTTGCATATGCTTGGCCCAGGGAGTGGCACTATTAGGAGGTGTGGCCCTGTTGGAGTAGATGTGTCACTGTGGCCATGGGCTTTAATACCCCAGCTCTAGCTGCCTGGAAGTCAGTATTCTGTTTGCAGCCTTCAGATGAAGATGTAGAACTCTCAGCTCCTCCTGCACTTTGCCTGCTTGGATGCTGCCATGCTCCCACCTTGATGACAATGGACTGAACCTCTGAACCTGTAAGCCAGTCCCAATTAAATATTGTCCTTATAAGAGTTGTCTTGGTGTCTCCTCACAGCAGTAAAACCCTAACAAAGACAAGGCCCAATAAAGTGCTGTGGTCCTTGAGCTCACCAGCATCCAAGAGCTCAGGCCTAGGAGAAGGACACTCCCATCCAACTGGGACCTTGGTAGTGGTCCAGGCACCTCAGGAGGCAGGAACAAAGGGATGAGGAGCTGGAACCCTTTCCATCTAGCTCTACAAAGACTATGGACCAGGAATACATAGGCAGGAGAGTCTCATCCTCAGGGCATCTACAGTGTGAAGAGAGGGCGTGGCAGGACCCCAAGAGCCGGCAGGCTGCCTGTGGAAAAGCACACACCACTTCTGGTTCCCAGTTCTGGAATATTCCCTGGCCTGGAAAGAATGATCAAAAGGAAGGCATTCCAGAGCTGCAGAGATGTTCAGAAATCAGAACCTCAGGATTCAGAGGCCAAATCCGGGTATTTGATACTGTTGGCTAAGATTCACATTAACCTGAGATTGATAGAAGGGAGGTTACACGTTTGTTCCCTGTCATCTGTCCTTAACTTGTTGCCAAGCATCACCGGCTCAGTCTGCTTTTCTTTTCCTGAGATATTCAAAAGTATCTCAAGAAGAAACGTGTGACTGCAGACAAAACAGAACATAACAAAATCAGGCATACCAGGTTGTTAACACACAGGTTAGTGTGTGTGTGTGTGTGTGTGTGTGTGTGTGTGTATGTGTGCATGGTCAGGGTGTGTGTGTGTGTGTGTGTGTGTGTGTATGTGTGCATGGTCAGGGTGGTGCTGGTTATGCAGATGCAGGGAAAACCTTAAAGGTGGAGTGGGGTGCTGAAATGGAAAAAGAAACTTTCATTCTATCATATGGGAGATTTTATATCTGTCCTTATCTAAGCTTTTACATCTGTGCCCGGGTGATTTGGGAAAGTGCCAGAGTAAATGTTCATCCTTTTCAAGCTGAATTTACCTTCTAGTGCTCTCCCAGCATAAGGGGCTGAGTCCTAGCCTCATTCAGTTAGCCTTGATAGACTCCGTATTTACACAATTACCTCCAAAGCATTTAATACTTGTCTTTCCCTGCTGAAGCTGGCAGTCAAGTTCCACTTCTTGAGACTGAAGTCTGTCCTAATGCCCACACATACTACACTCCTTCAGTAAAATGATGTCTGTCACTCAGCGAAAGCAAGGGCAGCATGGAATCCTGAGATGTTCGTAGCAATAAACAACTCTGGTTGCTGAACAGGATTGTGCCTTGGATGCAACAAGTGGGTATGCGCATATCTTGTATATGTTGTGATTAATAGTTCTCTCTGTGTGTATGCATGTGCTCATGTGTTCATATATGTGTAGGTGTGCATGCATATATGTGCATGCATGCATATATGTGTGTGTATGCAGGTGGAACCCAACAACCTTGGGTGTTCCTCAGGTGCAGTCTTTTTTTTCTTTTTTCCTTAAAAACAGGGTTGCTCACTGACCTGGAACTTAGGGACTTAGGCTAGAGTCGCTCACCAGTGAGCCCCGGAGATCTGTCCATCTCTTCTATCCCCCACACCCCCCCCCATGCTGGGATTACAAGTGCTCACAGCAACACACATGGCTCTTTTTAAAATAGTTTCTGAGGATCAAAGTAACATCCTTGGAAGTGCCTCACCCCTGATGTACCTCCCCATCTCCTAACCTTTCTCATTCCGCACAAAGGATGAGGGAATAAGAATACACACAGATTTCCCATGCTACAAATCTTCCTTGCTTTCTGAGTTAGATTAAAACTGTGAAACATCCAATAAGGAGTCCAAAGGGTCTCAAGAGCCTTGCAGCCTGAGCTCCTTTAAGCATAACACATCTATTTATAAAACTACCATAAAAGATAAGAGAGAAGAAGAACAGTGCTCGTGAAAGCTTAACCCCCTTTGATTCATTTGGAAATTACATTTAGTGATAATGGAAACCTAAAGATGGACACTTAAATACATTTCTCCTTCCTACAATTATGTCCCATTTAGATGGCTCACGTGGACAGAAAAACACATCCAACACAGGACTGTCTTGCTCCAACGAAGGATTTTATTCTGCCCCATAACATTGCATCTGATACCATGCAGTGGGACCTGGCAGGTGGCACCTGCAATGATTTCTGAAATGAACTGAGGTGTGTTGCTGAGAGACTAGATGCCAGTCAAGGTGAGGCTACAGTGTTGGGCCCCTGGGCTGAATCTTGTCTAGCTTAGATGGTGATGTGGCTGTACATCTTCACTGCCCCCACTACCCCGGCAGCGCCACTCTGCTGTTTTGCCTTCAAGGACCCTCCATTAGGTATGTGGTCCTACATTCATGTTTGGCCAACAAAGTGTGAGATAACAATGTGATGAAGGAGTCTGGGGTTGAGATATCCATTCTCCCAGGTCATCTCTGACAGTAGCATGTGTACTCCTAATGGCATAACTGTAAAGACATAAGGGCCCCTTCCCCACCTTCCCCTTTTAGTCTTGTGGACCACAATGGTGCTGTGGTCCTGTACAGACTGTGTCTTTTCGGTTCTTGTGACTCTGTAAACTACCTGACTTGAATACCCATCTATTTCCTACTGGTACCTAACTACTATCTAAGGTAGGATGCTTTTATATAAGTATTAACAGATGGGAAAATTAGTCACTGTAACCAGTCTACTTGACAACCAAAGTAATATTCTAAATAGTCAAGACCATGAAGGTGACATTCTAAGGAGAAGTCCTGTGCCAGAGAGCCTCTCTGCCTGGTTCCATGACACAGGGGTTCTATAAATTCAAGGAATTGACCCAGGAAATTTACACAGGATGCCTGATGCGCGTAAGAACCCTGCTGGGGTCTCAGCTGCTTCCTCTTTCCTCTCACCAGAGCAGAGACCACCTGCCCTTCATTCACTGGCATATTTCAATCTCTGTTGCCTGGGTCTCAGCCTCTCCCCACCTCAGTGGCAATAGTTTGGGTGGCAGGTCACTGTCATACACCCTAGATGTAGACTGTCAGCTAGACTGAACATCCATCCACAGCTGCAGCTGACTGTGCCTTCTAACACTTGTCCCAGGTGGAGATGTGAGGCCTGAGCCTTTGGCAACCAGCATTGGTAGACTATACTTGTATGTCTCAAGAGCACCGCCTTTGTTGAAAGGCCCCAGATGCTCCTTTTGGGAGCAGCCTTGACTGTTAATTTATAAATTTGAAGTTACCAGAGCATTGTCTCACTATAATACAATTACAATGCAATGGTAATATTTAATCACATTTGGTCTCTTTTAGTCCACCTGGAAATATGACTAGATGTATATAAAATCCATCAGATGACAACCAGTCACCAAACCAAGTGATGTAGAGGCATGCTCTCCCTCCATACAGAGCTCCATACACTCCATTTCTAACTCTCAGGCATCGCAGTGGGAATTGTTATCTCCAGCTGCTGCTTGGGAAGCAGATGAAATAAATAGTCCAAGGTCGCTTGGAGCAGGGAGGGATGGAGGCAGATCTGCTGGCTCTCTGCTGTGTTCTTCTGTTACTTTACACCGAGCCCAGAAAGTGATGCCATTGATTTAAACAAAACAAAACAAAACAAAACAAAAAACCCCCAAACCCAAACATTTAAATTGGTATAATCACTTTTAGAATGGTGACCTTGGCAGACTCTCCAGTTCTGAAGGTACAGCCTTTGTTCAAAGCACTCTGGGGACTCTATGGTTGGAATTGATTTCTAAGTTAACCGAAGGGTTTTAAAACCGCCAGTGGGTAATTTTCAGCATTCTACAGTTATAGTTAGTTGTATCTGAGTTTTTTAAAAAAATACATAACAGGTATCGTCCAGATCTATGACTCAGAAGATTTGGCTAAAGTGATTTTTAAATTTTAATTTTGCTTGTCTTTTGGTATGTTCTGATGTTCTGCAAATAGTCAATCTGTTCCTAAAAAGATAAAGATGTATATCTGCTGCAATTACTAAAGACTGTCACATCTCTGAAGTTCCTTCCAAAGGGTAGCCCTAAGAATTGCTTTGGTCAGTAGCCCCATCTTTCATGACGAGGCTCTATCCTCACTGGAGAAAGTGGTGCAGAGGCTAGCTGGATGGTGGACTCCTATGCTATTGCTCCAAAATCAGGTCTGCTACTATCCTCCCGCCTTGAAATCAGTATTAATGCCAACTAAGCAGTGCTATTAGCTTACTGGCTAGAATGACTTTAGTCTTTCAACCACGAAGCTCCATCACAGCCCAGCTTTTGGTTAAGAAGAAATCTCTACATTTATTCAGATTTCCTTATTTTCTATCTCTTTCCCTCGCAGTTTAATGATCAAATCACTCATTAATCATTCCGATTCCAATAAAATACACTCAGCAAGCCCAAGGCAATCACAGAAAGTCAGAGGGGAAATTTTACAATTTTTATCGAAAACTCAAGGGATACTGTCTGGAAATCAAAGCTGATTAAGTTTCTCTGAATTTCTGTGAGATGCCTCTGGTATAAAATCAAGCATATCTACATAATCCATAATTTACAGAGCACTAGAGGAACTTGATATGACTTTCCTGTCCTAATTCCTTTTTGTATTCTCTAGCTTCCTCCCCAGTCCCTGTGGCATTTATGATTTCTGCACGGTTATGCTCAGTTCAAAAGTACTAAGTCACCTGTCATAGCCAATCTAGAACATTTTCCTGATATTTCTTTCATACAGAAATACCTCACCCCCTCCCCACCCCCAACTATTACCACCACCATAGAGTTAACGATGATAATAAGATTCTGAAATTGGTTTGGCTATGTGACTTTTCAGAGACTCATTAAGTTATACCGTGAGAGGAGAAGGAGATGGGGAGTTTCCAGCTAAGGACAAATGGAACAGCAATTCATTAAAATGCAAACTTTCCTCTGAGACCACATCACCTCAGATTTACTGCTATTGTTACTTTTTTTTTTTTTTTTTTTTTTTTTTACAAATTATTTGGCTCATCAGAAAGCCAGTTAACTCACTCTTCTTTAATCTCCCTAGTTTTCTGTTTGAGTTCCTTCCTCAAACAGATACCAGAATGGCAGCCAAAGCCCTAATTACAAAACCTCAAATTAAGTTCTTGTTTCTGGACTTCTTTTTGTTCAGTGGTCAGGAATGGGACAGCAGAGGGTCTACTGTCCATACATGCAAATGATATTTTCACCTACTCCTCACATCTGTGAAGCATGGACCAAACGTGGTGATTAGAAACACTTGCAGGCAGGAAGGTCCTCGCTCTCAAGCCTAAGAACAGATTCCATTAAGCAACTACTATGTAACAACAAGCAGAGACTTGAATTTGAATTTGATGAGCCAGAAATCCCATACAGAGCCCAAATCTCCCAAGGCGGTAAGTTTTCTGTTTTGTCACGTTAGCAAAGAGTTTATAGGGAAAGAAACATGAAGAGGGTAGGGTGGAAAACCATGTTTCCTTCCAAATGAATCATGGGTAATCTGGAAAGCCATCAGAATCCACTGACTCTGTTGGTTAAAGAGCATGTGTCCCAGGTGCCCCAAATACAAATATTCCTGGGAAATTGGACCTTAACATAATACCCGAAACCCTTAGAGGTTAAAGCATAGCAAACACTTCAAGGTAATAGGTATCGCAGGGACTTTCTGAGAAGACTGTGTGTGTGTGTGTGTGTGTGTGTGTGTGTGTATTTGAAATTGTCAAGGAACAAAATTAATATAAATATTTAACCTAAAAAGTGAAATAGAAAAGAGCTTTGGCTTAGGAAATAATTTTGTGTCTACAGGGCCATCACTCTGATCACCAAACAAAAGTTCAGAATTTTCCCTCCTAAATAACAGAAGAGGGGAACGCACTTAAGTGAGTGAACCCTGATTGTCATTGTGTCCCAGGATCAAATATCCTTCAACCAGCCATCAGTCTCTCCCGGAGGCCAGTGGTAATATCTTATTGCTGAAGACACTGCACATATTGATTGCAAAACAGAGAAGCTGGGAAGTACTGCCCTGCTGTCTAGCATTGACAGTTCCTTGAGGATTTGTATCTCAAGGCCTTGCCTTCTCCAATCTGCACAGCTGCCCACTAAGCTGAGCTCCTTCAGCCCCCTCATCTAGTAGCTGCAACGTCCCCCTTTCCCTCGCCTCTCTCGGCCTCCCTTCCTTTGCTATCTCCAAGTACCTTCCAAGGTAATCCTCAAGGGCATCCCAGGTACCTCACAGCCCCTGCCTGTCAGTGCTCAAGGCTCCACCACAGAAAAGTTGCTTAGGGATTCTTCAAAGCAGCAGTGGGACTTTGGGGAAGCCTGGAGATGCGGGGATATCATCCTCAGTCAGGACAGGAAGGGGAAAGGAACTTCAGGGACTGGGAAGGAAGGCAGAGGCAGAACAGGATGGTTAACAAGTCTGAGTCAAACCATTTGTGTGCAAGCCTCAGTCCAAATAGGAGTCAGGCACATGACCTTGGGCAAGTCATTTAGCCTTGCTGTGCCTCTGTATCCTCTTTGAAAGTGGAAGTGAAGTCAGCTACCTCCTGGGTAGATATTGTGAAGATCAGTTGAGTAAATGTGGCACCAAGAACAAGAACAAACATGCATTTGTCAACCCAGACTGGTCAGCACCAAGAGTGAGTCCTAATAAGATTCGGGGAAATGAGGTTGTAATAATACTTCAGCAGGTGTAACCAATGTTCTGGGGTGGGGTGTCTGCTGAAGGGTAGATTGTGTGTGGGGGGGAGATTCACTACTCCCCATTAAATGGTCCCACAAGCCTAAGCTGCTCTTAAGCATGCATATAAACATGTCTCTGTGTATTTATATTAAGTCTATCTTTGTATATGTGTGTGAAACAAAGCTACCTTACACTGAAGCTTGTCTGTCATTGTTCTGTCACAGAGTGTATTGTGTGTGTCTGTGTGTGTGTCTGTGTGTGTGTTTGTGTGTGTATGTGTGTGCATGTTCATGTGTGTGTATGTGCATGTGTGTGTGTGCGTGTGTCTGTGTGTATGTCTCTGTGTGTGTCTGTGTGTGTGTCTCTGTGTGTGTTTATGTGTGTGTGTGTATGTGTATGTGCATATGTGTGTGTGTGTGTGTGTTTGTGTGTGTGTGTGTGGTGTGGGTATGCCTGCACACCATGTGTCTGCTATTTCAGGAAGCCTCCTACCTGACTGGATCCCGTGCTCTGGCTCACAGAGTGTCTGCTCAGCCATTGGCAGTACTTACTTCACAGCTGCCACTGTGACTTTCCAGCTAGCCGCAGACAAGCCTCATTAGTCCAGCCTGTACCTCTGTGAATTGCTGAGTGGTTCTGCTTGTGCTCACACACCAAGCTTCATCGACCTTATGACACGTACCCGTGTCCAACTCAGAAAAATCCTACCACTTGCAAGCTAGCTCTTTTCAGCTCCCGATTCACAGCCACTCACGCTTACCATTCCTCATCCATAAAGCGAGGTGGAGGAAGAATAGTAACTTGGAAGAGTCTGTCCAGATCACCAGTTGGCAGAATTTACATATGTACTCACTCGCAGGTGTCTAAAATGACTCAAGTACAGAGTGATTGACAGTTTGGTTCACAAAAGACAGGAAACGCAACAGCAGTATCCACCAAGAGGAAATTGATAAGGCACAGATGTAATAATGGATTGCCCATGGGACAGAATAGATGAACAGAAAACACACAGAAAGAACTCCCAATCCATTAAGATAAAAGCTAAGTCAGAGCAGTGCAGCCATCTCTCCCTCTTATCCTTGGCAAATGGGTGCCAGGAACTTCACTGGGTGTGGGAAACTGTAGATGGTTATGAACTCTGAGGTTCAGTATGTAAACTAGGCATAGTATGAGGTTATCAACAGTAACCCATAATAATAAAGAACAATTGTAACAACACACTGTAATGAAAATCTCATAAATGTGGTCACTCTCAAGTGATCTTATTGTACTATAGTGTAGTTGGGGAATCTCTGGTTGACTGTGATAACTGAGACCATGGGTAAGGGGTACTACTCTATTGTTCCGTAAGTACCATAAGTGTACATGTGCACAAACAGACACACACAGACACACATGCACATGTACACACACACATGTGCACATGTACACACACACACACACACCACACATACCACACATACCACACACACACCACACACACCACACACACACACACACACACACCACACACACACACACAC
>NC_034590.1:135577799-135598317 GCF_900095145.1 Mus pahari | reverse complement strand
ACACACCACACACACACCACACACACACACACACACCACACACCACACACACACACACACACACACACACACACACACACACACACCACACACACACACACGCAGCAGAAAGGAGAAAGCAATGCCAGTAGCTCCCTTTGGGGTGCAGAGGCAAGAATGAGAACTGGGCAGATTCTCCTGCATAAACACTCTCTGATGTCCGAGCAAGGAACCTTTTTAAAAATCCAAACACACAGTGAAAATCCTGCCTGCCAGACAGGATGGAAATTTTTGTTTTCAATGTAAAGAGCCTGGAGAAATGTCCTCCCTGCTTGTGGAGGAAGGCGCCTAGACAGGGCTGCATCCCTGTTAACTTTCAGCTCTGCTTTGAATCTCCTCACCATCTGTCGGGTTTCTTGATGCCATGCTGGCATCTGTGGTGGTTTGACTAGGCTCCCATACACTCATATGTTTGAATACTTGGCAAATGGGGAGTGGCACTGTGAGGAGATATGGCCCTGTGGGGGCTTTGGGGTTATATGTGCTCAAGCTCCACCCAGTGTGGAATTCCAGTCTCCTCCTTGCTGCCTGATCAAGATGTAGAACTGTCAGCTCCTCCTCCAGCACCAGGTCTGCCTGCAGGCTGCCACGCTTCCCACCCTGGTGATAATGGACTGAACCTCTCAAACTGTAAGCCAGTGCCAATGAAGTGTTTACCTTTATAAGAGTTGCCTTGGTCACGGTGTCTCTTCACAGCCATGAGACCCAAACTAAGACAGCATCTGATCTGTTTTACTCTGAGCCTTACTGTTCAAATGTAATATACGTCTGTAGATGGATTGTGGGGTTGGCAGGGGCGGGGCCAGATAGTAAAAATGGTGTCAGGAGTCGCGCACCCTAAGGATCCCCAGTCCAGTCTGTGGCCTTCATGTTTGCTCTCCAGAAACATATTACGCATTCACTCGTGGATATAATTATAAAGCGGTGGAATTGAAAGCATTTCCAAGGCAACAAGAACCTCATTTAATAGATTAACAAGCCCAGGAGTAGAAAGGTTGTCCATAGTCATGATTATTTGAAAGAAGTAGCTGGTTGCTAGATCTCATTCTGAACTTCCTTCTCCTCTGCCAGCATCGTGCTAAGGTACCCACAAAGAGGACATTGGTCCTTAAAGAGGCAGAACTCTAAGTGATTATACAAGATATGAAGACAAGAAATTAAAATGAACAAACAACTCAAAGCAAACAATTCTTCTCATACCCTGAGCCCCAACCTTCCCAGGGCATACACATATGGTAGTTGTACGTGATATTTGGAAACAGAGTGGTTTATTGTTCACCAACATTTTGAATTCATTCCCACACCTATGATTTGAATGTCTCCATTTTTAAGATCATGTTCATAATTGCCATTATACAATCACAGGAACTGGGTAGAGTGGCACACTTATTCCAGCAGGCTGAGATGAGAGGATTGTGAGTTCAAGGCCAGCCTTGGGAGATCCTGTCACAAAACAAAGAAACCAAACCAAAGCAAAGCAACAGTCGTGACAGTAACACAGGAGAGGTAAAAGAGGCCGGGCCTCTCAGAGGCGATAGGACATGAGGGCTTTGGCCACACTAAACCTGCTTCTGCAGGATTGGGTTAGGTATCTCCGGGATATTGCTACAGGGGTGCTCGGCCTAACTTTTCTTCCTGCCTCCCACGCGTGCTTCTTCACCAAGGCATACTCTTTGTCATGGGTTAGCCAGCAGGAAGCACACACCAGATGCCACTACCACGTTGGTCTTCCCAGGCCCCAGAACTGTAAAAAAAAAAACAAAAAACAAAAAACAAAAAAACAAAAAAACAAAAAAACAAAAAAACACAAAAAAACCCCCAAACAGTCTCTGTTCTTTACAAACTACCCACTCTCAGTCACTCTGTTGTCGTAGCAGAAAACAGGCTAAGCCACTTTATATTGTAAAACTGTCACCCAAAACTACATTGCAAGCTCCCCTTACACCTGGATGGGGCCATGCTTAGGTCTCATCAAAGGAAGGACAGCAGAAGTGGTCACGTAATTTCCGAGCCAAGCTACTTATACAGGGAGCTTGCCTTTTCTATATACACTTTCTCCATTCACTGAGTGTAGAAGACTCGAGGACCTGAGAGATGCTGGAATTGCGAGGAGGAATAGGCCTGGATCCTTGATAAACCATACGGAGAACATGATTTCATACCAGTTAGGAAATTCACTTTTGCTGTGTAACACTAATAAAAATGTGAAGGCATTATATATTGGTCTAATAAACAACTGCAAGGAACATTTCAGGGAAGCCTGGAAAGAAGTAATTATCTCTCGTGCTTTAGAAAAGAAAATGTATACTGTTACAGCTTGGGCATGAAGTGTCTCCAGAGGAGAACGTGTTCAGAGGTGGGGACTTGGTGTTAAATCCTGAGGACGATAACCTTAACCATGGGTGGGGTCAGCGCTGAATGGGCTGTTAGGTCACCTAGAGCTTGTCTTTGAATGTGCATCTTATTCTCACTTCCTTCTATTTCTCTCCACTCCACAATATGCTCCCTTCCATGAAGTTCTGCCTCACCCATGGCTCAAACACAAAAGAAGCAAGAGATGGATTATAATTGCTGAAACCCAGTCAAAACCAACCCTTTCCCTTGAAGGTGATTTCTCTCATGCATCTTGTCATAACAAAGAAAGGCTGACTAGTCCGAGGATTAAGAAAAATAACCCTTCTAAATTGCTTCTGAGTTGACTTCAGTGTAGGGTTTTTCTTAATTGTTTCTAGGTGCCATCTCCATAGCTTTGGAATGAATATATAATACATATATAATATACATATTATTTACTATATATATACATATATATTCTCCTGAACTCTTGCCATGTATATTCATATCTATTTCTATATCTATATGGCACTATCTCCTGAATTTCTTCCATATGTATTCATATATATGTACATACATACCTTTATGTAGATATACACACATATATGGACATATACATTATATGACACTTTCTCCTAAATTCTTGCCATAAAAGATGAACAGTTAGCTGAAGTCTTTTCTTTCTGCCCCCCAATGCTTGCTACTTTTGTAATGAGCGATTTGGCTTCTTTTACTGACATATCCTCCCATCTTTCTACGTCCTCCCATCTTTCTACTTCATTTTTCCTGTCTGACCTCCTATCTTCTGTCAATCAGTTTTATACTTTGAACTTGATCATCTAATGTTTATTTTATGCCTGGTAGCCACAATCAAGTCTTCTGTATGTAAACACAGAGGGTGACTCAAAATGTTGGAAAGCAATACACAGCTATTGCTTTACCAAGGTTATACAGATAAAATCCATCTATGTGTCACGAAGACTGGTGTCACTACATTTTGGTTTTCCAGTGTCACCACTCCTGTGTCAATCAAAAGAGGTTTTCTAGCACCAAGGTCAAAAAGAATTCCCCTCAATTTCACTGAATAATTTAACGAGCCACTGGGTGGTTTACTAAACAGTTGGGTCATCATTAACTTGAATAATTTTTATCTTAATTAGACCCCTTGGTCGTTCTTACAAACCTTCCATCTTACTGGCCAAAAGAAAAGAAAAAGCAGGCTGTCACCATGATGTCAACTTCTCTGGTGTCTCGGTCAAATGAACTGGATAATGGGTCTCCCTTCATCTTCATAGCTTCTCTTTGCTCTGCTAGGTCAATGTTCTGCTTCTCAGAGTCAGCTAAAAGCCATAGTCAGTTTCCCTTTAGTGGTCTCTTGGTACGCCACATCATGGACCACAGGACAGTTTCCTCTCCTCTTCCTCTTCCTCTTCCTCTTCCTCTTCCTCTTCCTCTTCCTCTTCCTCTTCCTTTCCTCTCCTCTCCTCTCCTCTCCTCCCCTCCCCTCCCCTTTCTTTTCTTTTTGACAGGGTCTCACTATTTAGACCTGGCCTGCTTGTGGACGTTGTACATCGTGGTGCGGAGCCTAGTGCGCACCACGATGTACAACGTCCACAAGCAGTCCCCTCTCACCTATCCTCTTCCCTCCTCTGCCCTCCCCTCCCCTTCTCTTCCCTTCACTTTCTCTTCGTTTTTTCTAGAGTACATCTCAAACTGTTTATGACATTCTGAATTCATGAGTATGTCAAAGGGCTTCGATCACACCCTTACATACAGCTGATCACTGAGCATTTAATAACAATGCCATGCCCCACCCAGCTTATGACTCGATATTATCACTCACCTTTGTTATAACTCACAAACCTATTACCCAGACATCACCATAAACTGCAGGCTTTGTCAGTGGGTCTGGTCTCATAAGCCTGTAGATGACGATCCTCTGAGCATGCTACTGTGCTGGTGAGACATCCTGAACTAGACTAGCTCATCCCTCGGTGGCCACCACTCCTGGTATATTTTAATATGTTTCTCCTGTTTTCAGGGTTTGGAAATCTTGAGAGAATGAGTCTAGGCCTTATGGGTGTTTGCTGTGCAGCCGAAAGCTTTGCCACCTGAAGACCTTGTCTTTCCCCAGCTTCGAGAATGTTCTGACCTCATCGGACATCAGAGCCTCCGAGATTCTTGAGTTTCCCTGGCTTTTCTGTTTCCAGCCTTCTGCTCCCCCCCCCATCCTCTTTTTTATCCTTTTAGATTTCCTATCTTGTTTTCCCAAAACCTTCCCATCGAAGTCTGTGCTCACTTATTGTCTAAGAGCTGTGCCTTCCTCCACCATCTGGTTTACGCTTATTCTTCTAAGGATATTACGAGCTCTTGGAGTTCTCTGAACATATGGGTGAGAGCTCTCTTTTCTCTGGAGCCTCTGGGCTTGTCTTTCCTTCTGCAGGACTTTAAATCTTATACTATCATTCTGCTACATACCCCCATGTATCCCACACAGAAGCAGATGACAAGGTGGGTGTAGGTTATCCTTGATGCACTACCACCGAGATTGCCCTAATTCAGCATGTGTAGTAATGGCAAACTGTTGTTGTGATGGCCAATGTTCTTACATTTGTCTATACCATGTTTTGACAAATGTTCTTATAGACATATGTCATTATGTGTGGGTAGGGTTATTTCTATGAGAGAATGCCCAGGAAGTGAGATTAAGTGGTTAAGAATAGCACACATATTATGGAAAAATGCTAACTTATGGAAAACAGTGTTATTATCTTCCCACTTTGACTCTGAGGGTTGAAGACAGTATGAAGGCCAGTTGTGGCCCCTCCATAACTCTTCAACCTGCTGCCTCTTCTTGGATTATATTGAAGTCAGTCAGTGCAAGAAATCCAATAATTACATCATTGAATAAACATTTTATTAAATGTGTGTGTGTGTGTGTGTGTGTGTGTGTGTGTGTGTACATGCCATTGTACACACAGAGAAGTAAGAGGATGACATGTTGAAGTCAACTTTCCTCTTCTACCATGTGGATTCTGGGAATGGAGCTCTGGTTGTCAGGTGTATTGGCAAGTGCCCTTACTGCTGAACCATCTTACTGGCCCTAAATACACTTTCTTTTGTTGTAGTAAAACATACATAACATTTACGTGTCATTAAAGGCAACCTTATCCTCGTACAACCCCTCATGTGACAACATATTTATGTTGCAATACATATTAACAAAGTAACTTTCTCAATTCTTGGCAATTCTTTGATAACTCTGAAGAATTTCTCTTTCTACTCATGTAACCATGGGCATATTACCCACCTCCTTCTTTCTCTCTGTCTGCCTTCTTTCTTTTTGTTTCCTTGATAGTAAAAAAAGAAAAAAAAACCCACAAACTGCCTTTATTTCTTAAGTTCTCAACCAGCAAAGAAATATGCATCAGCCATAGAAATACAAATGTAAATTTTCACCTGAATAACTGGGTTGTACAGTGTGTTCTCAGATTGGCCACAGGGTCTTAGTCTCCATCTCTGTAGTAGATGGGTATCCTATGTTATCACTGACATCTGAGGCTACAAGTGACCCTGACAGGTGCAGAGCCTGCCTGGAGAAGCCTTGGAACAGGGATATGAGTATATGACATGAATCCTCATGGGAAGAAGAGCACAGATCATGACTAGCCAGCCTTCCTGGCCTCTTTCCCTAAACTTACTATCAATATGCCCTCCTGGGGATGAGGGACAGGAAGACACCTAGCCCACAACAAATCAAGACACAGGGTATGGAGTTCCCTTACCAGAGAGACTTAGTCCTAGCTAGTCTGGTGAGGGGTGTTTTAACTCAAGCCTCCCTGATAGTTAATAAAGGGATCTCTTTTCATAGGCTGGCTCTTGCAGTTCCTTTTCTTTGAATGGCTTGGTTTCTGATTGACTTTTTGATTTGTAGCCACTTGAAGGAGGTCTTTGAATATTAGGGATATTAAATGTTTATCAGTCCATGGTTGCAAACGTTTCTTCCAACGTGCCACCTGGCTGCTGACTGCCTCCGCCGTTTCTCTGTCTCAAGGAAAAACTTATTTCCTAATGCCACTGAGAAAAGGTGAGCATTGCCTTGTGGATGAGAAGCTTTCTTCCCCACAAGTGAAGTCAAAAAGCCATGATATAATAATGTCTTCCTTTTCTCTGGTTGACAAGAAAAACCTCATTAAAATCTACGACTGGTTCTAGTTATCCACATGACACCTGGCCCTTTACATGGGCAGAATTATAAAATCAATTTAAACAGTTTGGAAAGTGAACGAGGCCACTTAAATGATTTTAATCTACTGCACTAATTGTGCCTAAAGTGCCCGAGCACTTTTCTCCCAATTAAAAATTCTAATTAAGCATTGGCACCTTAAAAACACTCTAGAGAGCGTATCTGTGCTATTTGCCCTTGTCCATCTGAGATGAGAGGATTCTCTTCATGAAACCCATGGGATTAAAAGACAAGAAAGACCTTTAGAGTTCTCCTGGTCTAAATTCCCTGCTTTAGGAGTAGTGAGTATGGGGCCAGGCTGTTCCACCCACTGAAGCGCTATCTTCAACTTCCTTCTCTACCCCAAGCCAGGCAAGGGGTCTTCGTTACTCACCTACCTGACCTATTACAGGGCTTTGTTGAAGATGTTTTGTGAGGTGGGACTCATGGTCACATGACAAGCAATTGTCAGAGCTGCTCTGAGTCCTGATCCAGAACTCTCCGTTGTAGCACACAGCCTGGACTTTGAAGGAGGAACATGTAAGTTTAAATTCTAGCTTTGTCGCATGCAAGATACTCCTTCAGCGACATCTTCCATCCTTCTGTATCCCCTGGGTCTCTCCTCTCCCTCTCTTCTGCCGTAAGCTCTTTCCATCTGGGCTCTCATCCCTACCGCTCTCCATGGGCCCAGCTTGTCCCTATGTGCCAAGTTCCACAGTAAAGACGGTGACACTTCTGTAGCATTTGACATAGCCAATCACACCCATCTCTCGAAGCAGGCTTCTCTTCTGGGTTCCATACCACTTTGTTCTTCTCAGTCTTCAAAGCTGGTCCTCCCCTGCCTCATACACTGCTTCTTTTCTTCTGGGTTTCTTTCCCATGGAGGACCCACACTTGGCCTTAGGCTGTTTTGTTGTTGTTGTTTTGTTTTTTCCTTTTACTAGCTATCCAGGATTATTCGGGTAATCTCATACGGGCTTGAGTGTCATTTGTAGTGATGAATCTCAGGTTCATATTCATGGTAGAGGCCCTCCCCTAAGCTCCTACACATGCCATCTGCCTCCCTAATGTGCGGCCATGGATAACTGGGTGGTGCCTCCAAGGAGGATGAGTAAGAACAGACTTTGCAGGCAAATGAATGGAACTAGAAAATATCATCCTGAGTGAGGTAACCCAGTCACGAAAGACCACACATGGTATGTACTCACCGGCAAGTGGATATTAGGAAAAAAGCTTGGAATACTCAAGATACAATTCACAGACCAAATGAAGCTCGAGAAGGAAGACCAAAGTGTGGGTACTTCAGTCCTTAGAAAGGGGAACAAAATACTCACGGGAGCAAATATGGAGACAAAGTGTGGAGCAGAGACTGAAGGAAAGGCCATCCAGAGACTGCCCACCTAGGAATCCATCCCATATACAGTCACCAAACCCAGACACTACTGTGGATGCCAAGAAGTTCATGCTGACAGGAGCCTGATATAGTTGTCTCCTGAGAGGCTCTGCCAGAGCCTGACACATACAGTGGCAGATGCTCACAGCCAACCATTGGACTGAGCTCAGGATCTCAGTGGAGGAGTTAGAGAAAGGACTGAAAGAGCTGAAGGGGTTTGCAACCCCATAGGAAGAACAACAATATCAACCAACCAGACCCCCCCCCCCAGAGCTCACAGGGAGTAAGCCACCAATCAAGGAGTACACATGGAGGGACCCATGACTCCAGCTGCATATGTAGCAGAGGATGGCCTTGTCGGGCATCAATGGGAGGAGAGGCCCCTGATCCTGTGAAGGCTCAATGCCCCAGTGAAGGGAAATTCAACGGTAGGGATGCAGGAGTGTGGGAACACCCTCTTAGAAGCAGGGGTAGGGGAGATGGGATGGGGGGGGGAACTGGGAACAAAAAAGCAGACTTCTGTCTTTCTCCTATTCTTTCTACTATCACTTCCATGATGATTCCAGTAGCTCAAACCCTTGGCATCATTCTTCAGCCCTTTCTTCCACACTCCAGCAGATCTGTGAGACACTCACCATTCCTACCTTCAAACTCGGCCAAGAACTAACTTAACTGTCCTTATTCCTCAGTGAAATTGTCACCATCCTTTACCAGGAGATAGGCAATTGATTTCTAGGCTTCAGCAACCATGCCTAAATGTAAATTAGATCATTTATCTCTTTTAATGATGTAGTGATGCCTCATTCTACCCTCACTGACTTTTGACCTCAACCTCTATATGTAAATACCCAGCCACAGGGACCTTCTTGCAATTTCGTGAAATGCCAGCATTTTCTCTGCATTCTCTGTCCCTCTGCCTGAACTTACTGTCCCCCAGACAAGAGACAACTTTTTCTTATTATGGGTCTGCTCAAATGTCACCATATAAGGGAAGTTCCCTGAATCACAGTCCCCAGCACAATACTTTTATGTGTCTCCTGACATACTATACATTCATTTATCTTCCTCCCCCGTACATTTTATTAGATTCTATACACTATGTCCCCAGAGGAACAGTGTGTGATACTTATCTAGTGTTCATTGACTTATTATTATTACAGGACAACACAGGGCGTGGGGTATACACTAACAGACTTAAACAGTGTAATATGGTGATGTTAACAGACATACAGCAGAGCTGTGGGCATTATTTACTTTGTATTACTGAATCTTTCTACCTGTTGAATGGCAGCTTCTCCCCACCACTCCTCAGGTCCTGGCAGCTGTCCTCTATTCTTTCCTTCTGTCAGTTGACTATATTAGATTCTTCATGGAAGGGTTTCTGTGTTTCTGTGACTGGCTTATTTCACTTGGCAGCATGTCCTCCAGAGTCATCTGTGTTGCTGCAAATGGTAAGAATACTATTCTACTATACACATCAACTTTACATCTTCTTTCTTCATCACCGGACATTTAAGNTATTCGTATATCCTGGTTATTGTGAATAGCGCTACAGAGAACACGTGAGTGTGGATATTTCTGTGAGATCTTCATTTCAACTCTTTTAGATAAGTACCTAGAAATGAGGTTGCTGGGCAATAAGCTATGTCCATCAAATAAAAAAAAAAAAAAAAAATCTCCCCGGGCTGGGGAGGTGGCTCAGTGGTTAAGAGCACTAGCTGCTCTTCCAGAACCAGGGTTCAATTCCCAGAACTCACATTCAGTTTACAATTGACTGTGACTCCAGGTCCGGGGATCTGGCATGTTCATACAGATATATATATATATATATATATATATATATATATATATATATATATTTATAGCCTTACCAGCAAAATACAAAGCTTCTAGTTTTTCTACATCTGCATCAAGGCATCTTTATTTTTAGAGGGTTCATTCTAACGTGTGAGCTGACACATTGTTGTGATTTTGATTGGCACTTGTCATCAGTGATGCTGGTCATGCTTTTTCGTACCTATTGGCCATTTGTACCACATCTTTAGAGAAATGTCTGGTCAAGTGGTTCCCTCCTCTTTTTTTTTTTCTTTTTCTTTTTTTTTTGCAATGTTGTTTTCTTGCTATTGAGTCAATAAATATTTTTTGAGTAAATGAATGAATAAATCTCTAGCTAATAATGACTAAATCAACATATTGTAACGTACCTAAGAGAGCCTCAGTACACTGGAAATTACAGAACAAATCACTACTGTTAAACCAAGAAAAGGGGGAGGAGAGACGTTAGTACAGGTTCTCATACAAAGAATAATCACACTGAAGAAAAGCAATTTCCTTCCCCTTTACTTAATAAGCACGTTGACATTTATTTTTTCTTCTTAGCTCCAATTAAGAGCATCTTGCTTAGAAGTAAGGTGAACATATGTTCTGCTCTCTAATTTAAAATAATCCTATTTGGATAAAAATATTTTCAGAAACTGTTTTTAAAGTGTGACAATTTATGGCAGGGCTAATAAACATGCACAAACAACACAGTTTTAAAATCTAAAGACTCCTTAGAGCTGTCTAGGTTCCCAGCAGAACTGAGCTAAAAGCTTAGCAAGCTCCCACATAGACCCCTTCTCCACACTGGCCCCCAGCCTTCCCAACTGCTGTCACCTCCACCAGAGCGGCACATTCGCTGCAGTCTGTGAACCACACCGGCGAGTCATTATCCAGTGAAGACGTCCAGGGCTTACACTGGGGTTCAGGCCTGGTGTGTGTTCTATGAGTCCTGATAGATGTTCGAACCTGCACTACCACCCCTACACCATGCAGAACACATTCAGTGCTCTTCCGGCTCTCTGGGCTCCTCTTTCTCCTAGCTGTCCCATAACCCAGCTTCTGGGAATCACTGACTGCTATCTGCCTTGATAGTTTTGCCTTTTCCAGAACATCTTATACAGACAATTCTCTCAACCTATGATGGTTGACCTATGCATTTTTATTTTTGACTTTCTGATATTTACAGCAATATGCATGCTGTAGTAACAGTATTTCAGACTTTTCATCTTGGTCCCTTCCCAGCTTAGCAACAGAAGGTACATCCTGGAGGAGGTGTTGGGGCAGCCCCAGTGAGCTATAGAGTCCCAGGCAGCTAGGAGATCTGCAGGGAAACTCTGGTACCTTGCAGTGTGCTCTGCTGCCAAGCAAAGATGTTTAGCAGGCTAGGGGCAGTAAATGCACTGTGGACTTAATGATGTCTTCAACTTACAGCCAGTTCATTGGGATTGAGCCTTGCTAGAAGTTGAGGGACACACGTAACTGATCCATTAGTATGAACATTTCAAACAGTTTTGCATAGCATCCACACTGGGGAGTCTTCCATGCCTTTTTGTGCCTTGATAGCTCACTTGTTTTTAGTGTAGAATGCTAATTTTAGAACTCATGTACCATCTGAAGGACGTCTTGGCTGCTGATACGTTTTTGTCAATTAGGATCAATGCTGCTATAAGCATCCCTGTGTGCAATTTCTACGGAAAAATTTTTTTTCAACACATTTGGGCCAGTACCAAGTGGTTAAATGATGAATCATACGTATGCTAAGCATATTTTTAGTCTTGTTAAGAAGCTGCCAAACAATCTTCCAAGGAAAATTATACAATTTTAGTTAGGCCGAGGACCTCAGAACTATCCAAATGTACGTGTGAAATCAGATCACCGCTGTATTTAAGACAGATAATTTCTTACAAATTATAGAAATTCGGCAATCAGTCTGCTGAGGATGACTAGGGAGGGGCAGAAGGGCAAGTGAGCCCTCTTCACTTCCAAATATATCAGCAGCCAATATATCCTTCGTCTCATTTTCCTTTCAGGGACACTCAGCTCTGCGGCCCCAGACATCCAATTGCACCTCTGGTAGCAGTCAGACAGTCTCTGACTGCACCGGGTTCACTCCTTCAAGGCCAAAGCTCTTCCTTTAGTGCCCAATTATCAAGGATCCTTGGCTTCCACGAATGGCACCCCCACGGGTTTCAAGCAGCCCATGGCAGTCCTCGGCCCGCAGTTGACAGCTGATGAGCAGACTCCCTGACAATTCTGAGCATGCGCTGAGCTGCAGGCTGCGGGCCCTCAGCCTCCCTCGCCCCATTTTGCTGGGCTCCCTATCTGTTAGTACAGCACAGCTTCCAGGGTATCTCAGCTTTTCATTGTTGATGGCTTCCTTACTCGTGAGAGGGTAAAGGCATGCAGAAAGTGTCAGGAAGTGGAGAATCATAGAGTACAGGAAAAGCCTGGTCATGCGCCCCGCCCCCTTCCCAGCCTGGCCCTCAGATGAAGCCACTGTGCTCAACATACCCAGTAGCTGTGCCCACACATCAAGTGTACTTGCTCCAGGCTGTGAATGTCATTTCCTGTGGCCAGAGGATATTATTCGTGCTCAACTATTATTCATCCTTAAAACAGCTCTAGGTCATTGCAGGCTTCAACTTTACTAGAAGGAAACTTAGAAGCAGGCAGGTTGAGTCTCTCAGTCATAGGGCAAGTGAGTGGTGAGGCTGGGGTTTGAACTTGTCTACTCTGGCTTGTTCCTGAATACTGCACACCGAAGCCACGTGCTTCTCTGCCATCTCGACAATGTCTAGATCATCCGGCTTAACCCAGTGTGCTAATTAGATGTCTTGCTCATTACAGTTTGCATCCAAAGGAGTGTTTCACAAACGCTTCGGAAAAGCACTTTAGTTTAGATCCAAATAATCTGACATGCATTTCATGGATCTTAAACTCCATTTCCTCCTGGATGAACCAGACATAGATCGAGAGCCCATATCTATCACCAGAACAAGGAGAGGGTTCTAGGGAGCCAACCTCCTGCATCAGAAAATCCCATGCCAATACTGGCTTCTGCCACTCTTACTGGATTTCGATTTTGAAGCCTAATGGGTCTTTCCTTTTGCAGCATTTATGAAAAAAGCTGGTGAAATGGGGAAGTCAGTCCTTTTAGTACTCATAAAACCTTTAAGGGATATTTCTGAAATGCTCTGGAAGCATTTGCTCATGTTGCAACCACCACCACACGAATTACAAGTCATACCTAAATATTCCTTATGGCAGGTGGTAGAGGCTTTTTGCTTCCCCGCCCCTCTTTGGCTGAGTTCTTGCAACTCAGTGTGGCTGAAAATGATACAAAAGTAGTCGGTTTCAACACCCTCTAAGATTCAGAAAAGACATGCTAGCACTCGGTTATACGGATGCATCCAGTATGCTGCCACAGAGCACTCCGTCACACGGATGCATCCAGTATGCTGCCACAGAGCACTCCGTCATACGGATGCATCCAGTATGCTGCCACAGAGCAAAGTGTCTTTAGACAAGTCCACAATGACGCAAGCAAAGAGGGTATACATGAAAATAAAATTCACGGAAGAGCTTCCTGTCAGTCAGCATGCAGCCAGTTTCTTGGCCCATGCCTCACCTGACACACAGGGATTCTTAAATATTGTGCACGGTAGGACTGCCCAAATAAAAATGTCCCTATTATAGTGCCCAGTGATTACTCGGTACACGATGACTACAAGATATGATCAATTTAGAAATAGGACTTTAAACTGCCCGATTTAGCATCCGCCCTCATCTTCTCGGGCATAGTACTGACTCAGTCTTCAGAAAATGATGCCCAGGTACCTGTTGCAAAGAAAGACTCATGGTGAATATGAGTGTCCACCTTCCTGTCTGTCCATTCTCACCCAGGCCTGGGTGCACAGCCTAGAGTCCAATGTGAGGCTCTTCAGTCAGCCTCCGAGACGCCTGTGGGGCTCCGCAGCTTTACTGCAAGTCTCGGGTCTCTTCCGCGGTGCCACCCTGAGTACTCTAAGACTGGCACCTGCCCGCCTTGCTCATTCCACCTAGACTTAGTCAGGTGACCCGTCAGGGGTCAGGGGTCTTTCTGTACAAATTTAGGAAGAGGACTAAGATCTCACTTCTCATTGGCTGAGTTTCTGAACAGAACCAAAGCCACATACCTTATCTGTATTACACAAAATGGGCTTGGTGGGTGGGCTACCAGGCACAGAGGCGCTGAAAGAGCAAGTATGGGCAGGTAAAAGGAGCCCAGAATAAACAAAACCAAACCAACCCCAAGCCTGAACCTCGATCCCAAGCTGTCCAGACCTGCCAGCCGCAGTCTGGTCCCTCTGATGGCTAGGCTGCAGTTTGGCTCTTGGGACCCATAGGACACCTGCAGACCCTTCCAGTATCTGCTTCCTACTTTTCCTCCCCCTACACTATTTTATTTTTTGAGCTGGCCCCATTGCAAACAATAATTCTAAGCATTAGAAGCAAGAACGCAAGGTCTTGGTGGGTGAGAGACAATCTCCGATGCCCTGGGAGATGACGTCAGACAGACACAAAGCTTTTACATCTTTTGTTCTTGTTTTTTTTTTTTTTTTTTTTTTTTTTTTTTTGCCACGTCTTTGTTGGGGCTCTCCCCTCTGAGAACACAGCAACAGCAGGCACTAAGCCCCTGCTAGAATTCATAACCTCTCTAAACTCCGACCTACAACGGTCATCCTACAGCCTCCCGGCTCCTGCTATTTTGGGCTCATCCCTTAAATGATTTTTAGATGCTAGAAAGAGAGTTTGAAAACAGGATGTTTAAGCCAATTAGCTTACCGCTGGGTGACCTTCAACAAATTGGCTTTTAAATGTCATGGAAGACCCAGGTGGAAGTCACCTCTTCAGTGGAAATAAGGAACATGTGAAGAGACAGCGAGGCTTCCGCTGGTGGGAACAGTGTCGTTATCCTTCTGGGATTTATACATTTTCTGATGTGTGATGAATTTTGAAATTGGAAAGATAAATCTACTCCCTCCCTCCCATCCCCTAGAGCTGAAGATGGAACTCAGGGCGTTGCATTTGCTAAGTAACCTCTCTAGCACTGAGATAAGTCGCCCACCTCAAGATAAATTTACTTTAGAAGTTCACAGTTTGGACTGAGAATTCTTCAGTTGGGCAATATGAGAGTGTCGTTTCTATTTGGGGGTACTGTGTGTACCTTTTGGCCTAGATTCTATTTGATTGTTATGAAAATCATTGTTTTGCCTTTCAGACAAATCCCCAAGACTTAAGAAATACTGTAACCTTTCTGACCAGCTCATTCATTCACTCTGCCGTGACATAACTGGCTAGCTCACACTGCAGGCTTCCTCTCCTGGCCACGGTTCTGTCCTTTGAGGAATTGCTCTGTGAGGCATCCTGCCCGGGCTGCTGTGGTTTAATTACAGTTGGAGACTTTGAGTAGGGAAGTGGGGGAACCTCTCGCTTAATAGATCACTTGTGCGGCCAAGCACGTGCAGGGAAGTTCGTCTTCTTCCAGCTTTGCATTCGCAAGCTCTGGTGTCTTAGGACGCTGCCAGTAGGTTCAGCTTTGAAGTCTAATAAAGCAAATGGAAGTTTATAAAAAAACAAACAAACTGGACATAAGAGCTGACACCTGTAATTCCAGCACTCATGTAAGCAGGAGCAGGAGGATTGCTTTGAGTTCATGATCTGACTGGGTTACAGTGTGACCCATGGATTATGGACACCAATGGTCTGGATGTCCATAGGAGGCCCCCTATGAACATGGCCCACCTTCCTTGAGCTCACTGGAGCCCAAAATAAACCTGGATTCTCTTACCAAAGAAGGATAATTAGAAAGAGAAGAATGAATGTTGACTGGATCTCTTATGTCAGCAACAGAATGCTAATAGAGCTTCCTTCCTTCCTTCCTTCCTTCCTTCCTTCCTTCCTTCCTTCCTTCCTTCCTTCCCTCCCCCCTTCCTTCTTTCCTTTGTTTTTCTTTCTGGAGGGTCTCATGCCACAACCCATACAGTTCATGAACTGGCAGCAATCCTCCTGCTCCAGCTTATATGAGTGCTGGAATTATAGGTGTCAGCCACCATGCCCAGCTTGTTTTTTTATAACCTTTCCATTTGCTTATCATACTTCAAAGCTGAGCCTACTGGCAGTGTCCTGAAACACTAGAGCCCACACAGCCTTGGCCAGGAAAAGACAGCTTTCCCTGCCTGTTGTGCGCGCTTGGCTGCACGAGTTGCATTCCCAGATATACCCACCACGTGCGGTTCCTTCCAAGGAAAGACCTGTGAAGTGCTGGGCTAGGCAGAACAAGGGCCACCACAGATGTCCACATCAAATGCTGGGGCCCAAGTGCATCCTGCCCTGTACCACGCAGGGCTTTTGCAGTTTGGGGGAAGGGAGTAGATACTCAGATGAGATTATCCCAGATTATCAGACTGGACCCAGCCTAATAACAAGCCCTTGAAAGGGAAGAGTTTTTCCAGCTGTGTCAGAGTGAGAGACCAAAGAAACAGCAGAGGTTTGCTGGCCAAGGCCAGCTTGATGCACATCTGGCTGGGGGGATAGAGGAAGAACATCAAGTCAAACATTATAAACATCTGGTAACTGCCCTCTGCTGACAGCCGCCAGGAACTGGGGACATTAATCCTACAACTCCAGCTACTGAGTTCTGCCATCCAGAACCAGCAAAGAAACAGGCAGACCCTCCCTGAAGCCTGCAGCAAGAAGCAGAGTTCCCGTATTGACTCTGTGGAGCATGTGTCAGGTTCTGGTTTGGAAATCGATACATTTGCCATGTTCTAGTCTTAAGAACATAGCCAATTGTTACAGCAGGCACAGGAAACGAATACACACAGGCCGGCAGGAGTTACTTTGTTTTTTTTTTTTAGTGCATGGTGATAAGGAAATTCCCCTGGATCTGCGCAAAACAAGCTAATGGGGGAGAAAGCTCTCAAAGGGTAATGGGAGATGCACTGCTTAAGACGAAAGGGGGTCCAGGGCATCTGAGTGAGTTTCTTGCTATGTCTGAAAAGTAATTCTGGCACTGCACATATTTGTTCATTGAGTAACTACCATCTGGGGTCCACAGAGGGGTCAGGCCCAGGGTAGGCAGGTGAGTTAAAGGAGCCGCGATGGCTTGTGTGTGGGGACTAGAGAGAGCATAACCATGCCAGAAACTCTTCAAGACAATTTGAGTTAAAGCAAGGCACTAGGTTAACAGTTCTAACAAGAGGCTCAACAAAGCTGCACCACCAACCTTCATTTCTGCCAGGGCCACCAGGAGAGCAAGAAACCGGAAGATAAAGTTGGGGGGTAAAGGGGGAAGCCTGGAAAGGTACCCAAAAGCACATAGAGGAGAGTGGAAACCAAACTGCAGGAGAGAAAGGGTGTGGCAAGGAGGCTGCCTCTTTCCCATGACCGTCCCACAGGGTCTGCCACGCCCAGATGCCCCAGTTAGAGCATCTTGCTCATTCACCCCACCCCACCCTGCTTTGAGGCAGACAAGGTCATCCACTTGAGATCAATCAGGACAAGAATGAGCGGACATGTCTTTTGTCGAGGAAATAGCTGGCGAGACAGGAAGGTGGTGGAAGCCCTGAGAGGCCTGAGGCGATGGGCACAAAACCTCCTAAAGGAAGAGCAAAGAAGCTTGTCTTCATGGAGGGCAAAGAGAACAAGAGCCCACATGGAGCCAGCCCTAGGGGCAGCTTCAAAAGTCTACGAGGCTAAGCAGGTAGAAAGGGAAATGAGTTATCCTTATGCAGCCGCAATACCACACTGAGACTAAGCACAAGCCCCCAGTCTGTTCCGCAAAAGACAGGCAACGCTCTCAGCAGCCTGCCAGTCACCTGAGATACTGACTGAGGTCCATAGCCCTGGATCTCACTTTGCTGGTACCTTGGGGGGGGGGGTTGTCTTCTCTCATTCCAGCCACCCTCCACCCAAGGTTCTCCTCAAAGCTACAAATCTCACTTCCCACCAGTTCCATTCACTGAGTCATCACGTCACATCCTGCCAGGGTATATACATTTTAACTTTCAGTTCTTCACTACTCAGAAGTGGCCAGGTTTTTGTGAGCTCTCCATAGCCTCAGTAACAGTGTCAGGCCTTGGGACCTCCCCTTGAGCTGGATCCCACTTTGGGCTTGTCGCTGGACCTTCTTTTCCTTAGGCTGCTCTCCATTTCCATCCCTGTAATTCTTTCAGACAGGAACAATTCTGGGTCAGAGATGTGACTGTAGGATGGCAACTCTATCCTTCATTTGATGTCCTGTCTTGCTGCTGGAAGTGGGCTCTATAAGTTCCCTCTCCCTACTGTGGAAAGTTTCATCTAAGATCCCTTCCCTTTGAGTCCTGGAAGTCTCTCACCTCCCAGGTCTCTGGTGCACTCTGGGGGGTCCCCCCCAACATCCTATTTCCTGAAGTTGCCTGTTTACATTCTTTCTGCTGGCCCTTGGGGTTTCAGTCCTTTTTGACTGACCTCCAAAAGACCCAACAAGCAGCTCAAAGAATCAGATGCAGATATTTGCTCCCAACCTATGAACAGAAGCAGCTGACCCCTGTTGTTGATTTAAGGAAGGCTGAAAAACGCTGAGGAGAAGGGCAATCCTGTAGGAGCACCAGCAGTCTCAATTAATCTGGACCCCTGAGATCTTTCAAACACTGGACCACCAAACAGACAGCATACACCACCTGATATGAGGCCCCCAACACACACGCAGTAGAGGACTTCCGGGTCTGTGTTTATTCAGAGATGAAGTATCTAACCCCAGGGAGTTTAGAGGTAAGGTGGGGTGGGGAGGAGGTGTGGGATGTGGAGCAGTCAGAGGGTAGATGGGGGGCAGGGAATGGAATATGGAGTGTAAAAAATAAATAATAATAAAAAAAAGTGGCCAGGTTTTGCCCTCACCGGGTTGCGAGTGCCCTCTTGTGGTAAGCATGTGTATTTGCAGAGTGAAGAGCCCCAAGTTGAACTTGATTCCAGTTAGCAGGTGTCCAAAAGGAGAAAGGGAAGACAGCTTCTGAAATGTTTGTAAAAACGAAAAAAACAAAACAAAACAAAACAAAAAACAACAAAAACCCAAAGCAACAAAAGGGAATTGTTTGAGGTGAATGTATTCCAGTAGATATTATTTCCTTATTGCTTTTTAAAACTCAAGATCGTTGCAAAAATCTTGTATTTCAGGTGTCAGGTTCTAAAGACGGAGCTTCAACTCTAGGACCGAGCACGTGAGAGATGTCCTAACTGGCCTCCCAGTGAGACTCTGAGGCTTGCCTGTACACTTGAGGAATGAGACTTAATCACAGCCTTCCTAGACAGCCGCTGTTAGGAGAGTCCGTCCCCTGTGAGTGGGTGATACTGACTGGGCTGGACCACCAGTTGTCACAACCATGTCTCTTTCTTCCACCCTCCTAAATGCCTTCTGAAAGCCCCCTCCTTTTTCTCAGCTCAGACCAGTCCCCCTCCCCTCCATCACCCCCTTAATCTCTTCTGTCTTCAGTTCATATTCAGATTTTCTTATTGTCCTGCAAGTGCCAGTCAGTCAGCTCAGGCACACCTCTTTGACTAACTAGGAATGACGCTTGAGGTACCATAGAACGTGGGATCAGATCACCTTTAAATCACCCAATCCTTCATCCATTTTGCAGACATTTCTTGAGTTTCTACGATATGTGTGGCACTGTGGTAAACACTAGGAATGTGGACTGTGTAAAACAGCCAAGGCATTTACCCCTACGGGATGTAGACTGAGGAGTTTCCAATACACATATATACTTTGAGCTCTGAAAGGGGTGCCTGTGACATAAGCAAAGTGAGGATGCGGGAGACAGGAGAACGAGTATCTAGTTATCTGGGGAGGGAAAAGCAGCCAGGTCAAGGGGACAGCAAGTTCAAAGGTCAAAGGCCAAAGGCCACGGGGTAGACTCAAGGAAGACCATTAAGCTGTTTACCAACATCCATAATTTACTGTCGTTTCACAGACATTTGTCTATGCTGTAATGATGTATATGTGGACAGGAATACACAAGCAGGAAATAATGGATATATATATATATCCATTATATATATATATCCATTATCAGAAGCAACGTGAAGAAATCCGTGTTGGTGTGCTATGCTTTCAGACAATGGAGTGCTTACAAATGCACCTGAGTCCCTAACCAGCTGCTGGGTTTTAGGGACAGATTTCGGGTGAGTGTCCTGGCTGCTCTGTATTGCTGTTGGAAGTTTGGGCTCATGGGAACATGTGGGGCTCCATAGCTTAACATCTATATTCAAAACTAATGACACAGTGCCTCTGCCTTCCTGTTTGAATGTATGGAACTTCAGAACCAATGCTTTTTCTTTTTTTGCTACCACGGCTATTTTGTCACAGAAAGTGGTCTGGGTGACCTGTTGTTGTTGTTAGAAGAAAAATCCTAATTACTCCATGCTATGTTATGAAGTTTTGGAGGCCAAGAGGTTCCATACAATCTTTTGGTGCAAAACAAAGCAAAACAAAACAGAAACAAACAAAACAACGACAACGAAACCCTGTGTACCAGGAAATGGCAAATCGAAACACTTCAGTTTGAAAAAGAATCTGATGTAGAGACAGATGCAGGCTGTTTTCCTCAGCTAGGCACCTTGGTAGCTGCTCTGTGGGAAGAGTGGGGATTGAACCATCCTTTTCTTGGGGCTGCATTACTGTCCAA
>NC_034590.1:135552944-135576805 GCF_900095145.1 Mus pahari | reverse complement strand
AAACCTTGCTGGCATGTGCAATAGTGTCTGGGTTTGGTGGCTGATGATGTCTGGGTGGAGTAGTCTCTGGATAGTCCATCCTTTTGTCTTAATTTTTATGCCTATGGGTGTTTTGCCAACATGCATTCCTGTGCACTAATGCGTGCAGTACCCTAAGAGGCCAGAGGAGGGCACTGTATCTCCTAGAACTGGAGTTTCAGATGGTTTCAAGCCACCAGGTGGATGCTGGGAATCAAAGGTAGGTCCTCTGGAAGAGCTGTGCAGCTGTGCAGTCTGGTGAATTTGTGTATGTGCAATGCACATCCTTCTATCTATAAATAAAGGATCACTCAAAAAAACGTTTTCTCCTTTCTAGCCAGTACCCCCTCTTTACCCTGTTTGTGGCTTCCATTCCTGTCTCTATCACTGTAGATTAGATTTACTTATTGCTGAATATCACAACAGTGGAATCTTACATTAATACTCTTTTGAGTCTGACTCCACTGAATCAACAAACCCTTTCAAAGATTCCCTTATAGTCCTGCATTAAACAGCTCCTCAGATTTTTTTTTTTTTTAAATTGTGGACTAGTGTATTGCTGCATGAATATACTTCAATTTTTCCATCCATTCATTCTCTCACTAGTGGAGATCTGGGTTGGTTCTACCGTGGATAGTGTTTCTGACAGATCTTAATGGAAGTGAAGACTGGGCTATATGGAAATGAGAAATGAACTGATCAGGGAACACTGAGAGAGAGGGTGGGGTGGGGGAGCTGGTAAGAGGACCAGGAAATCTGTCCTAACAGTGTCTTCTAGATACAGTGGGATGTGGTACCCATGAAATCTCAACAACACGGTTTCCTAAACAAGACTTACATAACAGCTACAGCAGTCTAAACACTAATGGGGGTGAGGGGACTTTCACAAAGTCCCCACCCCTAGATGAAGAACTACAGGTAGGCAAAGGATTTAGAGGGATGGAGAATCAGTTTTCTCCAGGTATTAACGGCCTGATAGGTTATCCAGACCCAAATGGTCAGCCTGAAACACATGCATATATGTAACCATAATGATTATAGAAGATGAAGTTGTGAATCTGAGAAGTCATGAATAGAGGGAGGGAGGAGTTTGAGGGAAGAGAGAGAAAGTTGGGTAGAAATGATCTAAAAACAGTGTATTCAAGTATGGAAATTCTCAAAACTTATTAAAAGGTTTTTTTTTTTTTTTTTTTTTTTTAAAAAAAAAGGACATGAACTGAGAAGTTACCAGCATAGATATTTTTATAAATTGTTGTAGATGCGTTATTGCAAGTTCCTGGCAGAAATAGAGCACATCTTTGTTTCACTCTACAAAGGATCTGCATCAGAATTAGTAAGTATCCAGTTCAATCTATTCGGTTCAGTACAGTGATAGTGGGTGCACACGTATGCATAGAAACCCTGATGGGCTTGCTGGCTTTTCTGGTGAAAGGGCTCTTTCCCCCTGTCTCAGTAAACAATGGCAACCTCTGACCCTTCTCACCAGGGCATGCTACTGAGCAGAAAGCGATAGAAGTGGGTGTCACCCATGCAAACGCCTCACTCAGACAAGAAACTTAACCAATGAGCATCGTTCACAGCTGCAAAGTCATCCAAGAAGGAACCTCAAAGACCTCCTTTGTACACTGCTAGCCAAGGTAAACACTGTAATTACCATATGTTTGACTCTTGAATGACACACTTATTATCTGGATCTGTGCAATTCACCGGTGCTGGTTCTTAGAGATCACCTGCGCTTTCCTGAGCCTTCACTACTTTGCCAGATAAATGTACGTTTTACCTCACATTTCAGAGGAGGAATCAGGTTGAGGGCATTGGGTAAACTAGAGTCATATTCTTAGTATCTAGTGGAGCCAGGCTTTGACCTGAGATTGCCACATTCCAAAGGCCGTTCATGCTTTACCCCAAGACAACAATGAGTTGGCATAGCATGGTTCCTACTTGTAAATGCAGGTGACTCTCCCATGATGTTGAAGACCTCAAATACCTCTGTTCCAAAACACCAGCACACAGACTCCACAGATTTCCATCAGCACAGAGCCCTTTCAAGGAACTTAGGTAGACAACAAAGATGGGTCTGAGGTGCTGAGAGTAACAGACTCCAGTGATGTTCTGCGCCAACCCAGACAAAAATATTTCATGTTTTGTTTTTTTCTACGTTAAAATAGCATTACTTTGATTGAGAGCTTTTTGTCACTGCATTTCCAATGAGACAGCTACTTTAAAAATAGCTTAGAATGGAAGGAAGGTATTTTTAGGCTGGAAACACATGTAGTGACGAGCTCAGATCCCAGTGACAAGGCTTTGTGTATGAGCTTTCTCAATTCATCCTGGTTCTGTAGTGAGAACATCTGTGGAAAAGTCAGCTCCCTTCACAGCATGACAGTGTCTTCAGGATGTATTGCACAGGTAAGCAGGTGACGGTATGGAGAACCATCTGAGGGAGCTGGTGTTGGGTCCCGTGTTTTGCACGTGTCCTGAGAGGACACCGTTTCCATAATTTAAGAGTTCAGAACTAAGCGAGGCAACAACAGATAAGAACGTTCCATCCATGGGCAATTACCCTGCTTGGAGACCGTCCAGGTGAATGATAGAATGATGGAAAGGAGATTCAGGGACTTTTGCACAGCTGTTTGCCAGTGCATAGGAGGAGCCTAGCTATAGCAATGAGTTGTTCACTCAGCTTTGAGACCTTCCTTACACCAGTGGTTCTCGACCTGTGGGCCGCAGCCACTTTAGGGATTCCCATATCAGATATTTACATTACGATTCATAACAGTAGCAAAAGTACATTTATGAGGTAACACCGAAATGATTTTATGGTTGGGGACTACCACAACCTGAGGAAATGTATTAAAGGGTCCCAGCATTAGGAAGGTTAGACTGTATAAAGGGCAGACAAACAGAATGGATGTCCACCCTGAGCTGGACACCACATGCCCTCCTGATCACCCGTCTGAGGAGGTGAGCGGTGGAAACAGGGCCATCTAAACTAGCATTTGTCTTCTTCATAGTCATGCTATCTGGGTTCTAAAGCATCTCCATAAATGGGTGCTTAATTCCTCTAAGTATTAGGGTTTTACAGCAACTGACCCGGCCATTGCCAGCGCTTCAGAGCTATTACCTCAGAGATGATTCAGTGATTAAGAGCATTGGTTGCGCTTGGCAGTGGTGGCGCACACTTTTAATCCCAGAGGCAGGTGGATCTCTGAGTTTGAGGCCAGCCTGGTCTACAGAGTGAGTTCCAGGACAGCCAAGGCTACACAGAGAAACCCTGTCTCGAAAAACAAAAAAACCAAAGCAAACAAAACAAAGCACTGGCTGCCCTCCCTGAGGACCCTGGCTTTATGCTCAGTGCCCACACAGCAGCTCACAACCATCCAGAATGCCAGTTCTGAGGGGTCTAACACCCTCTTCTGGCCTCTGTGGGAACTGTATGACTGTGCTACACAGATATGCATACAGGCAATATACCCATATACATAAAATAAAAATGAACAAATCTAGAAAAAAAGTTAACAACAAAAGCATGATCATCTCAATGTACACAAAGGTGTAGAGAGATAAGGACCTCTCACTGAATAGTGGCATCCTTGGGAAGTATAAATGGTAGAACAACTTAGCAAACACCTTGGCAATACATATGAAAATTTACCATTTTAACAAGACCCTTTAATAATTGAATAATTCTCCTCCTCCTCCTCTATCATCATCATCATCATCATCATCACCACCACCACCACCATCATCATCTTCTTCTTCATCGTCTTCTTCATCATCATCACCACCAACATTAATGTGTGTGTGTGTGTGTGTGTGTGTGTGTGTGTGTGTGTGTGTGTGATGGGCACCCATGCTACAGAAATCCTTATGAAATTCAGGGGGACATCTTTGGGAAATGGTTCTCTACTTCCACCACTTGGTTCCTAGAGATAGAATTTGGGTTGCCACGCTAGTCAACAAGTGTACCTCCACCCACTGAGCCAGCTCACTAGCTCTCCACATTATTTTTTAGAAGAGATTTTTTTTTTCACTGAACTTGGGTCTAGTCTTTACAGCTAGGCTGCCTAACCAACGAACTCCAAGGATCTGTTTATCCCCACTGACCCATCCCCAGCGCTGGGGCTATAACCATCATGGGTCTTGTTGGGGTGTGAGGGATCTGAACACAGGACTTCAAGCTTACACAGTAAGCACTTTTTCCCCTGAGCCATTTCCCAAGTTTTATTACCAGAAGTTTTAGAAATAAGTAGCCTGAAGCTGAGAAAAGCTGTTTTATGGTTGCTTTAGTTCACATTTTGATGCTTACTGGTGAGTTGGGCAGTTTCTCTGTGCACCCTGGCTGTCCGACTTTCTCTTTAGGGAATTGTTAGGTTCTCTGTTCATTTATGGGCCATGACCTCGATGTTATTCATGAGAATTACATAACCTGGTTACATAATGAGGCTGCTGTTCACATAACTGTAAGATTTTGTATATGATTTAGGCACCCAAATAATCTCGGCTAATGTTGAACTCAAAGTGGGGAAAAAGTCTATGTGGCAAAACCAGAAAACAATAATAGTCCATGTTTGTATTTATAATGGGCCATGAATTGTTACTTGAAAAGAAGTGTTAGCTAATTCTCTCACTGGGGACTCGGGTGCAGTGAATTGAGTCTTTCACAGGAAACCTTAAAATACAGCAATCATTAAACCATGACCCCAGATTTGCCACCATTCATGATGTGTCTCCTACTGTATATCAAATGGAAAATATGAAATCAATTAAAATACATCAGTATGTAACATAAAACATAGTTTCCCCTGGTCAGCCAAGAATGAGCCGCAGCCTCCCAAATGATCATTATGTTCACACGCTACAGTCTGAAGTCTTGGGCCAGACATAGGAAAGCAGAGACACGCTGGACACAGACAGTAAGATGAACAGCCTGTCAGGGTTTCTACAGATGCCTCCAGTGGCAGCTTCTATCACGTGAAGAATTCTGGTGCCCAGACTGAGTGAGTGACCAAGTGCAGTTGTGCTTCATTGCTTTGTGATGGACTCAACATCACTTATTTTTTTAAAAGCCCAGATCTGTACACTGAATCTAATCCCTAGAGGTAGGACGAATCTTGCCCTCAATAGTTGCTTTAGTTCTTCAATTATAGTGTAAAATGAACGGTGACAGATTGCTTTATTCCTTCTGTGTCAACCGAAACACCCACGGGGTACATAATTTGGTGATCAAAGCTGTAACTGAAGGAAGTTCAGGAAGACTCCAACAGACAGTCTGATATCTAATTTGCAAAGGCAGAGTATAGAAGGGAAATCAGTGAGCATTTAACTAAAATATTCTCAGGGGCAGGGATCCATGGTAATAAATAAATGGGATCATTCTAGCTTGAAGAGAGCCATCTATGGGAGACTGCTGGATTACTTTGGGATCACAATATTCCATCTACCTAAAAGCAGAGCTGTCTCTGTAATGTCTAGGTCAACAAAAGATGCAGAAGAGATACTGAAGCCTAACAAAGTGAGGGTCTCACAGGCATACTTTATAAGTGGTTAAGAATACTCTAGGCTTACAAATTAGGAGTATCCAAATCTTGAATACTGTAGCTGTGATAATGATTATTTATACATCATGAAAAAAAAAAAGCTGAGACAAATATCTAAGTAGAATTCCCACAATCACCATGATAAACTATGGGTTTATTCAACTTCACACAGAGAATCTATGTCCAACAGTGTGGGCTCTTATTAAATGTATTCAGTGTATAAATATAACCGCAGGGAGAAAGATATTTAATCTGTTTTTTTCATGTGTTCCGAGAAAGACTTCATTCAACCTCTCCCAGAGGTGAATTACTGAGAACCAAGGGAAAAAAAATCCAAACCCATCACAGATTATATTAACCAAACTTTAGACAAGGGACTATTATTCATCGTCTCCCCCTGCCGCCTCCTGATTTCCTCCATTCCCCCAAACAGAAAATGTTTGTAACATGGAAATGACTGGATGGAAGGCTTATCCATCCATGATGCTTTTCCTTCTTCTGAGAAAACTATGAGTCTACCAGAGAGTTTGACGAGGCGGGTTAGGAATAGGAGCACATGATTCACCCTGAGGGATTTTAGAGCAGCTCCTTCACCATGATGGAGAAGGAGAAGCCTTTTGACTTATCTGGGTTTTGCCTTAAGAAGACCCTTGGCTTATCCTCTCTAGACACTTCTTCTGTGGCCTTATGTCCAATTCATATCAGTGATGGGTGCTATGCCCCACTTGGGACAGGGGTATTTACATAGTTAATGTCAAATTCATATATAGATGTTGTTTAAGTCACTCTCTGGTTGTCCCTTGTCTGTCTGAGCCTTCATGTTCTTGTGAGGGGTGTGTCCTTACATTTTTGAATGTTTCTATAAAACTGCTGACATCTCCTCGTTCAGGCTCAGGACTTCAGGACTTTCTTAGTTATTTATTCTTAAAGCATTGTTTCTGTGTAAAAGCCCCCTTTTGGTATAAGTGGAGTATATGTAAGCACATGTTTGTGTGTGTACATGTGTGTTGTATACATTAATAAATTACTTATGTATTATGAATATTAACTGGCTCTCTCTTCTCCATTCTTTTCCTTTCTGCTACCTATGCCTTTTTCGTAGTTTCTCCTCTCCTGAATTTTACTAGATTGAGTAGCTTCTAGTTCTTCTTTCCTGATCAGTGCATGAACATCAGATGTTCTCTTGCTATTGTTTGTGTCCAGCTTTAAAATGTTTTTAAGATCAACTCAAAAGTTGAACAACATCGTGGCTCTCTAGAGTAAAACAAACAAGGATGTTAGACTCTTTTGTCTCCAGCTCCTGCTTCCCATGGCTGTTAGTGTGTCAATTCTACCTTGCTTTAATGTTTTCCCATCAAAGTCATCATTGTTAGCCACACTTTGCTTGAATGAAAAAAAAAAACGTATCAACTACTTTCCCACTCAACCCACTGAACCTTCTGAGCTCTATCTCATTTCCTTTTCAGGAAATATGTCTTCTATAATACGTTAGTATTCAGAAAAGTCAAATTAATTGTTTTGTTTCTTATACACTCTTTCTTTTTAAACAATATTCCCTTGTATGCAAGGCATGAAATATGCACTAGGGGTGTGTGGCATCTGAGTGTGAGCGAAAGCTGTTCAGGATCATGGGTTTCAGGTATGTCCACAGCCATGCAGACAGTGCCCCGATCGACTTAAAACAGTTCACTGCAACAGATAGGCTTTCTTAGAGCCTTTGTTTGTCAGTTGCCACCCCGGCCTCTCAGACAGCTATTCCTAGCCATTAGTTTTTCCTATTTTACATTTCATATGAATAGAACCGTGCAGTAATTGCTCTGTTTCTGGCCTGTTCACTCAGTACAATGTTTTGGAAGATTGCTGTGTTTATCTGTAATTGTTTTTCTTCATCCCATATCATTATCACCCCGAAGAGATAGTTTAAGAGGGTATAGAATTCCGGGGCAATCATTGCCTCCTCATATTTAGAGGAGATGATGCCGTTGTCTTCTAGTCTTCATTATTGCTGAGCAGCTCTGTCCTGGCAATGCAATCAATCGCCTCTCCTTTGATGACCGCTTCCTGTGGTTATTTACTTTCTCCCCTCTAGGTTTTAAATATTTCCCTTTGTCTTTGGTGTTTTAGCATTCCATGTTGCATCGTGGTGCCAGTTTGCTTCAGGGAATAGTTAAAGCATACACAGATGGCAATGTCCTTCCTCAGTCTACAGCCTTATGACCCCTTCATTTAGAAGCCAACCTCAGAACCTCAGACATCTGTCCCAGGAGGAGAGGTGTGGTCATAGAAGGATGAGAAGGACCATGAGGTGCTTAGCTCATAGGATTTATATTGTACGTATAAGACTTACATTTCTCTGCACACACAGGTCGAGTTCTGACTACTGCCCTTGACTACTGCCCTCCTTGAGTCCAGGAGGGCGTGTCTCTCTAGAGCTAGCACCTCCCAGCTGCTACCCTGGCTTGTCTCCTCTGGCTCCTCTGAGCTTCTGCTTCCTTTCTTCTACCCGCTGACTTCTTGTTTTCTTTCTTTCTTTTTTTTTTAAATTAATATTTTATTTTATATGTGTGGGTTTTTTGACTGCATGCTTGTCTATGCCCCATGTTCACGCCTGGAACCCTTAAAGGACTTCAGAAAAGGGTATCAGATGATGCCCTGGGACTGGAGTTACCAGTGGTTATGAGCTGTTGTGTAGGTGCTGGGAATCAAATCTGGGTCTTCTATGAGGACAGCCAGTGCACTTAACCACTGAATTATCTCTCCAGTCTTTTTTTTTTCTTTCTTTTGATCTCAAGATACTTAAAAAAAAAAAAAGTTAGAAAAGGTTTAAGCAATTTTTATAACTCTGTTTGGACTTTGCCTGCCATCCTGCTAGAAGCAGAACATTTCACTTACTTTTCTGCCTTTACCTGGGCTTGGGAGTGGTCAACAGTCAGCTCTTTCTAGGAAGAGACTTAAATCCTGGTCACTGCTACCACAGCCAACCAAAACCACGTGCTCTATAGTGCGCTGGATCTAATGCTGCACAATCCATATGATGGATGGGCGGGGCTCTCTGATGCCCAGTCGACTGCCCACACTTTTGCCTTGGACCCAACAAAAAGCTGATGGTCTTTAAAAATGGTTATTTCTTTGTCCTAAGCAAGCTGCTGTTTAATGAGGGCAGTTAGAATACTATCGATTTCCCAACAGCCACTCACCGGCTATTTTATACTAGAACTAGAAGACTTTTTTCCTCATCACCAAGAGGAAGATAATAAAAATTCTTCCCATAGAGCACTATTGTGAAGATAAAAATATGTGGCTGCATATAAAACAGGTAGCCCCCAGTAAAGCCTCACTAATCATTAGTATTGTTAAACAATGTGAAAATATCATTTAGTTAATTTGCCTACCCAAGAAGCAGATAATGTATAAGTTGATAATCTAGCCACAGTGAAAGATGTATTTCACAAAAAGGAATAAAATGGAATAACTAGATATAACAACGCAGACTTCACATATGTTGGATATAAGGGCAAACCCTGACATGGAGTGTGTTGTAAGTCTATGAGTGGATGCCTGAAACCTTAAACGGTGACATTGCATTTATTATATTTTCCTTATATACAAATACTATGATAATGGATGCTTTAGCCATCAGGTGCAGTTGGGGGTTAGCATAGCAATAACTAATAATAAAGCAGGCCTATAATAATATACTGTAATGTATATGAATGCACTCTCTGTCTCTTCATCTATAAACAGTCCAATTCTTCATTGTGCTGCATCTTATTTTCAGAGCATGGATGACCATAGAAAGCAAAACCACAGATAACATATTATTCGATGTAATGTAATTATTTTCAAATACTATTCAACAAAAACACCATGTTCAGGCTCAGAGAGATCATGTAAAATCAGATAGAAATTAATGTGAGGAGATACAGTAGTGAGCAATGAGGCAAGGTCTTGTCTCAGTGAGTAAGTCAGTGTGTAGAGAAAGACCACACTGGAGAGTGTATTTTGCAGTGACTGGATTCTGTGAGGGTGTGACTCACTGCAGACTCATGACAAACATCCCAGTGTTTTAGGGAAAGGTTAATATTATGGCAAGATCGATGCTGTCCGTCTATAGAATGTGTCCTGGGTGCTCAGGACCAGAGCAGAGCAGTGACCTCAGATGGGGAGTAGAATGAATCCTGCCACACCACACCATCCAAGGACATTTAATAAAGAACATCTGCCTTCAACTCCGGAGGCTCCCTGGAGCCTCGACAGCAGGGATATGGGGATACGGATGGCTCTGTCCATCCTATAATTTACTATTTATGGGTCTAGGAGACTAGGGTATTGGTGACTGTGGCTGCTGCAGTAATCCCTTCTGCTATCAGAAGTGAGAGAGGGGAAGGCGATCAGTTTTCTAACTTAGGCTTTTCATTATTGTCCCCAGGAAGCATCAGTTGTAATCACTTGCTGAGCTCCAAATACAAAGGACGGTCCATGCACACTTCAGAAGTAGCTGGTCACTCCAAGGCCAAATCCAACACTAGATTTTGACCACAGCAAGTTTGTACTTCTTCATGTAAATAGTATCAGTACTTTCAAAACACTTCAGATTTTTACTGGCTCTACTTCGATTTCTGCTTTAATTAAGTTAATGATATAAGGATGACAAACACACGTATGCACACACATGTATTATAAATGCCTATACTGTTCTGTTCCAAGAGAACAAACTAATCTGAGTAAGTAGAAACTTGATGAAATTTATTTATTTACTTATTTATTTATTTATTCATTCATTCACTTGTTTATTTATAACTTACATATTATTTATTATTTTTATGTGTATCATGTATTTGCAGGGTCTATGGAGGTCAGAAGAGGGCATCGGGTGCCCTGCGACTTGAGTTACAGTTGATTATAAGCTGCCATGTGAGGGCTGGAAATCTAACTCAGGTCCTCTGGGAGAGCAACAAGTGATCTCAACTGCTGAGTCATCCCTCCAGCCCCTCAAGTCGAAAAATTTAACTCTGAGCTTACATATCTGACAGGGCTCTTTTATAACACTGACTTTTAAAAAACAAGGAAGTTAAGAGCCAGTCTGACTGAATGGTATTGGTATGGAGCAAAGCTCTAGAGAAGCCATTACTTAACATTCACTATCACTACCAATTCCATGCAAGGTTGCTTCTACAATTTACTTCATTCCTTCAGAAATGAATGGCTTGGTTTTTTTGAACGGAAATCATCAGATGATACATAAAGTCGTCTGCTAAGCTTTGCTCTGACCTTTGGCTGCCCCAGGCCTGGCTATTCCATTTGTAAATTGAAGCCTTTTTCACATAAACCTCAAACCTATCTTGGCCTGTAAACTTACAATGACCCAAATTGGGAAGACCCTAAATAAGATGGATTACAGGATCTTGCTTATATTGATTTCAGTCATTGGCAATAAATTGAGATAAAAAAGTGTAACCAGCTCCAAGGGTCACTTTTCTACCTAGAATTGACTTGTTTTCCCCATTTGTAAAAGTGGACTTTGAAATTAAAAAGGCAAATTGCAAGTGAATGTCTTGTCACAGTAGAAAAGGGGAGACCATCACACCTTCTTAAAGGCTGCAGTGCACAGCTGCCCTGCCACTAATAGCTTCTCAAGACACAACTTAAGATACAACGTCTATCCTCCGAAGTGAAAACATTCCATTTAATTCAGAAGTAAAATGGTTACTATGTGGTTAATGTAATTACATTTTTGCACAGTTACCAAACCAGGGAAGTGGCATGGCCTGATCAGCTGTGACTTGGTGCCTGTGCATAGAGAATATATCACTTCCAATTTAATTGATGACTTAGCTTTAACTTTCAGCCCACTTTTCTAGAGAGACTGGCCTGTCCATTAAGACCAGATGGCTAAAGGATCAGCAACTCCACATGCTATGGCTTCTGACACTGTGGTGCCCAGCTTTCCCCAGGATACAGAGAGGACAGGAAGCAGGGCCTTCTAGCATTGACTGTTTCCATAGCACCCAGCTTTTGTTGATGTGAAAGTCACTAGGTCAGAGTGTGGAGAAACACAGTGTAGCCACCCTCCAGTGTGGCATTCACTGAAGCTGCAGGCGTCTCAGAGGCCCAGTCTTCCACAAGCACACACACAAAAATGTGACTCCCCAACCCTGAGTCCCAGAACTCCTGTTTGAACATGAGCTCTGACTTCTGCACTTCTAATAAGTACATCTCAGTTTCAGGAGGACAGGCAGATGAGTGATGGACTTCATACCCAAACACAGTCTGAAGAGTGGGGGCAATTTAATCTCTGCAGCAATGCTCTGAACCCAGTGACAACTGTAATGGACTCAACATCAAATGACAATCTCCTCTCAAGAGCCTTATGAATATTAATAAAGCCATTACAGAGCAACAGTTAAAAACAAAAGCATGTCTTCGCTTTGAGCGGTAACATTTCTGACCTACTAGAGGGCTGTTTCCTTTCATTTCCACAGGTAATGGCATGGGCTCACCTTTATAAATGAGGTTAGGAGGCCGTGTGATCTCTGCGTGCTCTTGCGCAGCTGACCACAGGGAAAACCCCATGACTTCAAACTGTCAGGTTCTAAGTAAATACCCAATGTGTGCTCCATTCAGTGAGAGTTGGGACGGGATAGGTGGTGCCGTCTCCCAGACATCTGAGTGGCTCTTGGATGAAAATCAGAAAACAAGCTGGGTAATAAGAGGGACCCTGGAACCACAGAGCATTGCTGATGGAGGATGGGGGCCACTGCTATTGAAGACAGAACACTCTTTCTGACAAAAGGAATGACCACATGCTCCAACCACCCCAAATCTCTGTGTTTCTACTCACTATCAATGAAATAGAGACTCAAACATATACTCATACAGCAACATTCCTAACAGCCCACTAGCCCAAAGCAGGAATTCATGAGGAGATCCCCTCCTTTGAACTGAGAGTCCAGTAATACTTTTAGAAAGAAAGCAGTTGTAAGGTAGTTGGTTGAAAAGCTGTAGGTTGGGAAAATAAGGAAGAAGAAGAAGAAGAAGAAGAAGAAGAAGAAGAAGAAGAAGAAGAAGAAGAAGAAGAAGAAGAAGAAGAAGAAGAAGAAGAAGAGGNAAGAAGAAGGAGGAGGAGGAGGAGGAGGAGAGGAGGAAGAGGAAGGAGGAGGAGGAGAAGAGGAGGAGGAGGAGAAGAAGAGGAAAAGGAAAAGGAAGAGGAAGAGGCATCTTCCTTTTTGGCTTCTGGGATAGCAAGAGGCATCGAGCCATAAAAAGAAAGCATCCAAAAAATGCCTGTTCTAATCTTAGAGCCACAGCAGGAAACAGCTGCAAAAAAAAATCTCCGAACAGCCAAAATACGAAGGTGAAGGGAGGCACCTGTCAGGTAGAGTCTCAGGCTCATCGATCATCTCGGAGGCCACCTGCCCAAAGACTCTCCTGATTGCAATGTGCCTTTCCTGCTCCAGGTCCCCCAGTGTGTCCTGAAACACCACAGTCTACCTCTGTCAAAGGCCAACTGTGAGCGCTGAGGAAAATACCCAGCTGGTGTGGCTCCGCTATCTACCCATGGTGATCCCAGGGGCGTGTCCCGGCGTCGGCCCTCTGTGGAGCTTTGTACCAGACAGCCTGTCCTACTACTTACCACCTTGCAGCTGCCACACAGCTCTCCCAAAGGTGCATGACAACCTTCACTCCCATTTGTATTGGGGTAAACAGCCCACTACTCTCCATTGTCCAGCCAGCCCTGTGCTAGCAACTGAGACTCCATCTTTCTCCATCACGTTCCATGTCCTCTCAGACAGTTCTTTGCTCATTTAAATCAATGGTACCACCTCACACTCATTATGCCTGCTCTTTGCCTTGGCCTCAGCAAAGCTTTTTTTTTTTTTTTTTTTTTTAAGTCTTTTCTAAAACATTCTGAAGATAGTGTCTATCTGGTCATGCTCCTTTACTATTTAAATTTTATTTATTTATTTATTTATTTATTTATTTATTTATTTATTTATTTATTTATTTTGTAGCTTCTACTATTCTAGAGCAAGATAGTGGCCTTCCATTCAGAACCCAGGAAGACTGACTTATGCTGGCAGGCTCCCCAGAAAACTCCCCAAAGCATCATACCTTTGGTCAAAACTTCCAAGTAAGGGAGAGGGGCCAGAAAGGGGGGATAGGAGCATTCTTGTACAGCCTAGCCTACCTAGGAGAAGAGCCAAAGCCACTTAAATATTCTGAAAAGGCCCCGTGCTCCATGTGGGATTTTTCAGTAGGCCCGTGAGCCATGTCAGCAGTAGCTGCAGCAGAAAGAAGCCCCAGCAGCAACCAGTAGCCTTCTCTCAGCCTAGAACGGATCACGTCTTTCTCCGAATGTCTAAATCTGGGCAGAAAGATTCTAGCCAAGCACTTTAGATTTTACAGCTTAATCCATTATTCGAAACAGGAGAAAACTAATTACATCTCCCACTTATTTGCTATAAAAATACAGCCAGAATGCATGCATCCTATCATGCCGGGGTACACCGGCAGAATGAGCAATGACCTTCTTCCCAAGTTCTGGTTGCCTCTGCTAGAATTTCCGCTCTGACTTAAAAAGGAGTGCATGGCCCTCTTGCTTTCAGTCAGCAAGAGAAGAGGTCATATCTATATAGATTGCTTAGGATTATGGTCACTTGAGGTTCTTGAAAGCAAATGCCCGTGTTCCTTGGGTAGTGACACCTGAAGTGGCTGAGACTGAGCCCTGCCCCTGAGCTGCTGTGTGTGCTCATAGGTGTCACATGGCAGCATGAACAGCCTCTGCCTAGTAGGACTATCATATCGACAAGAGAAAACAATAAGACTCATAAGAATCAAGGCTTAGGACAGAGCCTGGCATGTCTTAGGCAAATCCCATCAGCTCTGTTTCTTCCAAACCAGACTGCTGCAGGTGTATTTGAGCCAGAGTGTCAGACATGAACTTTGTAGAAGGGTCTAGTGTTCACAATTTGATCTATTATTGGGAAGGAGTGCTCAAAATGGAAAGATCTAGAAGAGGAATGTAATGTCCACTTAGCTACAAGCAGATCTTGTCACTTCTCCAGGAGGCTACCTTTGTCCTTGAAGTGTGGCTGTCTACATTCAGTCGTACCATATCTGTAAACTGGACCGGTATTCCTAAAGCAGGTGGTTTCCATGTAACCAATGAAAGCCAAACAGAACTTTCCATGCTATCTGAGTAAGAGGGTGTATGCTACATGCCTTGATTTCTATATATTATAGTGCACATGTGTGGCTGACTCTCAACTGAGGATTTTATTCTCATACCTAAGATATTTGCTAATGTCTGAAGCCCTTTGTAATTAGAGTGCGTGTGCGTGCATCTCTGTCTCTGTCTGTCTGTCTGGGTGTGTGTGTGTGTGTGTGTGTGTGTGTGTGTGTGTGTGTGTGTGTGTGCTGTAGACACAGGAGGTAAAGGCTAGGGATACCACTGCACTTCATAGACTACACACACAGTCCATGAGTAGGGAAGATACATACAGCTCCCTAAAAGACTTACCTGTTGGAAACTTGCTTCTTGACTGGTAGAGCCATTAAGGGGACTGGCTCAGGAGGGCACTGAGTTCATCAATAGACAACTCTACTGGTGAGTTCATAGCTAAATGGACTCTTAGGAGGCGAGGCCTGGTTGGAGGAAACGTGTGACTGTGGTCACATAGTCCCACCACTGTCAGGATCTATCAGGGCCTCAGGCCCTAAGCAAAGCGTTTTTGTCACCACACTAAAGTCACCACACTAAAACACTAGTATATCATGAAGAAGAGGCTGAGGCTGGGCTGATGTGGAGCAGGACTGGGCGAAATCCTGACTTCTACACTTTTATACTTGTGAATTCATATAAACTGTGATAACCTGAATAGGAGGTTCACAAGATCGGGCTTCCAGTTTTAAGCCTGGGACTTGTCCGGTGGACGACTGGTTTAGGTGTTGCTGATGTTTCAGACAACTGCTGGGTTTTATTAGAGCTGTTTACAGGAGCAGGGTGCCTTAACAGTAGATACCTCACTAGAGAAAGTCTCTTTCCCATGTCGTCAACCATTGCAAGTCCTGAGGTTGAATGGGGGCGGGGCATGGTCTTAACCAAGGCTGCCAGTCCTGCGCTCTTCACTGTGAGACACGCTGTGGGCTCTCGTCCCCTTGCCAGTTGGGTCGGGATTGAGGAGAGTACTAAACATACTCTAAGATAAGGTCTGGGAATGTTGCCCGGGGGGATCTGCGAAGCTTGAAGTGCATAGAACATGTCCCGTTTCCTTCCAGAGCCACGGGTGGTTCTCGACCTTCTCAAAGCCGCAACCCTTTAATAGAGCTCCTCACGTGGTGACCCCAAGCCATAAAAGTATTTCATTGTTACTTCATAACTGTAATGAATCATAATGTAAATATCTGATATGCAAGGTAGCTGATATACAGTTCTCAAATGAGTCATGACCCACAGGTTGAGAACCGCTATTCTAATAAATGGGCAAGGTGCAGGCATGGCGGTTTAAAGCCTGCCCACTACATCTTTTTTAATTAAACCATTTATTTTTACTAATTTTAAATGTGTGTATACATGTGTGGGTATGTACATGTGAATGCAGGTTCCTGAAGAGGCCAGAAGATGTAGTTGGAGCCCCTGGAACAAGAGTTATAGGAGACTGGGAGCTGCCCAACTGGGTCCTGAGAACTGATTCTGATTTTTTCCAAACCCTACATCCAGTTCTGTGGCCCCACAGCACAGCTTAGTAAGGGTCACTACCTGGGACAGAGGATGCAGATCGGTGGTTCAGAACTTGCCTGGCATGTTCAAGCTCCAGGGGTGGTCTGCAGCATCACACCCATACGAACAAAGAAACAAACAAAGGGACCCTCGCAAACACAGCTTGCTTACTTCATTTGTGTTTGATATAAACACAATAAATATATTATATAATATATACATATGTAAATATAACTACTATAAGCAAATATAATATAAATATAAGTATAAATAAATACAATATAAATAGATGTAACATAATATTACTACATACATACTAGGCAATGAGGACACAGAGAAGCGAGACATCCCTGGCTTCCCTTGGCTGGAGATGGAGACATTCACAACAGAAGAGCAATGACAGTATGGTAGTACCACATGATGGTCACAGGATCTTATCAGAAACCCAGGTGTCATAATCTGGGTAGCTGTGGCACACTTCCTGGGAAGCAGATGTCTTCTTGATTTTTTTTTTTTAAAGGATGCAGACCCATTTGCCAGATAGAATGTTGGGTGGGGGTGGGGTGGGGATCCTGTGCCAAGGCACTGAGGTCTAAACTGGCAGGGCACATGAGGAAGCTCAACACTGGATTCCTGGAGCGGAAAGAACACGTCAGTGTGCACAGCCAACATACTCTAAGGTTTCACTAGAAGTATGTGCCAGTTATGTGACTGGAGTCAGTCACCTAAACAGAGGGCTTGGTTTTGTGTGTATGCATGGGATGCATGTCTTTGCACGTGTGTGTGTAGACATGTGTGAGATCATGTGTGTGGAGGTCAGAGACTGACCCTGGGAGTCTTCCGCTCTTGCTCTCCACTTCATCTTTTGAGACCCACTAAACCCAGAGCTCACCAACTGAACCCGGGAGCTGCAGGGATCCAATGGCCACTGCCCTCTATCCCCAGTATTAGAGTTCTAGGCATGCATGATGATGCCTGGCTTTTGCATAGGTGTCAGAGACTCGAACTCGGCTTCTCATGCTTGCACAGCTTTACCAAAATGATCCACCGCCCCCATCCTAAATGTAGCTGTTATCCCAAAAAGCTAGGAGCTCTTTTCATGGCATATGACCATTATTTTATAATCTATCTTCGATCTTGTTTTATTTTGAGACAGGGTCTCACTATGGAGCTACAGTTGGCCTGAAACTTCTTACATAGAGTAGCTGGGCTTAAAACTACAGAGATCCACCTGCCTTTGCCTTCTGAATTCTGGGACTAAAGGCATGAGTCACCATACCTGCCTACTCTTTATCTTAATACAAAGTGTCTCTTCCAAATAGCGTTGGGAGCCTTTTGTCCCTCCAAGGAGACAAAGCTTTTACAGTCTTAGAATTCCCCATTCTAGCCTATTCTGCTGCTGGCCTAAGGAGCCAAGAGATGCAGTAGAGAAGTGCCCATCACCTTCTTTGTTCTAACAACACGGTTGCCAGCTAGCTTCTGTTCGCCGTTCCTACCTAGCACTGCAGGTACCCCACAGGAATGTGAGCAGACTCTGGATTAGATCACACTTCACCCCAGAGCCACTGATTCCTAAAGTCTATGACAAGAGTCTGGGTGATCCTCTTGGTTTGTTTGTGCTCAAAGGAAAAAAACCTGTGTAAGACAAGTCCCTTCTGGTTTTCCTGACTTATTACACTGACAGAGTAATCCTTCTTGTAGATTGGGGTGGAGGGACCCTCTGGGAAGCCTGTCTCACAGTGCACAGAACCCCCATTCTCTCCAGTTCCCCACAGCTCTGTGGCTGTGAGGAGATCAGTTTTCCTGGACTTTAAGAGGCTATGGTTTCAGGATGGCATTGCACTGCCTCCCGACTTCTCCATCCCTCTGTCCAACATTTATTTCTTTGCAAACCTAAAGCCAGGCGGGATGTGAAGCACAGGTATGGCTTTTATTATTAACTGCTCACTTTGGAAGTTCTAAGATGATGAGCATGTTAATTATTGAATGAATGAATGAACGAATGAATGAATACCAATCATTCTAAAAAACTAAATTATGAAAACAGCCACCATAAAAAAAAATAAAAGGAGGAATTGTCGATAATTCCAACATTACTATTGCATTCACCAACTTCGTGATTCTCTAACTAATCATGAAGTCTGACCAATTCCCTGAAATAATTATTTCTCTATAACGTGGAATATTATATAGATGCTATCTTTTCTGAGGACATTTAATTACATGCATAATAAAATTCCTCACTAGGAAGTTAAATGATACATGTAAGATATAAAACTGTGAAATTATGACCATAATTTAAAGTGTACAGACACACAGAGAGAAAGGAGAGGAAGGGAAGGGAGAGAGAGGTAGAGGGGGAGAGGGGAGAGGAGAGAGAGAGAGAGAGAGAGAGAGAGAGAGAGAGAGAGAGAGAGGTTTTCAGATGGTAGAATTATCCCTTAGTACTTTTTATTTCATCTTTTGTAATGAATATTTATCACCATGTAAGGGAAATACAGCTTTTCCATGTTTCTTGTGTTGGTATCATTTCACAGCCATATAAGATTCCATTATTTATGACTCTTTTGAAAGGAAAAGCAGGTCACTTTTTTTTTCAATTCTAGGTTGGGTATTCCTTATCTAACATGTGCAAGTACAGACGGCCCAGTTTTCCATTACGGAATGGACTTGATAGGCTGAGCCCCCGCAGGATCTGAAATGCCCAAAGTCTGAGGCTTTCTGAGGAGTGGGTCTGTGTGCAGAGGGTTCTGGCTTTGGGGTGTTTTGGATTTCAGATTAGGAATATTCACCCAGTACCTTTCCACCCTGAATTAATTTCTGCCTGTGCTTCTGAAAAAAATCGAGGCTGCCAAAGTTCCAAGCTTAATAAGCACAGTGTAGCAATAGATGCGGGCACGAGTGTGGAACTTTCTCCTTAGTATCCTGACTTACTGGCCCTTCAAATCTCAGTCCTGTATGAGACGACAGAATCCTTGCATGGTCAGGGCACCCAGGGAAGAGTGCTGTTCTTGTTACTCCCAGCCCCCCTTCCCCAGGCACCTGAGCACTCACCTCCAGCCAAAGGAACTAGAAGTAAACTGAGTACCCAGTACCCACCCGCTCCTCCCTTCTACTTCTGCTGCTCTCAAGTGTGTGGTTCGTTTTTTAGGAAATCCCTTTCTCTGACAGTGACCCAACCTCTGTCTACCTACTTGATGTATCTAGCCACCTATGCTATCTATCTATCTATCTATCTATCTGTCTGTCTGTCTGTCTGTCTGTCTGTCTACCTATCTTCCTGTGTGGTTATGCTCCCTCCCTCCCTAAACTGGAGACTTTGTGGCTTTTCTAGCTTTGTCTTAATAGGTTATGTGAAATTGGTGATATTCAAACATTTTTGTCCTATAAAAATAGCAATAATAATGGACATGTGTGCATATGAAACTATATGCCTTCAAATATGTGTTTTACTAATAAGGCAAATATCATAAAAATAGATCATATGCACATATATACACATACATATACATATATATCATGTGCATATTTGTATACATCACATACATCATAAAAATCACACATCCCCACACTCACACTCACATACATTTACCCTTGCAGTTTTGTTCTAGAGAAATCTATCTGATCCAGTAGAATTGCTAGTTTTGACTTATATTGCTGAAGCATGGGGTCTGGCCTCTTCAAATCCCAGTCTCTATCATGTTCTCTATGCTGTAGTGTTCCAAATGAGTCGGCACAGAAGCAAGGGTTAAGGTCCTCCCTGAGAGTCAGCACTCTGCCACAGGGAGCATGGGCTTTGATGAGACACACATGTCACACTGACAAGTTGGGAAGGCTCGGGGCTGGCCACTTTTCTCATCTTCCACGGTGGCTGTGGAGCTGACTGAACGGCAGCTTCCGCCCTTCAGCACCATGATCTTCCTGTGTGGTTACGTCCCTCCTTTCCCTGACCTGGTGACTTTGTGGTCCTTCTAGCTTTGTCTTATTAAGTTATATGAAATTGGTGATAGTTAAACATTTTAGTCCTATAAAAATAGCAATAATTGTGGGGGTGTGTACACATGAAATTATACATCTTCAAATACATGTTTTCCCAATAAGGCAAATATTTTTAAAATGATAGATGTTCAAACATAATTGAGTCTCTGGTCCTGGGCAATCATCACCTGCAATCATTCCTATCTGATGGGAGGGACAGGGTTCTGGATTTTCAGAAAACTGCCGGAATAATCATGAGCTTGCTAAACTTTACAAAGACAGACCTTATCCTTCATTGCCTGCATCACGTCTGTGACCTCTCCAAGCATGACTTTCCCTGCCTTGCATCTTAAGGGCGAACATTTGCTTCTATATACTTTTCCCCGTGTGTGCTTCACTCTGGGTTGAAAACGGAGGTCAGAAGATTAATGAGTTAACATTTTTAAAAAGCCCATGTTTATAGTGATAACTTGCAATGAAAGAAATAAATGTTCAGTCTCTTATTGAACTCTGGAGAAAGAGACCTTGTAAAGTTTCTGGGGAATAAGAGTTGAGCCTGCATAAAGGGTCACTTAGCCTTTGGAAAACAGTATGCTTGCTTTACTTTTATTTTAGGGCACAGAAAATAAGAAACTTAATTTTTTTGTATAAGTGAAAAAGGAAAGTCAGGCTAATAAAACATGAAATAATTAGAGTGATTGTAAAGATGTAGGGAGGAGACCAGGGCAGGATTTGGAAGCCTCAGAGGGACCAACCCTATATCAAGAGAAGCCTTTGTTCTTTCTTCATTTTCTAATGAGGACCCACTCTGGCACACCTGGTGCAGAGGGATCAGGGAAACAGAGTGGGGAGGCTTTGAAAGGACACTGATGGGTCAGGGGCACCAGGGTAAGACAGGGAGCTGTAGACAGCTCGAGAGTGAAGAGGTGGCACGAGGAAATGTTAGCTGATTAAATAATAATAGGTTAATGATAATGACAATTATTATTATTATTATTAGACAGGATTATAAATTACAGGATTGCCTCGAACTCCCAGTTCTGCTCAGAGTTTTGAGTATTGGCATTATAAGAGTACGAAACTATGGCTAGATTATCAAATGAAAGTTTTTAAAGAATAGCATTTTTATAGACATAGTACCACTTAACATGAATGGAAAATGGGTATTAAAAATGAATATAATCTAGGAACAAGACACTGCTCGTTCTTTAGTTACCTGAAATCACGTGACTGTCTCTGCTTGGCCTTTCAATTAAGGTCAAGTATAAAATCACGGGGCTAACAATTTTAGGGACTGTTTTATTTAACTTAAATTCTTTATATTTTATATGATTCCTAACAGGTCTTGAGAGGTTAAGAGAGTTGAATAAGGTGACGCAGTTGGAATTTGCGATTTTTGGACTTCTTCCTGTGTAGCAGCAATGTAGGCAAGTAAGTACCAGACCCATGCTGGCCTGGCTGCCGCAGAAATCCTTTACTGGCAGCCCCCTCTTCTGCAGCTCTTAGCTAATCTAGCATAAAGCACTTGAGCTCTGTTGTGCTAAAGGTAACCGCTAAAGGAGTCCAGAGGCAAATTAGCAAACATTGATTGCAGCTTCTCCCTCTAGCTTGAGAAATTAAATCAAGCGAAGTGAGAGCAACCCTGCTGCTGCGGCAAGAAGCAGAGACCCTGGGCCCCTTCTGTGCTCACCAGGCAGCTCTTTGGCGACACGGGAACACAGAATCTATCCATGAAAGTCGTCTGTGTCTTGCAGACCCTACCACTGCCAGGAGGTACAACTGCCATCCCGTGGTGGCTTCCTTTGTGAGCATGTGGTAACCCAGGCATCTAAGGTCAAGATTTTAATCATCTTTTGAGGCTCACTTCACACATTTGGAAGGTTCCAGAGTCATTTCACCTTCACGGGTTTCTCGTCTAAATTCTACTCAGGGCTCTGGATAGAAATGGCTTTGGGACTGGAATCTGGTTGAAAGCAAGCACATAGCTTATGGGCTTTCAATTCCAAGTTGTAGTTTCTAAAATGTTTCTTATTTGTATTTTATGACAATTGAGAGATCAATCATCTTTCACTGTTGGCATATTATATAGAAGGCTGGGAAGATGTGGTGAGGTTTGGCGGGGAACAAGGAGATATATACCCTGGATGCCACTGGCATTATCTCTGCTCTTTCCCTGGTAGAGACCGTCCTCTTAGCACGTGCAGTCTGTGTGCTATAAAAGATTTGCATCAGAAACAAACCATTTTATCAAAACTGCAAAGCTTAAGCCATGGCTCGGTGGGGACCAGGGTATTGTCTTTGTGAATACATTGCACTCAGCACAGAGCCCCACATTAGCTCATTACAAAGCACTAAGTGGTTGCTGCGTAGACGTATGGGAGGGTGCCGGATGGCAGGGTGTGAATAAGAAATATTTGGTCAAACACAGCTTTAGAGAAAAACCATTCTTTCTGTAGACAAAAAGTGGATCAGGACATGGAGTTCCAGCCATCATTGAGTTCTGTTTCCTAGAAGGTCAGCGGCAGTGAAGGAAGCAAAGAGGACAGCAATTGTTAGCCAGCTGCCATTTCTGTGAAACATACCCGATACGACCTACTAGAAAGAAGAAAGAAAGAAAGAAAGAAAGAAAGAAAGAAAGAAAGAAAGAAAGAAAGAAAGAAAGAAAGAAACTGCAGCCCACAGTTACTTGGCCTGTGAGGTGAGCAGCTTTGTTCTGCCTCATATCCTTGTCAGAAAACAAAGGTGGGGAAAACCAAGGTCTTAGTGTCCTCTCCAAGGGCATGATCCTGGTGAGCTAAAGATGTCATCACCTCCCAGTCGTGCCATAGGCTGGGGACTAAGCCAGAGCGCACAGCATCTCTGCGATATTTTAGACCTAAATTATAACACCATATTCTCCTCGTTAGAGAGACGGTAGTTAGAGATCTCCTGTCTATGATCTTGTGCTTCATACAGACTTCAGCTATAGAAGAACTGTTTATATTTTTCTGTTCATTTTTTTCTACTTTAATTCATCATTTAAAGAGTAGATGGGGGTATTTTATATCTATCTATGGAATAATAGAGTTTTTATCCTCACATCAACCCAAGCCTGGGGTTAGATCTACTTGACTACTAAGTACTTCGAGGTTTTAAAGAACTGAGTAACTTGGCCAGGATCAGATGGCTCAGGTGGGAAGGGTCGGAGAATCAAACCCAGGCAGTGTGATTCTTTTTTTTGATAACTTATTTTTTTATTATTATTTTCTTTATTTACATTTCAAATGCTATCCCGAAAGTTCCCTATACCCCACCCCCGCCCCTGCTCCCCTACCCACCCACTCCCACTACTTGGCCCTGACCTTCCCCTGTGCTGGGTCATATAAAGTTTACAAGACCAAGGGACCTCTCTTCCCAATGATGGCCGATTAGGCCATCTTCTGCTACATATGCAGCTAGAGACTTGAGCTCAGGGGGTACTGGTTAGCTCATATTGTTGTTGCACCTACAGGGTTGCAGCCCCCTACGACTCCTTGGGTACTTTCTCTAGCTCCTCCATTGGGGGCCCTGTGTTCCATCCAATAGCTGACTGTGAGCATCCACTTCTGTGTTTGCCAGGCACTGGC